>NC_064627.1:518863868-519188618 GCF_023864275.1 Schistocerca cancellata | reverse complement strand
CTAACTGGTGCACAACCTGGATCGTAGGCCGTGCCTTAATTAAGTGATTTATGTTGCTTCGCTACACCAAGAATATCTGCCTCTAAGTCACTTATGTTCGCAGTTGCTCTTAATTCGAAATCTGAAATATTGACTTCGCCTTATTTAGTAAAGTAGCGCTGCTTTAGTGGCACTGTCATCACTAGCATTACCATTGTTATCATGTAGTGAAGATGTTGATTGCATTTTGCCGCTGTTGTACTAGGGTTACAACTAAAATCTCTTTGGATTTACTGCCAGATTTCTCATCTCCCATTGAAGCTCGTCCTAAATTCCAAGCTTGTGTACAACTTCACCAATCTTGGGGAGTTTGTGCTCCTTTTTCAAAATTTTGCATTCTCTTTTCGTTGCTTCCGCACTACTGTCCTGATGTGTTTTGTATACCATGGGGGATTAGTACGACCTCTTATCAATTTTTATATATATATATATATATATATATATATATATATATATATATATATATACACTCCTGGAAATGGAAAAAAGAACACATTGACACCGGTGTGTCAGACCCACCATACTTGCTCCGGACACTGCGAGAGGGCTGTACAAACAATGATCACACGCACGGCACAGCGGACACACCAGGAACCGCGGTGTTGGCCGTCGAATGGCGCTAGCTGCGAAGCATTTGTGCACCGCCGCCGTCAGTGTCAGCCAGTTTGCCGTGGCATACGGAGCTCCATCGCAGTCTTTAACACTGGTAGCATGCCGCGACAGCGTGGACGTGAACCGTATGTGCAGTTGACGGACTTTGAGCGAGGGCGTATAGTGGGCATGCGGGAGGCCGGGTGGACGTACCGCCGAATTGCTCAACACGTGGGGCGTGAGGTCTCCACAGTACATCGATGTTGTCGCCAGTGGTCGGCGGAAGGTGCACGTGCCCGTCGACCTGGGACCGGACCGCAGCGACGCACGGATGCACGCCAAGACCGTAGGATCCTACGCAGTGCCGTAGGGGACCGCACCGCCACTTCCCAGCAAATTAGGGACACTGTTGCTCCTGGAGTATCGGCGAGGACCATTCGCAACCGTCTCCATGAAGCTGGGCTACGGTCCCGCACACCGTTAGGCCGTCTTCCGCTCACGCCCCAACATCGTGCAGCCCGCCTCCAGTGGTGTCGCGACAGGCGTCAATGGAGGGACGAATGGAGACGTGTCGTCTTCAGCGATGAGAGTCGCTTCTGCCTTGGTGCCAATGATGGTCGTATGCGTGTTTGGCGCCGTGCAGGTGAGCGCCACAATCAGGACTGCATACGACCGAGGCACACAGGGCCAACACCCGGCATCATGGTGTGGGGAGCGATCTCCTACACTGGCCGTACACCACTGGTGATCGTCGAGGGGACACTGAATAGTGCACGGTACATCCAAACCGTCATCGAACCCATCGTTCTACCATTCCTAGACTGGCAAGGGAACTTGCTGTTCCAACAGGACAATGCACGTCCGCATGTATCCCGTGCCACCCAACGTGCTCTAGAAGGTGTAAGTCAACTACCCTGGCCAGCAAGATCTCCGGATCTGTCCCCCATTGAGCATGTTTGGGACTGGATGAAGCGTCGTCTCACGCGGTCTGCACGTCCAGCACGAACGCTGGTCCAACTGAGGCGCCAGGTGGAAATGGCATGGCAAGCCGTTCCACAGGACTACATCCAGCATCTCTACGATCGTCTCCATGGGAGAATAGCAGCCTGCATTGCTGCGAAAGGTGGATATACACTGTACTAGTGCCGACATTGTGCATGCTCTGTTGCCTGTGTCTATGTGCCTGTGGTTCTGTCAGTGTAATCATGTGATGTATCTGACCCCAGGAATGTGTCAATAAAGTTTCCCCTTCCTGGGACAATGAATTCACGGTGTTCTTATTTCAATTTTCCGGAGTGTATATATATATATCAATTGCCGTCAAGATTATTTCTTTGTATTTGCACCACATCTGGTCTGCGCTCACATAGATTGGAAGGAGTGGAAACTGTCTCGTAGGAAGGGGTCAAACAAACTTTTATCATTAAAAATAAGAAAATGCGGGTATATTTTGCGTTTATTTTTGCTGGATTTCGATGTTACGGTGTTCAGTATTTCTACAAAGACCTTGTGGTCACCAATTTCTCTATCTGTCATGATGCTTCCTATGTGGTCAAGATTATTTTTTGCTAACCATTTACACTTATAGTGGGCTCCTGAACTAATTTTCGGAGAAAGAATTTCTTTAAACCGATTTAGGACGACGTTTTGTGCCTACCTGAGACTTTCGACGTGCATTTTCACCAACATATCCAGGCTAGATAGAAGTCAACACCAACTATAATTCTACGCGGGGTACTATTTGAAATGTGACTCAATCTTTCTTTGAATTGTTCAGCAGTTGTATCATCTGCGTTGAGGATCGGTAAAAAGAACCAATTATTATAAGGGGCAATCAAATGAAACCCTGTCACTAGTGTAAAATAACGGTAACAATTTTATTAACCCAAAAATGTAGTTATACACAGTACACATACTCAAAAATAGTCACCAAAACTGTTGGTACATTTATCCCATTGTGACAATAGCCAGTCAATTCCATCGTTGAAGAAGCTAGTAGGCTGCTGTCGGATCCAGGCCTGGAGCCAGTCACACACTTCGTCGTCCGTTGCGAATCGACTTTCACGAATAGCTTTTTTTTAGAGGTCCAAACACATGAAAGTCACACTGTGAAAGGTTCGGACTGTACGGTGGATGTTCCAGCGTTCCCCACCGAAACTGCTGCAATGTCGTTCTCACCGCATTGGCCGTGTGTGGGCGGGCATTATCATGCAGGAAGATAACGCCATTGGACAACATTCCGCGGCGTTTCGACGTGATGGCTCGTCTAAGGTTCTGCAAAGTGGCTTAATAACGCTGGGCATTGATGGTGGTTCCCTGTTCCAGGAACTCGACAAGTATTGCGCCTGTTCCTGCTTACTCGCCTGCATTTTCGGTAGTGGATGATAAGTTCTGTGACCACCTTCTCTTCGGCGTGAAACCACACTGACGCTATGTAACATCCAACGGTGCGCACAGTGTCAGTCTCTCTATCAATAGATGGCGCCACCGTACCCGCAGTTACGTGGTGCCACCTTACGTGTAAGGCAAAGGTAGACGCACTGACCAGGTTTCCGGTTTTTCGTTCAAATGAAAGGTGAGGTTATATTTAACAACCGAAAAGTAAGTACAACCTCTACCTGTAAGAACTCACAGGAACTATCTACTTCAATATCCCTGCACAGTAAACTATTTCTGAAAGCAATAAACGCTCCACCAACATTGGTATTTAGTCTGTAAACTGTTAGGTCCTTTGTAAAAATATCTGCTGAACTTATCTGCGGCTTTAGCGAGCTTTCTGTACATGTAACGATTTGAGCTTCTGTGTTTTCTATTAATGCTTGGAGCTCTGGTTCTTTCCCAACACAGCTACGACAGTTTAGATCTACAGTACCTATTGTTGTTTACTCCGCCCTGAGTTTGCCCTGTACTCTTTTAGACTAATGCCCTTTCTACAATTTCCCGAGACCCTCTAACATAAAAAGCTGCGCAGCCCCTCTAGTCACCGTCATCCGTGTAGTCGCTCCCTGTGCGTAGTGGATCCCTGGCCAGTTAACTGGAATCCGAAAACTCACTATCCGACGGCAGAAGTCGAGAAATCTACAGTCCGCACAGTTACTTCATATTTTAAAATTCTGAAAGAAAATGTTTATTGTTTTTAATGAACTCTTCCATAAATATTTTAAATTGTTCATTTAAACTTCATTCCATAGACTTCAGTTTTAGTAGTACACATCAGTTTCCCCCACAAATATCTCTTTAAAAGCTATCTTTTGAGAAAAGTCAAGAACAATAACAGAATTTAGGATTTTTTAATTTTTTTAGGTTGGGCATAATGTGCCTCTCCGCTTTTGGTAGTAACCGTTATGGAAAATTGGTATTAGTAAGACTATGCTGAAAGATATTTTTACGTGGTGGACCCTGCTGAAACATCAGTGCCAGTTTTAATAGCATGTTAATAATATAGGTCAACAATAATTAACGAATTTTGCTCCTTAATTTTTTTGAGACCCACCCCGCCTCCATTGTTAATGTGCATTATGGAAAATGTTTTGGTATTTCAAAAGTTCACGGAGGTAATGTACAGGCTCCAGCTTGGTCACATATAAGACACAGCTGTACTGTATGAACTCACTCTGCCAACTAGTTATTGAATGCTTAAGTAGAGGTGAGAGCACTGAGAGTGGTGATGATGGAAGTTTTGGAAGCATTTTTCTGCAGTTGGTTTGATTTTGTTGGAGATTTTGGTTAAGTTTTGGAGCGTTTTCGATAGGACTATTTTTTGCTAAAATATGTATTGGGGTGAAGTGTTATGTAGTCTCTACTATCAGATGCAGATATTAACATCTATCTAAGAAAAGCGTTTCAGTTGGAAACGAACATTGGCCCTCAGTGGTCAGATTTTGAAGGCAGTTCAGATAAAGAATATGCTGCAACAACGAAAATAAATGAAGAAGTGATAATAAATTGTCTTGTACCGAAAGTTGAAATGAATGTCGTGCGACTAGGCCCTCCCGTCGGGTGGACCGTTCGCCTGATGCAAATATTTCGATTTGACGCCACTTCGGTGACTTGCACGTCGATAGGGATGAAATGATGATGATAAGGACAACACAACACCCAGTCCCTGAGCGGAGAAAATCTCCGATCCAGCCGCGAATCGAACCCGGGCCCTCAGGATTAACATTCTGTCGCGTGACCACTCAGCTACCGAGGGCGGACTACCGAAAGTTGAAGTAATTTAAAAGCAAGAACCAGAGGTGAACACAGAACCGAAAGGTCTCATTGAATCAGATTTACTAAATAATAAAATATTCTTTCACTATTTTATCTCTACTAAGCTGCGTTTATTGCACAAATAACCTAAAAAACTTGATCATAATGGAAAGGACAATCAAACAATTTAAAATCAGTGATGGTAAAATAGTCTATATTGTGCATTTGGACTTTCATTTACTTCAATATAGACTATTTTCCCATCTCTGTGAATGTCCTTCATATTATGTGTTTATTGTTTTTTGTTGAAAGAGTTCTTCTCATGGGGCAGTCCATTCTTGAAAAATGAGGAAAATCGCAGAATATTTGCTTAATTCACAGTCTTCTGTTGGGTACACGACTGGTTTCGGGCCAGTTACAGTTCCATCATAAATAAAATCACTTAATCATCTGAGGCCATCCTCACCGAAGTGTTGTCATGGAACGAAAGGTTCTGTGTCAAAAAAGTAAAAGGAACAAAATTTCCATAATGGTCGTTCCCTCGTGCTGCGCGATTGGTGATACAAATAGGAAAACTATGTTTTTTGCTTGTTTGACATGGATTTGAAAGCTCTAAGGTTTCGACTTCAGACACACTAGCTTCCATCGTTATCTTATACCACCACAAGTATATTTAGTAATTGTAGTCCAACATCTTCTATTGTGATAACTGTAGCAATGGCAGATTCAACTAAAATGTCCAGTCGATATACTTGCATAGGTATATTACAACGATTACTAAGCTAAAATGTCTAAATGTGAAACCCTGTATATCCTGTTACTCGAACGAAAGACACAAAACAAAACAGCTGACTGAAGACAAAATAGTAGGAAAACAGAACGAATCTTTCAGTTCCCTGGAAGATTAAAACTGTGAATCAGACTGCGAGCAGAACCTGGAAACATGCCTTACGTGGGAAATGTCTTTGCCGACTGCCCTACCAGGCATGATTCGTGACGCGTAACAATTTTACTACCGCAAATACCTCTATTTTACTTCATAAAAGATAAAGTTCTGATTTCGAGTCCCAGTGCAACAAATAGATCTAGTCTTCCAGGAGGTCTCAGTAAGAGAATAGTCTGTGTTCTGCAGAGTAAAATGACAGACGACGTCGCTAGTTTCCAGTGCTATGGCAGCAACAAAATTCGTAAAATGTAGTTATCTTTGTCTGTGAAGATGATAAAAACAATTTCGATGAGCATTCCGTACCCTAATATTCTAAATGGAATATGTCGCATTCATAAACAACCAAATCGATGCTAGTTCACAACTCCGGAATAAAATTGAATTAAACGAAATTAGAAGAAAGGAATTAAACCAAAATTCATTTAAGAGAAATAACGAGTATGTCCCGTGTGGGTGATTCATGTAAATGAAAAGTGATACGAAGTTAGTATCCGAGGTAAAAAGCTACAGCGTTAGGGTTAAAGCTGGTTATTTCAGTGTTAGAATTGTGAAACCATTTTTAATTTGCAGAACCTACCAGACGTGCTTTGTAAATAGAGTGTGCTCAGGAGAGCAGAGTGACGTTTAGTTAGAACGGGAGGAAGCCACTAGTCCGTCCCGCAGTCCACTGCACGGAGCGACGCCCACGGGTGTTCGCCGCTAATTAAACCGCTACGAGGTCCGCAGCCGGCCCGTGGCGGTGGACAGCGTCCCGCTGTAGTGCAGGGAAGTCTACCTGCCAGGCGGCGTGATTTAGCAGGCCCGGCGCCGCGCGCCTCACTCAGAGGGCGCCGTGTCTGCTGGCTGTTATTTACTGCCGACGCGTGACCTGGCGGGCAGCTCCTGGTAGCCGGCGCCAAGTCTGCACAGACTCTTCTCGCAAAACTTGTCCCTCCAGTCTCAGGCGTCTACTTCAACTTCACTTCCAAGATGGCTTTAGATTAAAATTTTGGTAGATTAAAACTTTACAAGAACATACTACGAGGGCATGATGGAATATTCTCTGCTTATCACATAGATAAAACTGATATCTGTGCGTTCCTTTTTTTATGCTACATGTCGCAGAGGCAGACGATTGATATGGAGACAAGTCTTAACTAAAATCTTTGGACAACGAAGAATGCTACAAAGTTCCAGAACTAAATTTTCGCTTTGCACTGAATAGTGCGCTCATTTGAAACTTCCTGGTAGATTAAAACTGTATACCAGTATGGTACTCGAACCTGGGACCTTTACTTTTCAAGTTCAAGTGCTGTACCGCTTTAGTATCCAATCACGACGCATTGCCCACAGAAGGAAAAGGTTCTTGTTGCAGTCCGGTACAAGACACACATTCCCCTGCAGAATAGAATTTTCTTCTGAAAACAGTCAACTAGTTTGTGGCTAAGACATGTCGTCTCAGTTTCCTTTCTTCCAGGAGTGCTGTTCCCGCAAAGTATGCAGTAGAATTTCTGAGAAGTTAGGAAGGTAGGGGATGAGATACTAGCGGAAGTAAAACTTTGTGGCTGGATTCTGTTTCGAGATTCGATAGCACAGTCGGTACTGCACTTATATGCGAAAGGAAAGGTTCCTAGTTTGGAATCTCTGTCTGGCGCACACTTTTACTCTGTCAGGAAGTTTTATGGTTGTTTGAAGTACTTCGACAAATAGGTACAAATTATAAAGAAAGAAGAATAATATGCAATACATACAAGAATCAAGAAGTGTAATGAGTAAGGATAGAGAAGTGTTTGGATTAGAGAGCATAAGGTAAGTATGCAACCCCTTTTCCCTACTCATCAACCTCTATGGCTAACAAGCAGTGATGAAAATGAAAGAAACGTCCAGCAGTAAGATTAATACTTACGGTGGAAGGATACCAGTGGTAAGTCTCGCTTATGAACTCTATCGTTGGCCAAAGTGAGCACTACAGGACATGGGGTAAATACACTACTGGTCATTAAAATTGCTGCACCACGAAGATGACGTGCTACAGACGTGAAATTTAACCGACAGGAAGAAGATGCTGTGATATGCAAATGATTTGCTTTTCAGAGCATTCACACAAGGTTGGCGCCGGTGGCGACACCTACAACGCGCTGACATGATGAAAGTTTCCAACCGATTTCTCATACACAAACAGCAGTTACCTGGTGAAACGTTGTCGTGATGCCTCGTGTAAGGAGGAGAAATGCGTACCATCACGTTTCCGACTTTGATAAAGGTCGGATTGTAGCCTATCGAGATTGCGGTTTGTAGTGTCGCGACATTGCTGCTCACGTTGGTCGAGATCCATTGACTGTTAGCAGATTATGGAATCGGTGCGTTCAGGAGGGTAATACGGAACGCCGTGCTGGATCATAACGGCGTCGTATCACTAGCAGTCGAGATGACAGGCATCTTATCCTCATGGCTGTAACGGATCGTGCAGCCACGTCTCGATCCCTGAGTCAACAGATGGGGACGTTTGCATGACAACAACCATCTGCACGAACAGTTAGACGACGTCTGCAGCAGCATGGACTATCAGCTCGGAGACCATGGCTGCGATTACCCTTGACGCTGCATTACAGACAGGAACGCCTGTTATGGTGTACTCAACGACGAACCTGGATGCGCGAATGGCAAAACGTCATTTTTTCGGATGAATCCAGGTTCTGTTTACAGCATCATGATGGTCAACTCCGTGTTTGGCGACATCGCGGTAAACGCACATTGGAAGCGTGTATTCGTCATCGCCATACTGGCGTATCACCCGGCGTGATGGTATGGGGTGCCATTGGTTACACGTCTCGGACACCTCTTGTTCGCTTTGACGGCACTTTGAACAGTGGACGTTACATTTCAGACGTGTTACGACCCGTGGCTCTACCCTTCACTCGATCCCCGCGAAACCCTACATTTCAGCAGGATAATGCACGACCGCATGTTGCATGTCCTGTACGGGCATTTCTGGATACAGAAAATGTTCGACTGCTGCCCTGGCCAGCACATTCACCAATTGAAAACGTCTGGTCAATGGTGGCCAGGCAACTGGTTCGTCACAATACGCCAGTCACTACTCTTGATGAACTGTGGTATCGTGTTGAAGCTGCATGGGCAGCTGTACCTGTACACGCCATCCAAGCTCTGCTTAACTCAATGTCCAGGCGCATAAAGGCCGTTATTACGGCCAGAGGTGGTTGTTCTGGGTACTGATTTCTCAGGATCTATGCTCCCAAATTGCGTGAAAACGTAATCACATGTCATTTCTAGTATAATATATTTGTCCAATGAATAGCCGTTTATCATCTGCATTTCTTCTTGGTGTAGCAATTTTAATGGTCAGTAGTGTATTATGAGCAATCGGATAAGCACAGAATATGACTGTGAGCGCATTAAAGTTGGACGGTAGTGTTGAGGAGTAGTAAAAATGAAGTAGACAGTACAAGTAAAATAAAAATTGGAGACCACATGGTAAATGATGCCACGATGTTCTGCTATTTTTAACGTGTGATGGACGAAGTATATAAGATATGATAAGAAGACTAAACCAGCCAAAAAGGGAATTCCTCCATAAAAAAGGTCTACTGCTCTCAAACAAAAGCATTAACTTGAGGAAGAAATGGATTTGGCAGCACAGCACTGTACTGAAGACCGTGGTAAAGTCGGAAAAGAATAGAATCGAAGCGTTCGATATATATTAGAGAATCATGATGAAAGTTAAGTGTACCGACAGGAAATGATGAGGTATTCCGCAGAATCGATGAGGAAAGTTACATGAGGAAAACACTGAAAAGAAAAGGAACACAATGGCAGGACATGTATGAGGAAAAGGGAGTAATTTCCATGGTACTAGAGAGAGCGCTAGAGGACAACATTATTTGGTGGTTTTGGGAATTTCACCGATTTATCGAGCGCATTTCTGAAAATTCATAGTACTTCTAGGTATTAACGCTAATTTAGTATTAAAGTTTCTCAGGAGTAAACGTAGCTCGCATTTGTTAGTGACTAGGCCAATAGCCGAGAGTTGTATTCATAGGCGGTCAGTGGTTATCTCTGCTTGTAACTATTTGTGTTACCTACAGTTTCGACTTACGTTTGTTTCTTGTTGCAACGAACAGACAGGATTTGTATTTACACACATCAAAAAAGGTTTACATCACCTGGTTACCAGATCTCCTGAAGATAGACTTTGACTGTGGATATTGTATCACAGACACAGATGTCACTAAACCCGCCCAAAGATGTAAGCAACCATGCATAAGCAGCGCCTATTAGACGGAGGGTGTCCGACAGCCGATCAGTTCCAGTCATTCCACCACGTAGGAGGTACACGACCCGTGTTGTCTGTAGTTTAACCATGCCTAGACGGTCAATTCTGCGGTTCGATCGCGCCCGCATTGTTACTTTGTGCCAGGAAGGACTCTCAACTAGGGGAGTGTCCAGGCGTCTCGGAGTGAACTGTCGATGACATGCCTCGCTCAGGCCGCCCAAGGACTACTACTGTAGTGGATGACCGCTACCTACAGATTATGGCTCCGAGGAACCCTGACAGCAAAGCCACCATGTCGATTAATGCTTTTCGTGTAGCCACAGAACGTCGTATTACGGCTAAAACTGTGCGCAATAGGCTGCATGATGCGCAACTTCACTCCCGACGTCCATTGCGAGGTCTGTCTTTGCAACCACGACACAATGCAGCGCGGTACAGTTGAGCCCAACAACATGCCAAAAGTACCGCTCAGGACTGGCATCACGTTCTCTTCACCGATGAGTATCGCACATGCCTTCAACCAGACAATCGTCGGAGACGTGTTTGGAGGCAACCCAGTCAGGCTGAACGTCTTAGACACACTGTCCAGGAGTGCAGCGAGGTAGAGGTTCCCTGCTGATTCTGGGTAGCATTATGTGGGGCCGACGTACGCAGCTGGTGGTCATGGAAGGCGCCATAGCGACTGTACTATACGTGAAAGCCATCCTCCGACCGATAGTGCTACGACATCGATAGCATATTAGCGAGGCATTCATCTTCATGGACGACAATTTGCACCCCCATCGTGTGTATCTTGCGTATGAGTTCCTTCAGGACAACGATATCGCTCGACCAGTGGCCAGCATGTTCTCCAGACTGAACCCTATCGGACATACCTGGGACAGATTGAAAGAGGCTGCTTTCGGACGACGTGAACCACTCTGAGGGATCTACGCCGAATTGCCGTTGAGGAGTGGGACAATCAGGACCAACAGTGCCTTGATGAACTTGTGGATAGTATGCTACGACGAATACAGGCATGCATCAATGCAAGACGACGTGCTACTGGGTATTAGGGGTACCGCTGTGTACAACAATCTGGACCACCACCTCTGAAGGTCTCACTGTATGGTGGTACAACATGCTTTTTGTGGTTTTTATGAGCAAGGAAAAGGGAGGAAATGATGTTTATATTGATCTCTATTCCAATTTTCTGTACAGGTTCCGGAACTCTCGGAACCGAGGTGATGCAAAACTTTTCTTGATGTGTGTGAAGCATCAGAGTTATCTACTGTAAAGCGGATAACCGAATTATCTACAGACTTTTAAATTTGTGGAAAGCAAACTTGGTGCAGTACTCTGTGGCTAATACTAGTTAAGATCACAATAGGCACCAGTGAAGAGTACTTACTAATTTTATTTAATTTTGTTACAAGCAATGAATTTAGGCTACAGTGATTTATAGCAGCTTCCCAGTTCACAATTGTTTATTTGTACACTTACTACTATAAAAATAACGAAGTCCTATGGAGGTCGCTCCGACTCATGATCACCCGACCGCAACTTACGGCTTCCAGAAAATGGGACGAAATTGTGCAAATGAAAGTATATGGCGCTCAGTGTCCTTAGAGCTGAGTTCAGTACCATCCAGCGCCTTTGTGTCCATGGAGTGTTAATGTAACCAGTTTGTTAAAGTTATGAAGCTGTAGGTGGTGCATTGTCGTGCTGAAGGTAAAGGTACTTCTTGAAAGAAACGTTAGGGTTTACCGTCCTGTCGGTAACCAGGTCATCTGAAACGTATGAATGCCCGAATTCAGGATGAGGAAACAAATTGGCCTTGTCCTGATGAAAATAATCGTTCCTGTATTTGCTTTAAGCGATTTAGAAAAATCACATGTAACCTTAACACATATGTCTGGATGGGGTTTTGAACCCCAATTCTCCTAGTGCGTGTCGGCTGGCTTAACCACTGTCCACATCGCGTGGTGCTGCAGATTAAGTTGAGCTGTGTATGCCTTGTACAAGTACTCCATGCCAAGTACTGTGCTTTTAGTTGCGGTATATACACTACGGCAAAAAATAAACACAAAGAAGGAGCTGTGCGACATAAACGAAAATTAATAGTCACGTTTCTACATCTGAAGTATAATGTCTATTCAAATTTCGCGTCAGTCGCGTAAGAGTGTGCGCTAATAGCGCCACTAAGAGAGTGCAAATCAGGTTTTCTTTAGCAACCGCCGTAACGGTAGTAAGCATTGTCATCTTTGAGATTGGGCGAGTTGAGTTGATGTCAGTCAAGAATATCTTTAAGACGACAAACACCTCTTCTCAGAATCTCACTGGATTTGAACGAGGTCGAGTAATATAGCTACCCATGTTCTTTCTACGATACTACAGAGAGAGCAGCAATTTGAGCAGTAGTTGGCATCACAGCGACACAGAGAATTGTCACAAATATGTTACTTCAAGGACAGCTCCGAGACAGACGCCCTGTATCGTGCAATCCATTGACCCAAACTACCGTCATTTGTGAGTTCAATGGTGTCAAGTGAGAGCTCAGCGGAGGGTAGGGTGCAGTTCTGTTGTGTTTTCTGCTAAAAGCTGGTTCTGCCAGTGATGGCCGTTTGTTGGTTAGAAGGAGACCTGTTGAGGGCCTCCAACCAACCTGTCTGCGTGCTAGACACACTGGCCTTGCACCTGTAGTTATGGTGTGGGGGGGCGATTTCCTACGAGACTACGAGCATTCTCGTGGTCGTCCCACGCACCCGGACTGCAAATTTGGACGTCAGTCTGGTGATTCAACCTGTTGTGCTGCCGTTCACGAAAAACATTCCAGGGGGTGGTTTCCAACTGGATAACGCTCGCCAGCTTACAGCTGTTGTAACCCATCATACTCTATAGAGTGTCGACATGTCACCTTGGCCTCGTCGATCACCAGATCTGTCTCCAATCGATTACATACGGGACATTAGCGAGCTACAACTTCAACGACATCCATAAACAGCATTAAGCGTCCCTGTATTGAATGACTAAATGAATCAGGAATGGAACTTCACTCCTCAAACTCATATCCGACACCTGTACACATAACGCATGCAAGTCTGCATGCTTGCATTCAACATACTGGTGTTTACACCGGTTATCAATGCACCATTATTCCACATTTTTCTTGCGTTTACATTAACCTGTGATCTTGCAATGTTAATCTCTGAAATATTTTACGTAGGCAAAGTTATTACCGAAACTTCATTGTTGCACGTCAGTTACTTTTTGGTCTTCTCATTTTTTTTCCGTTAATGTATCCAACTGTAGTTGTAGATCCAAATTAGTGGTTTACATGTCAGACCGAGAAAGTAGTGCACGACATTTTCGTAATTCTTCCCTACCTTAACGTACGAAATTCCATTGTGGCTTCAACATATTAGTCGTTTGGTTGGTTGATTTAGGGGAGGATTGAATTGAGTTGAGTTGATTTGGGGGAGGAGACCAAACAGCCAGCTCATCGGTCTCATCGGATTAGGGAAGGAGGTTGGCCGTGCCCTTTGAAAGGAACCGTCCCGGCATTTGCGTGAAGCGCTTTAGGGAAATCGGTAAAAACTTTAATCGAGATGATCAGACGCGGGTTTGAACCATCGTCCTCCGTATGCGAGTCCAGTGTGCTAACCACTGCGCCACGTCGCTCAGTGCTACAACAAACTACTGTAATTACCTTTCGCTAGATTTATTTCAGCGATGCTCCCGACCATCATTGTTTCATATCATGATGCCCTTCCACTGAGTTACAAACTTTCATAAATGGCTACTTGTGGCATCACACTAAACGATGTACTGCATCCATTTTGTACTCACGGCCTACTGGGCAGATTTACGAGCGTGAGATAGGTCCTACGGATCGTTCTTTTGTTTTTATCAGCACCAGTTCTGAAGTGCGTGACTGACAACAATGTCCGACGAGTGATCAAGAAGGCACGCTTCAGAGTTTTGCAGTACTTCCAGGCCTGGAAGAGCAACGATTCGCTAGCACTTCCCTAGAGATTCTATTTCACAAAAGCATTGTCGATAGTGATACAGATCGTGTAAAACTTGTTACATCTCTCTTACGTGATTGTTAAAACACGTACGCCCCTACAACCATGCGGCGTTCGACTTGCCTCTCCAGTGACTTATTTCGATTTAAAATACACTCCACAAAATCATGCACAACACTGTATTTCGCCGTGCTGTATTGGAAGGGACAGAGCAAAGCATCACCGTATTCTCTGACAAAACTGCAGTATCTTACCAACAGATTCTGACAGTGTTCAGTGAGGTAGTGGAAATGAAAGTAAATAATATATTGTCAGTCGAGTTACTGATTTCCTTCGACTTCAGGACGAGATGCTGCGTTACTGTGGATTTTGCAGGAACGCTTGTGTTTGGTGGGTGTCTCAGCAGAGGATGGTGCAGACAGACAATACCAGCACTCTACACCCTGTCCCACCAATGCCATATCTCCACCATTGGCTCCGACACTTAAGTCGGAAGTAATGCGACTGGCTTCCTAGTTGCGGTCAGAAGCAGCAAACGCATCTTTGCAATCAGCCATTATATGCAGGTCAGCTTCAGTCGCAATTCTGTAGCTGGCCACTGTAATAATTTTGGCGCATGCTGTCGTCAAGGCTCCGGAACACTACAAATGCAGCGTTCTGCCGTCTTTGGCGTGCTGTATTGCTACATTATGCGTTCTTGCTACTTAATGTTTCATGGTGTGGACTTTCCATAGACAAGTACGGGACTGTTTCCTAGACGACACACCTGACCGAAAGGAGTACATATACTACTGGCTTAACCGACAAAATTATCTGGCATCCTGCACTAAACTTGGATAAACATAGCGTTCACGTAAGTGCTATACTATACCGTGTAGTTAATATGCTGCACTACGCAGTCGAAAAATGCATCTGACTACAGCACTGTACTATACGGTCTGGCTAATTTGCTGTACTACTGCGTCCGAAATGTCATTCATGTACAGCGTTGTACTATACGGTGTGGATATTGCGCTGTACTATGCCGTCCAAAATCGATTTCGTGTACAGTGCCGTACTATACAGCCCGGTTGTCACGCTGTTCTATCACTTAGTAACGGTGACGCTCAGGTGGTAGTGCCTCTCCCTCCCACAAACACCTTGTATAGTTCACTTGTTCGTACTTTAATTCCAGTTGTATATGATCGTGATTCGTCATGTATAATCGTTCGGCTATAAAGTGTCTAATAGTCTTCAACCTCCAGGTAGGACGACGAGTCCAAGATACAAAACGCTTTGCAATGTGCATGGTACATTTAACAGCTACATACATTGTAAATTATTGAAGTTCATCTCAGTGGGAGATAGCGTCAAGCTTGCAAAACAATTTTGTCTTAAATGCAGATGACAGTTAATAGCGGGACTAATAATGGGCAAAAACGGCAAGAAATCACCTAAAAGTCCCACAACGATGCCATATAAAATGGAGTTGCCTGACATTAAAAATGGTGATCTGATGGAACAGGCACCTATTCGCTACCTTGTTAGAGACCTACACTCGTCACAGGGAATTGTGTAGCAGACTCTACCCACCACTGCAGGTAACCCGATAAAAGTCATAAGTTGGGAAAAATTGTAGGAAGCTGAACCAGAAAATGTAACTCTTAGACCTCCAGTTTAGTGACGATTCATATATCGTAACAGATTCGGGTATTATTGATAAGAAATACTTTAAAATACTTTCTTAACGTTGTAAGGCACACATGGAAATACTAATTATATCTCACAAGTTAAGATGCACTTCTCAGTGATTTATTTTTGCTGTCATCACAGTGGAAACTGTAAGACATTTGGATGAAATAGGACCAAGCAGATTACGTCCATGTAGAGTAACATCACAGAAATACCGTTACCCTGCTAACTCGTGCACTGAGTTACATGCCCAGCGAGTGAATAACATGTTTGTTGACTTGAAATAGCATTGGGGTGGAAGGACAACTGTAAATAGCTCATGGAAAGTCGTCCTGGTTCAGTCACGTCCATACTGGTTACTACCTGTAGTGTAACGGTAGACCAGAAATATCATGCTTCGTCTAAGTGATTTACTCTGCTGAAATGTCAAATACAAATAACATGACACAGATTCAAATCAAAACTTATTCTGAAGGGCGAACTCCATAAATATGCAATTGTCAGTTCCATAAAAACTGTACACATAAAGATATTATTCGAGTAGTGTTGTCGCATATGTTCTGGTTCAGGTAAACATCGGACAAAACATCACTTTCAGTGAAAAGATAACGCTGTAATTGTTAAGAAGTACTTAAACAGTACTGTCTCTCCCTTTTAACTGGTTATAAGTGGTTTCTTATCACTAGGTCACGGTATCTGATTATTTACCGATGCAGCTGGACTAATTACGTTCAAGGCCACCCCAATTGGCCTCCCCTTGAGAAAACACTGTCCTACCAACACCTCGGAGGCAACTGCATGTAATACAATGTAATACATTCAAGGTTATGACATAACCTGACATGGACCATGCGCCCATCAGGCACGTCTGTAAAAAAAAAAAAAAAAAAAAAAAAAGCTGCTAGAATTTTCTCTGTCTCTCTAGGCCGATTGGAACAGATTGAAGTAGTGGGAAACTCCTCCCCATCATCCACTGGACCGATCAGATTTCAGCACCCCCATCCTTTCCCATGTTGTATTGGTAATTGTATTGATAATATCAGTCTTATGGCGAACACCGTAGTGGGAGGATAGGGAGTTCTATAAAGAACTTATTAATAACTATAGTTTTTTGTCCATAGTGAAATGGTCAACAAATTACAGCAATGACATGAAAAATTAACCAGTAGTTTATTAATGACAATTTTATTACAATACAATTTATTTACAATAGTAATTTGTTGTTTATAAACAATGTATTTCAATCCTTTTATGGATTTATTTGCAAACGTAAGGTACAATAAATACCTTTTTATTGAAGACTTGACGTCTCCCATTCTGTCAGTACTTTTTGACTGCTTTTTTATATACTATATATGGTAAATGAGGACAATCAACAGAAGGTGAAAGAAAAACACACATATACACGCAAAAATATAGTATTTCGAAACACACATACTGTGCACATGATTTGCAAACACACATACTCATATGTAAGCAACTATGACAAATAGTTCATTGAGCTATTCACATACACAACCAGTATTTATAAATAAATGAAGCCACCACATATTCAACCACACATTCAGCTACTCAGTGAATAGTGTGAGTAGGGGATTGAAAAATGTTGTTTATAAACAACAAAATGTTGATACTTCCTGGGAGATTGAAACTGTGTGCCGGACCGAGAGTCCAACTCGGTACCTTTGCCTTCCGCTGCCAAGCTCTCCATCAACTGAGCAACCCAAGCGCGACTAACGACCCCTCCTCACAGCTTTACTTCCGCCAGTATCTCGTCTCCTACCTTTCAAACTCCACAGAATCTCTCCTGTGAAACTTGCAGAACTAGCACTCTAGGATGTGGCAAAGCCACGTCTCCGCAATATCCTTTTTTCCAGGAGAATTGCAATATAAACTTTGAATGCAAATTGCTGTAAACTAATTTTATGAGCTATAATGTACCTTTTCTCAGTAGTCATAAAAGCTAACATCCTGAAATTTGGCGTAGTTCTTAAGAACTGCTTACTGAATAATGCTGTGCAGCACTATTATGATATCTTTTCTCTGAGAAAAGCTTTTCAACATTTGAGAAGAGTAGAGCAGTCCCAGGCATCACAAAGCTGAAAAATTAATTTCAAAGCAACTATGACCTTAAACAAAAATCTGTTCTACACGTCTTGTTGGCCTCTTATGCAGATGTAAACCGAGAAATTCCAGGTATATTGCTTGATTAGTTTACTAGAAAAAATGTTACTAGAAAAAATGTTAATTAAAAATTAAAATCCTTATGCAATGTATGTCGATGCCCTTTTTACACAAAAACTTCACAGAATATCAAGCATTATGTTGTACACAGTAGTCTCTAGTATTACTATTTTAGCTAAAATATTTTTGTATATATGTTTAAGTCAAAGAATGCATTTTGCCCTACGTCTGTCTTTAACGAATTTTCCTAAAATTGTGGTTTGTATATTTAAAAATATGATAATTTTAAAATATAAATATATTTGTTGTGTTTTGAAAATATTTATCAAACAAAGGGGTGTGGTGTAACATTTGTCTGTGTTAAAAATTTCTGCGGTCTTTTTCTAATTTCAGTTTTGATAAGCAACGAAGTCAAAAATCAAATATATTATGTATACGTAGGTTGGAACTTAAATATGCAATGGAATCTACTATTTTCGCTGATAGTACACTTTGTTGACATACCTACCTTACCACCGAGCAAATGGACTCACCCGTCCTACGTCACCGGCGTGCGCACAATCGAGGGAAACAGTCACTTGTGAGAGAGTAGTCTACCGTAGCGGCGCCACTATGTTTTCGAAACAGGAACAACGGAGTTGGAGAGGTCGTACAGCACGACAGTGTCATCAAGGTGTTCAAGGGGCGTGCGGGGAATCGACATTGCCGAACAGAACAGTGGCACTTAGGGTAAAAGCCTTCAACGAAGGTCGGCAAACCGTGGCAGACATGAATCGGAAAGGTCTTCCTAGCGTCTCTGAAGAAGAAGTGCATGCTGTTGCCGCGTTAGTGGACAGTGATCGACGCCAAACGATTCGTGTGCTCGCTCACGAAACCTGATTAGCGCATACGACTGCGGAACGCCTAGGCATGCGAAAAAACTGCATCACGATGGTTTCCGCATGACTTGACGGAAATGCAGAAACGGATGCGTTTCGACGCTGCTCAGACGCACTTGGAGCGCTATGAGCGCGAAGGAGGGGCTTTCTTACGCCCTATAGTACGAGTAACACTGAATGAGACATGGGCCACATCGTACGAGCCAAACCTGAAACGCCAATCCAACGAATGGCATCATTATGGGTCGCCGTGAAAGTCTAAATCGCGTCAGAGCCAGTATGGTGAAAGTTATGGTGAATCTCTTGTACGACTGTGATCGTATTATCCTAACACATTACGTTCCTCCACGGCAGACCGTCAATTCACAGTATTACTGTTCGTTTTTGGAGCGTCACCTGCCTCCAGATTTGCGAAAGATGCGGAGAAATTTTCTGTGCAACCCACCAATTATTTTGCACTACAATGCGCGGGCGCCTACAACGCAAGCTGTGGCTGCTCTGTTCGGTCGAAGGGACTGGGAATTATTGTACCATCCACCATACTCCCCAGACTTAAGTCCTTGTGACTTTGATTTGATTCCTAAGATGAAGGAACCACTTCGTGGCATTCGCTTCAGAACTGTTCCAGAGATTCGACAGGCAGTAGACCTCTCCATTGGCACCATCAACAGAATACACTCTGCCAACGGTATACTACGCCTTCCACATCGCTGGCAGCGGATTCTACACAATGCTGGTGACTACTTTGAAGGACAGTAACAGGTGCAATCATGTAACACTTTTGTATAGGTTGTGAATAAATATTTGCCACTACTTAAGTTCCAGTCCTCGTATATATACACACACACACACACACACACACACACACACACACACACACACACATATATATATATATATATATATATATATATATATATATAGTGTGTGTGTGTGTGTGTGTGTGTGTGTGTGCACATGTTATTGACATTGTCTATGGAATATTAATTTATTTATAAGTGGGTTAATCAGTTCCTTGGTAGAGCATGGTGCGACTATTCAGCTAATGTTGTTTTTATGGTTTGGGGTACAGAGGGTCTATAAAGTGTTAAAGATTCTTTTGACTTTCAGTATACCACTAGTTCGCTCCTTCAACTAAATCTGTGACTATCCTGTTCACTTACATATAAAATGTGGAGAGTAAGGAAAATATAGAAAAACATGTAAAAAACGGAAAATACGGGAAAAAATAAAAAATACAGTAAAAATGAAAAAACAAAAAATATCACAAAACATCGAAAAATGTAGAAAAATTAGGATACAGCATTATAATACAGGGTATCTGTATTTATGCAGAGAGTTTAATATAAGTCTGAGGCATTAACTTCAGATCAAAGTACAATAAGCATGACACGCTCCATTCCATCGTATATCGTAACTGCAGTATTATTAACACTATTTCCATTTTGTATCTTCAGAAAACGTGCTTCGTTTTGACAGCCATAGTTAGAGCATATTCTATGTTATGACGGTACCAGAAGGTGTGGTTTGCTTTCTTTACCATCCAGCTGTGATACAGTTTTGCCACCCAGCCATAGTATCTACAAGGTGAAAATCTCCCAAAAAGTATACCCTGAAAAACTGCTGTATAGTCTAGAACACCTGGATTGTGGTGAATATATATTGTGTTGAAATGTTAGCGTATCATAGACATGTGTGTTGACTTTTGCTACCTTAAATACTACTTTACACTTACGAAAATCTAGCTTCATGACCCATAACAACGATTTCATTCATTTAGACTTTTGTCTTATGTTGATAACACGGAATATAGAGGAACTGCAAGTACCAATGCTAAGATGAAGGACATGTGTAATGCATGGAGAAAATAATAATAATGTTAGAGAAACTGATTTCTCGTGTTGTGAGCAAACATACCTCAATAACACTATTTTGTGTGACAGTTTCAAAAATGAAACTGCCATATTCCCTTAGACGTGGGCCCTGCTGTGTCAGCGATAGACGTATCAGGAAAAATTTTAGCAGGGAAAGACTGAAAGCACTTTACAGGAAATATACAGAAACTATGGCTATATTATAGGTCAGTGTTAAATCCATGAATCAAGTGTTTGAAGGTGGTTACCACCTTACTAATGTGTGTGTAATGGAAGACTTTGCAGAAATTATGTTTAGAAAAATGTCGATGTTAAATGGAAATACTTGATATTCTTTTGCATTAGCGACCTTATTGTTGAAATGACAATTAATAGTGTATAAAACAGATGTCATATGCATCAACATTCTATAGAGAGATAAATAACATGTTGATGCATCAATACTTAAAATCCACAGCTCGTGGTCTACTGGCCAGCGTTGCTACCTCTGGATTAAGAGCTCCTGGCTTCGATTCTCTGGCGGGTCGGGGATTTTCCCACCTGGGAACTGAGTGTTGGTGTTATCCTCACAGCGCTGACAGCATGAGCAAAGATGAAGTGTCATAATGGAAATAGTTATAATGATGGTTCGTCAGGGGCTAATAAGTGTCCCTGACTAGACTATAGTGATCGTACAGGTATGTATTTAACATGACTTTTCCCATGTTTTTGTGTGTTCGTTGTGTATGTATAGCTGCAGTCTGAAGATAAACTCATTTTTCTATTGAAAATGTGTTGGACATGAGTGGACTCAGTCTTGCCCCTGCAACAACTGCATGACCCGACATGAGGACGATGTCTTCAACACACCAGTGCGATACATTGAAGATGTTGTGCAGTGCCCACAAACTCCACTATAGCATAACCTGTCATCAATATGGTACAGGCTGTTGACACCAGCTCATTTGCCAACGCATCCACGCTCTCAGTGCCCCAAAGCATGTCACATTCATGCACCTTCGTTTCTATGTGCGCCCAGTGATAGTAATGTGATGGATGTTGATCTGCATGATGAATTGGATATTACAAGCTGTCATAACAAATAACGATGTGATGAGTGTCCTGGATTTACTCAGACGCCAATAATTTGGGACTTACGTAGAACTATGCAGTTATTATAGCTGCCTGCAAATATCTTTTTTTGCATGAAACTTACCATTTTGTTTCTTTGCGTGTGTGGTAGAGAATGTAGGCAGGTGCAAGTCTGCATCTGAAACGATTACTCCACCATCGGGCGTGACAACAATGATGAGTATGTCTCCACAGCCCAGTCCATCACTGCACCTGCAAACACAATTTCAGCAGTTATGACATTGCAGGGTGACTCAATGGTAGGGTGATGTGGATCTTTTACGAAGAGCATCATACTTGAACATTCATCCAAAATGGAAGAAAGAGGTGGTAAGGTGCTCAGCTGTGCACTCAACTTCAATGTATGCTCGCATATTTCTGGTCCACATAATAGGGGTATCCATTTTCATCCCTCTTCTGAAAGATATTGCTGCTAAAAACAAGCATGCATTTTGATGTTCTGAATACTGCTGAGGGAGACGAATTTTGCTTTGCATCATGGCTTCAGCTTGTGGTAAAAATCATTCAACAAATGTATTGATACATGCAAATATCTGATTTCTCTGGGCATTATAACTTCAAATGCATCTGATTCTATGTAAAACACTAGGACATGCAAGAATTCGAGAGGCGGTATCTAGACTTTTCAATTCACTATTACAGCCCAGATTACGGTGACAGCAAGCCAGAAGTTTACAAGGACACATTGTCCAGAAAGAAGTTAAGCATAAAATAGTTGGGCAACTCTACAGTTCAATATTAGCTGGTCAGTATCCCATACACATAGATTAATTGCTATTGTCCAAGGGCAACAAGCATCTTTATGTGTGGAACAAAAGCATGTCCTGCCCACTTTCCATAAAGTTTTCAATCATTTAGGTCCACGTCATTTTTGCTTCAGATGCCTGTTTCACCATGAGTATCTAGAGAGGCTGCTCATTGACTGCTCTAGCCTGGAACCAGTACATGTGGAAATACCCACTAAGGAAAACAACTTCATGAAGTTTGCGTATGAGCAAGAGCGATGTCGCTTCATTGTTTACACTGACTCTGAGTGCCTCCTATCTCTTTGGCTCGTCGTGAAGGTGCTCCAGTGCCTCCTACACAACCTTTACAAAGTGGAATATACTGTATGCAGCATCATGTCAAGTTGTGTCATCATGCAATACCAACCTCAACAAATTAAAATCGTATTTTAGGGAATAATCCTGCGAGCTGGCTGCCCTCTGTACTTAAAAGACATGCGTGGGAAGTTGATAGGATTTATCACAACATGCCCATGGCTGACTCACAGGAGAATGATGAACTATATAAGAAACCAGGCTAACTATCATTTTTGGGGGCTGCCATTCGATATAAAATCGAAAATTCCATGCATAGACCACTGTTATCTAATGGAGAAGTTCTGTGGCACAGGTTACATCGCATTTAAGTAACAACGACCATAGCCCATACCTATCTTGTTTCATAATTTGAGTGGATATGGGCACGGAACAGCTTGTATAATATGAGGCATCACATAAAGTGTATCATCATGTGACACCAACCTCAAATCATATGTCATGGATAAGAGTACGAGCTGGCTACTTTCTGAGCTCGAAAACCCAAATGGGAAGTTTATGAGAGTTATCGCAACAACATTCCCTTGGCCAGCCTGCAGGTCAATGGCACAATATATAAGAAAACAGCTAACTGTCATATTTTTGGATGGCTATTATACAGAAAAGTGGGAACTCCGTGTAGAGACAACCATCACCTAATGGATAAGTGCCATGGCACAGCCCACAATGCAAGTAACTTGAAGGAACAACTGCTATGAAACGTATCTGCCCTCTTCCATAATTTGAGTAGATACAATGCTCACTCCCTACATGAGCACTTAGGTGATTTCGAATTGAAAGGTGATAAGGTTACTGTCATACCTGACACAGGTGAAAGATACATTTCATTTTCAAAGTAAATCACAGCAATTACTATATTTCGTGTATGTGTCCATTCATAAACTTGTAAAGATGGTTTGTCAATAGCACATACGTGTCAACACGAGAGCTGCTTATCCTGATAACACAACTTTCAGCTTTTGACATTTATGTTTCCTGACATAACCTCATTCTCCAGTAAACTAACATTGCCGTAATGGATGCATAGTTTGGGAATGCAATAAATATTCTGCAAGAGTTTGGCATCCTCAATTTAGAGTAATGTGCTGGATTATACGTGAATACCTGCTGTCGGAGTGTATGCCTGGACATATACTCTCTAGATTCTTTCTTCTGTTACACAGACCAGGGTTTACGAGAGCCAATGTTAAGAACAAAGAGTGTCAGCATCCAACAACATGCAACTGTTGAGTGATGTTGACACGATTCGCTTCTCGAATGCAGAAGCTGGGTGTGTGGGGAGCTTTTCCAGGTGCGCCACGGTGACTAACCCATAAATGATCGAAGATGAGTACAGAATATCTGAAGATTCAAGTTACATCCTTTACTTGGATGCGAAAAACCCCTACACAAACCTAAGTGACAACCTTTGCCGTTTAGGGGATTCCAGTTGCTGTCAGAAGAGGAAACCATGAGACTGGAAGATGGCATCCAAAATGTGGCTGCTGATCCAAGTGAGGGAAATATCCTGAGGCAGAAATGACACGTCCCATCCATCCTGATGTGCACTTTCTGCTCTGTATGGACTGCCTAATCCTGCGAAATCGGTCCAAGCTAATGACAACGCTGGAAGAAGCAGAGATATACTCTGCACTACAGAAAACTGTATCAACCCCACGTTTTGGGGTGAACTTGATGAAATCACCCTCGGCATCTCTTTCAACCAATATCGCTGGTTGAAGGAGTACGTTGACACAAACACCAAAGAGTGGGCCATCGTGAGGTGTGAATATGAAAGAGATTTTCATAAATTAAAGAATAATTCAATTTTCGGTAAATAAAGGGAAAATGTTAGAGAATACCGCAAAATTCGTTTAGTTTGCCGGTGTCGTTTCAGCCCAACAGCTTACATTACCAGGCCAAATTTTTAAGTGGGGCATCATCTTCAGTGAAGGACTAGTCACTGTGGCGATGGCTAAAGTCTAAGCGCATGTCAAGAAGCTTGCCTATATGGATATGGGGCTCTCAAACTCTACATTTACCGATTCCATTATAAGTTCCTTTAGCCAAATTTCTCCGATCGCAAATTACTTTGTATAGATACAGATCTTTTCGTCTGCTGGGTGAAAGGCTGCAATCCATATGAAGTATTTAGTCAAAATGTCAAAGCATGCGACATATGCGGCCATAATGCATATAAAATGACACCTCATAGGATGAAAGTTATCAGGCTGATGAAAGACGAGGAAAATGGTTCGCAGGTTGTTGAGTATGTAGGGCTCAAGGGAAAAAGGTTTGCATTCATATGGATGCAGGTGCCACCCAGAGATGGGCTAATATTGTGCATCCTGCATCGTCAAAGGCACTCATGATCGTAGTTGCTTGAGGACGTTGGCGCTGCTCTGCATGTGGTTCGCCATGTGGTCTTTCGTTAGCGAGATCGTGAGGTACATACTACACTGCAGTTGTCGCCTCATGATGACAACCTGTTCATCTTGGGGATGGCTTTGTGACCTTCCTGTACTAGCACTGGAGTGACTGACTGTTTGATTGCTTATTCATTTGTAAATAGTAGTTGTGAATGCAGAGTAGTTGGAATAAACACTTGTCATGGTTATGTGCGTGTGTGTGCATGAATGGCTGCACGCTGTGTGTGCATGGATATTTTGTGGACGGTGTGTGTGTGTGTGTGTGTGTGTAAAAACTACACTATTTAGATGTCTGTGTGTGGTTTTTCCTCGCCTGTTCCTGCTACTCCTCGTTGCTGACATGTAGTGTATACAGAAAAATGCTAAAAACCAATCAAAAATAATGATTTGGAAATGTACTTAAGTTCTTCCATCAAAAACATATACACTCCTGGAAATTGAAATAAGAACACCGTGAATTCATTGTCCCAGGAAGGGGAAACTTTATTGACACATTCCTGGGGTCAGATACATCACATGATCACACTGACAGAACCACAGGCACATAGACACAGGCAACAGAGCATGCACAATGTCGGCATTAGTACAGTGCATATCCACCTTTCGCAGCAATGCAGGCTGCTATTCTCCCATGGAGACGATCGTAGAGATGCTGGATGTAGTCCTGTGGAACGGCTTGCCATGCCATTTACACCTGGCGCCTCAGTTGGACCAGCGTTCGTGCTGGACGTGCAGACCGCGTGAGACGACGCTTCATCCAGTCCCAAACATGCTCAATGGGGGACAGATCCGAAGATCTTGCTGGCCAGGGTAGTTGACTTACACCTTCTAGAGCACGTTGGGTGGCACGGGATACATGCGGACGTGCATTGTCCTGTTGGAACAGCAAGTTCCCTTGCCGGTCTAGGAATGGTAGAACGATGGGTTCGATGACGGTTTGGACGTACCGTGCACTATTCAGTGTCCCCTCGACGATCACCAGTGGTGTACGGCCAGTGTAGGAGATCGCTCCCCACACCATGATGCCGGGTGTTGGCCCTGTGTGCCTCGGTCGTATGCAGTCCTGATTGTGGCGGCGCTCACCTGCACGGCGCCAAACACGCATACGACCATCACTGGCACCAAGGCAGAAGCGACTCTCATCGCTGAAGACGACACGTCTCCATTCGTCCCTCCATTCACGCCTGTCGCGACACCACTGGAGGCGGGCTGCACGATGTTGGGGCGTGAGCGGAAGACGGCCTAACGGTGTGCGGGACCGTAGCCCAGCTTCATGGAGACGGTTGCGAATGGTCCTCGCCGATACCCCAGGAGCAACAGTGTCCCTAATTTGCTGGGAAGTGGCGGTGCGGTCCCCTACGGCACTGCGTAGGATCCTACGGTCTTGGCGTGCATCCGTGCGTCGCTGCGGTCCGGTCCCAGGTCGACGGGCACGTGCACCTTCCGCCGACCACTGGCGACAACATCGATGTACTGTGGAGACCTCACGCCCCACGTGTTGAGCAATTCGGCGGTACGTCCACCCGGCCTCCCGCATGCCCACTATACGCCCTCGCTCAAAGTCCGTCAACTGCACATACGGTTCACGTCCACGCTGTCGCGGCATGCTACCAGTGTTAAAGACTGCGATGGAGCTCCGTATGCCACGGCAAACTGGCTGACACTGACGGCGGCGGTGCACAAATGCTGCGCAGCTAGCGCCATTCGACGGCCAACACCGCGGTTCCTGGTGTGTCCGCTGTGCCGTGCGTGTGATCATTGCTTGTACAGCCCTCTCGGAGTGTCCGGAGCAAGTATGGTGGGTCTGACACACCGGTGTCAATGTGTTCTTTTTTCCATTTCCAGGAGTGTATATTACACACCATTTTTGTTTGCAAAGAAACGTAAAATTCGACTGAGAAGTGCTTATAATAAACAACAAAAATATATAGTAGTAAAAAATTGACACTAATAAACCAATAGTTAATTTGTTATATCGTTGTTGCTGTTTGTTGACACTTTCCCTATACAAAAAAATTATTGTTACTGATAACTTGTTTACAAGAAACCTGAGCCTCCCCCAGTGCCGCTCAGTATAAGACTGATACTGTTCATGCAATTCAGTTATTTATAAACAGTGAGAGGTGGGAAGGGGAGCTTGAATCTTGTTAGCCCAAGGTCGGAGCGGAAGGGGTCTCCTGACACTTTAATGAATTCCCTATTGGCAGTGAAAGACAGGGATTTCCCAACAAGTTTTACTCACACAATTGCCTGGTGGCCATGTGACAGGTGTCGGGTTATGCACATACAGTTGCCTCAAGTACATCGATAAGAAGGTGGTTCCTCAGTGGGAGGATAGGTGTGGGGCGAGGTGACCCTAAATGCAACTATTCCAATCCCTTCACCGCTTAAATTGGTAACCTGACTGCGAAATAAGAAAATGGTTATGACCGATTACCGACTCAAGCCAGTACTTCTTGTCGACTACTTGTCAGTCACAGCATTATCTGTTTTCCAGAAGCGATGCATTATCTGTGTAACTGTAGACAGAACATAACCTACCACTGGATGGTTTTCTGACATACATCAGATTTCTGAAAGTTAGTGCGGTGTGTGGCACTTCAGTTGTCTAATGTATATTTCACACCACTTGAGTAGTCCTCACGTGTATTGACACTGCCAGCAAGAGACAGTTGAACATTTCGGTTATTTGTGTTGAATTCTGATGTAACTGAACTCAGTAATAATCCGACAGCATTACTTCCATAGTCAGAAAATGAATTTAAATATTAATATTACATTGAACTCTCGATATGACGATTATCCTATGTCACATTTAATGTAGAGATAAACACCAAATTCATGCAATGCTAATGGCGTAGACGTGGTGAATCTCAAAGCTTGGAAACAACTTTATGTTCCAACTAGCTGCAGCCTACTTTTGATGGTTAGTAAGCCTGGACGCTGGAGGTGAGCTGTAGTTAGTAATCTGCGTCTCTTAGACATAATGTAAATAATTACAGTTTATGCGCGGAATCACTCAAAAATAAAGTGCTGATCTGCTCATTAAATCACATTCTGTTTATAAGAGGGATACCTATTCTAATGAGAGGAAGGGCCAGGTTGAAGAGGGTGTGATGTACGCGTTCACATTGCCTTTATTACAATTTCAACACCCAATAAAGACATTATTTAAAATAATTTTAATCCCCCACTAACAGTTCCTTTATTACGAATTTCAAATTCGAAAGTCCTCAGTGAGCGTTAGTTACGGTGATTCTCATACAATTAAAATAGGACTAAAGTTTAAAATACTTAACTGGAATTTAAGGTATAAGCACAACATAGACGATTTAGGAAATGCACACTTTTAATGAGAGAATGTTTTAACTGGACAGTATTACAATAACAATGTCTCTCTCTCTCTCTCTCTCTCTCTCTCTCTCTCTCTCTCTATATATATATATATATATATATATATATATATATATATATATATATATATAGTAATTCTGTCAGAGACAGCAAAGGACCTGGAAGAGTAGCTGAACGGAATAGACAGTGTCTTCAAAAGGAGGATATAAGATGAACATCAACAAAAGCAAAACGAGGATAATGGAATGTAGTCGAATTAAATCGGGTGATGCTGAGGGAATTAGATTTGGAAATGAGACGATGAAAGTAGTTAAAGAGCAAAATTGGGGGACAAAATAACTGATAATGGTCGAAGTAGAGAGGTTATAAAGTGTAGACTGGAAATGGCAAGGAAGGTGATTCCGAAGAAGAGAAATTCGTTAACATCGAGTATAGATATAAGTGTCAGGAAGTCGTTTCTGAAAGTACACTCCTGGAAATGGAAAAAAGAACACATTGACACCGGTGTGTCAGACCCACCATACTTGCTCCGGACACTGCGAGAGGGCTGTACAAGCAATGATCACACGCACGGCACAGCGGACACACCAGGAACCGCGGTGTTGGCCGTCGAATGGCGCTAGCTGCGCAGCATTTGTGCACCGCCGCCGTCAGTGTCAGCCAGTTTGCCGTGGCATACGGAGCTCCATCGCAGTCTTTAACACTGGTAGCATGCCGCGACAGCGTGGACGTGAACCGTATGTGCAGTTGACGGACTTTGAGCGAGGGCGTATAGTGGGCATGCGGGAGGCCGGGTGGACGTACCGCCGAATTGCTCAACACGTGGGGCGTGAGGTCTCCACAGTACATCGATGTTGTCGCCAGTGGTCGGCGGAAGGTGCACGTGCCCGTCGACCTGGGACCGGACCGCAGCGACGCACGGATGCACGCCAAGACCGTAGGATCCTACACAGTGCCGTAGGGGACCGCAACGCCACTTCCCAGCAAATTAGGGACACTGTTGCTCCTGGGGTATCGGCGAGGACCATTCGCAACCGTCTCCATGAAGCTGGGCTACGGTCCCGCACACCGTTAGGCCGTCTTCCGCTTACGCCCCAACATCGTGCAGCCCACCTCCAGGGGTGTCGCGACAGGCGTGAATGGAGGGACGAATGGAGACGTGTCGTCTTCAGCGATGAGAGTCGCTTCTGCCTTGGTGCCAATGATGGTCGTATGCGTGTTTGGCGCCGTGCAGGTGAGCGCCACAATCAGGACTGCATACGACCGAGGCACACAGGGCCAACACCCGGCATCATGGTGTGGGGAGCGATCTCCTACACTGGCCGTACACCACTGGTGATCGTCGAGGGGACACTGAATAGTGCACGGTACATCCAAACCGTCATCGAACCCATCGTTCTACCATTCCTAGACCGGCAAGGGAACTTGCTGTTCCAACATTACAATGCACGTCCGCATGTATCCCGTGCCACCCAACGTGCTCTAGAAGGTGTAAGTCAACTACCCTGGCCAGCAAGATCTCCGGATCTGTCCCCCATTGAGCATGTTTGGGACTGGATGAAGCGTCGTCTCACGCGGTCTGCACGTCCAGCACGAACGCTGGTCCAACTGAGGCGCCAGGTGGAAATGGCATGGCAACCCGTTCCACAGGACTACATCCAGCATCTCTACGATCGTTTCCATGGGAGAATAGCAGCCTGCATTGCTGCGAAAGGTGGATATACACTGTACTAGTGCCGACATTGTGCATGCTCTGTTGCCTGTGTCTATGTGCCTGTGGTTCTGTCAGTGTGATCATGTGATGTATCTGACCCCAGGAATGTGTCAATAAAGTTTCCCCTTCCTGGGACAATGAATTCACGGTGTTCTTATTTCAATTTCCAGGAGTGTATATCAAAAAGTTTTGCATCGCCAAAGTTCCTAGAACTCCTGAAGATAAACGTTGACTGTGGATATTGTATAACAGACACACACAGTCTCTTTGACTGTTCAGAGATGTCACTAAACTTGCCCAAAGATGTAAACAAACTTGCATGAGCACCGCCTATTAGACAGAGTGGGTCCGACAGCCTATCAGCTCCAGTCATTCCACCAGGAAGGGGGTACACGGTTCGTGCAGTTTACAGTTCAACCATGCCTAGACGGTCAATACCGCGGTTCTGCATTGTTATTTTGTACCAGGAGGGGCTCTCAACAAGGGAAATGTGCACTTGTCACGGAGTGTACCAAAGCGATGCTCTTCGGACATGGAGGAGATACAGAGAGACAGGAACGGTCAATGACATGCCTCGCTCAGGCCGCCCAGTGGCTACTACCGCAGTGGATGACCGCTACCTACAGCTTATGGCTCGGAGGAACCATGCTGAATAATGCTTTTCGTGCAGCCACAGGACGTCGTGTTACGACTCAAACTTTGCGCAGTATGCTGCATGATGAGCAAGTTCACTCCCAAAGTCCATGGCAAGGTCCATCTTAGCAACCACAGCACCATGCAGCGCGGTACAGATGGGCCGAAAAAAAGCCGAAAGGACTGCTCAGGATTGGCATCGTGGAAATAGCACATCACGTTAGGAATCAGGAAATTGGAGAGAAGTGATGCAATCTGGACAACAAAGATTTGACTCTGACCCTGTTATCATGCTCAGTCAAGATTGCGTCGTGAACCGGTAAACGATGCGCTGCTGCTGTGACAATGTTTTTCAAAAACAAAGACAGCTACATGGCAGCGCAGTGTGGATTTCGTGCTCATTGCAATCTGGTACGTAATACCCAGCCCCGTTGGTGCATGTTATGTAACTATGGGTACAGAACTTTGAGAAAACGTATGATATCGTGTGAAAGGGGGGTGGAAATGTAAAACGCTCATGAAGAATGTTGTCTGCCGAAGTCCCAGGTATTCTGCTCGCAAGGATACGCTGCAACTTGAAACATGGCGAATACTGCACAAAGAACTACAATACCTGGCATATACATGTCGTACCTCGCAGCAGTCCATTAACGGGTTACAGAACATCTTTGATGGTCGTCTCATATCCAAGAAGGGGACTTTTCCTCGCCTCCAAGATTCCCTGAACATTCAGCGTATGACTTCTTTATATGGGGTCATTTTAAATCTCAGGTCTTCCGGTGTGACCCAGCACACACTGTCCAGGACCTGGGGGATCAACACGTTTTTTGCCAGTAGGTCACACACAGCTGTGACTTCTGAATCATGCTGGAACGGCGAGGTGGTCGACGGATCACAGTCAAACACTCGCTACTCACATGAACATCTCTGTTGGTAGTGCTGACACACTCCTCCACCAGTTGGGAAACTCAAAGGTACGTGCCCGTTGGGTTCCTCGCCGCTTAATGGAAGACCGCAGAGAGCAACGAAGGACCATCTGTGCGGAAGTGCTTGCTCTTTATAAGGCTGAAATGGTTCAAATGGCTCTGAGCACTATGGGCCTCAACTGCTGAGGTCATTAGTCCCCTAGAACTTAGAACTAGTTAAACCTAACCAACCTAAGGACATCACAAACATCCATGCCCGAGGCAGGATTCGAACCTGCGACCGCAGCGGTCTTGCGGCTCCAGACTGCAACGCCTTTAACCGCACGGCCACTCCGGCCGGCTATAAGGCTGATCGTGACAATGTTTGTCCTACACCGTCATAGACGATGAAGGATGGGTTCATCGCTTCGAACCGGAAAAGAAAACGGGAATCCATGGAGTGGCGCCACACCACCTCTCCTCCAAAGAAAAAGCTCAAAACCCCGTCCTCAGCCGATGAAGTCATGACGACGGTCTCCTGGAAATCTGAAGGGGTCGTTATGTTTGACATCCTCCCTCATTGTGCAACGATCAGCTCTGAAGTGTAGTGCCCTACCTTCTGGAAATCGAAGAAATTTCAGCGTGTTCGTCTCCACAAAAATGTAAATGAACTTCTCCTTCTAATGGCAAGGCGAGTCATCATACAAGAGGAGCTCACAAAACTTCATTGTACTGTTCTTCCTCACCACCCTACAACTTGGATCTCGCTCCTTCCGACTCCCTTGGCACAATGAAGGTGCACTCCGCGGAAATCAGTACGTGGATGATGGGGAGATTATCGATGATACACTAACCATGCGGACATACAAGCAAGCTCTCTCAGGAACGGAGGTTATGTTGAAAATTAGGTTATTGTAGCCAAAATAGAGGGGAATAATATGGTGTATTTGAATCATGGTTAAGAACAATCTGCTTTCAGAGAAAAGTGTTGCATTAGGTATTCAACGCCCCTCGTATGTCGGCAGTAGGGCACAGGCGTCCACTTCCAGCCCAAGTCTCCGCCAGGATGGATTGCCTACATGCCGCCCGCAAGTGTCTCTCCTCTGGCAATTTTGTATTCACAGAAGACGAGCATTACATGTCACGACCCCCTGTTGTGTGCAAACAAAGTATTTGTACCCCGTTTGCTACAGGTTCCACCGAGGGCACCAGCTATCCTTCCGAGCAGTGCGCACACCAGGAAACAGGCAGCGCTGTTGTCGAATAACAAACATCATCCGCACATCTCGAGGAAACTAAAATACTTCCGACAGCTGGATGCATAAGGCCAGCCACAGCCTGCAGCAGGCTTCTCCTCGCTCACACTGAACACCTCTGACCAATCTACATCATCTGCAAACTCGACTCCAATAATCCTATCATTTCCCCTCTACTTTCTAAGTCTCATACGCTGCCGCTCTTTTACGTACACATTACCCCAACCCTCTACTTACTTACCCTCCACATGCTCTCCCAAAGAAAGTTCAACCTTCCTCCCCTCCCAGATGATGAGCTCCATCCCAACATTTACCCATCCCACCATCTACAGGCCCATCCCTATCAATCCACCTTCTCAGGGCTTACTCCCATCTCCACATTTCCTTGCCCCCTTTTTTCCCTTCTACCTTTCTTTCCTCAGCCCTTTTTCGCAGCAATATCAGTGTCACCAATGCTCCCCTGTACTCCACCCCCTCTTCTGTACCAACAGCCAATCCTACCCCATCGCTGCAACGCGCCAGTCCTCCATCATTATACGACCGCCTTTCTACTCTCTTCACCAGTCGACCTTTTCCCCTTCATAAATTCAGGGTATATATCTCCGCTATCCGTTTTTTGTTTTTTCCTCTACGTTATTATTTTGTTGTTTATTGGCCGAAGAGCGGGTTGCCTGAACTGCTGAGAGCCCATCCCCCGCCATTATGGGGCGCGGAGGGACGAAATAACAATAAAGAAAAAAAATCTGCAGTCTTCAAACAAGTCCCTCTCCCAGAAAATGAGATCCACCCAGGTATTTATCTGTGCTACCAACTTAACCTCTTTCCCGCCTATCCCACTCCACACGAGAGCTAACCTCTCCTTTTCCTGCTCCATCTGTCCCCATTCCTTTCCTCTTACAACCACTACCCTACACACACACACCACACTACTCCTCACCCTCTGTTTCCCCATCCTTTTCCTCTTACAACCAGTGCCCCCCCCACACACACACACACACAACACACTACTCCTCACCCTCTGTTTCCCACTGTCTGTATTTTCACTATCCATCTCAATGGCTACCTTTACCTCCATAGTTTTTCTGCCTAACATACCTCTATCTTTTACCCATACCTCTCAGTCCTGTCGAATATACTCTCTCCTCCCACAATACCAGTGCAGGGTCTTTCAGACTAAGTGAAAGTGCAGTGCTTCAGTACTTTCTTTCATAGACGAATCTTACCATATTGCAGTTGTATTTTTAAAATGTATATATTTTCCGTCCTTTCAGCTGTCTGTCTTTGCTCTCTTTAATTTAATAACAAGAAACAGTCCTCATATTTTCCCATCATTTTTCGCATTTTTAAGAATGTCAATGGGTGAAGAGTGGATATTTCTAGCACTGGCAGCCCAACCCCTACCCATATGGGGCGTGGAAGATGAAATAACAATAAAGGAAAAAAGAAACAGACTCCAGCAGGCCAGCTGCATTTCGAGCTCGATTTCCAGTTTCACAGCAGAGCAGTTCAGTTGGTCTCACAGTTCTGGACCAGGAGACAGCTACCCTCGTAGTCGATCTAATGGAACTCAGCGAGACAAACCATGACGCTGCACTCTGCTTCGCAACGTCGTGCCTACGCAAATATAAGTGGGTCGGTCCGTCAACAAAGCCTCTCTGCAGGCCTATGGGACGAGTTTCCTGCAGATCTGGTATCACTCCAGTAAACTTTGTATTCGTTATTTCACGTGATTACGAACGATAAGGTGTGTTGTATTGCACCTTGGGAAGCAACCACTTAAAAAGTGTAAGATGGAAAGCCAACAAAATTTAAGCCTCCCCAGTTGGGTCTGAGGAATAAGGACAGCGCGATCGAGTGGAACGACCGCGGCCTGAGCGCCGGCAGCCTCGGCTTGCTGCTGCGGCGTCCACTTATTGGGCGGCGGGCGCAGATCCCGCGGGATGGCGCTGGCGCCAGTAACAGATGTGGCTGCGTGAGAGGGCGTGGCCTGGACCGTCCGCCTGAAAGGTGCGCCCCGAGGCCGTTTAGGATTCCGAGGCCGGCCGCCAGGCGGCAGCAGCAGACGTGACTCGAATACGCGGCGCACAATCCATGGCAACTGCCCGGGGCGAAGCCCTACCAGGGCTGGGAACTTGGGCCAGATTTTAGCTCCTGATCAGGTTAACGCCCTCCAGCCACCGGTGGTCCTCGTCGGTTTGTTTTTGCTGTTCCGTATCTGACTCGCAAAACCACTTGATTTACGAGCAGACCACGCGCCAAAGGCACTGAATGTTGCTGGCCAGCGTGCAAGTATTACATTCATCTGTGCAGAGATTTAGTAAGGACTTACTCTTGCTTCTTCATCTCGTTACGAATAAGACTAGGACCGAAACTATTGTCGATGGTAATTCGTCGTCGTATGTATAGAGCTCTCAACAACGAATCATCGGCGTTATTATGAAAACTTTGAAATTAATTACCAAAAGGTGAAATATGAAATATTCACACTCACTTGCAGTCAGTCTTCACACAGAACAAATTATAAGGGGACGATCAAAAAGTTTCCGGTTGACGGCCTTGCTGCAGTGTACATGCAGTGTAACGCGCCTTCGATACGATTATAAAAGCATCGATATGTAGGCAAGCGATTAGTGTGGCATTCGTATCTTTCCGACATTCGTGTGATAAATGGGAAACGTGTAATATGTCGACGTTATTACCAAATCGGTCCAAATAGGACCAACGTGCTATTGTCTTTTTTTTGGCTACCGAAGGACAAACACCGTTAGACATCCGCAGGACGATGAAGAGCCTGTATGGGACGGCATGTCTGTCGAAAACCACCGTTATGGAATTGTGCCCTTAGGGATCCTACTGATTCAAGATAACGCACGTCCCCTTATCGCAGATGTAACGAAGTTACACGCACTCAACTGGAAGACACTCGACCTATAGTCCTGATCTCTCCCCACGCGATTACCATGTCATCGGCCCCTTATAAAAGGCCGTGAAGGGTCAACGATTCCTGTCGGACGAACATGTGCAGCAGGAAATTATGGACACCGTGTCGGTGTTTCACCAACCAGGTATCTGCAGTCTGGTGTCTCGGTGGGATGATTTCCACAATACCACGGCCCTTTTGCTAGATTGGCATATGATTTTGGACTGTACAGCCTCCGAACGGAAAGTTTATGATCGCTCCTCGTACGTAAGATGTTCATTTTTGCAAAACCCATTTCCAAAATTCTGAGACTATAATCACATAGAAGGCAAAGTAATGTATCAGAGAACTCTTGACTGGCGAACCAGTGGGAAAAATTTGGTGAATTAGCAGCCGTCAAAACAATATAACAAATTTCTAATGACCTATTGTAGCACATCTGGCTCTTGGAGCCACTACTTTGTTCCTACAGATTATAACTGAATAGAGCGAGGCTATAATAGCAGATGTATGAAGTCACAAGGCAGGATGCTATTACATAGCTTCATGCAGTCCTTGTGGAAAATTGCACCAGTAAAAAGTATTTCTGATTTTCTGCTGTAGTGAAAGCTAGAGGTATTACCCTTCGTCTGTGCGCGAAATCACTAATTTTCAGTTATTACCAAAAAGTAACTTAATCTTAAGATATAGCCAAACAAAAAAAATTGAGTACCGTGGTCTATCAGTTCCGCCTGACACACGCTACTGTGAAGACGTGCTGTGCACTCCGGCTGTTTAACGTTGTTGACAAGTTTTGTGTCATCTGCGTGTGCGCGTCGTCTATGCATGATCAGTCTTCTTCCGTCTGCTGCGTTATTGAATGTTCATTAACTGTTAACCCCTTGGGTTAGTTAGAACATTGTCATTCATGTCTCCAAGGAAGAATACCCCGCAACTTGAATTCCACAAGTCCAGACTTGCTGTACAACCATATTCACTAGAAGTGCATGGCTGTGTTGTCAATTTAGTAGGAATCACAACCGACTAAGTTCACATGACTTACTGTGAACTGGAAGTATACAGCTTTTTCCTAAAATTGTTGAATCGTGTTATTGGACTGGTTAGCGATGAAGCACGGAGACGGATTTGAATTTCATAATCCCAACGGGACTGTAACCCGTTACGGTCGAATCCTGCCTCGGGAATGGATGTGTGTGGTGTCCTTAGGTTAGTTAGGTTTAAGTAGTTCTACGTTCTAGGGGAGTTATGACCTCAGAAGATAAGCCCCAGAGTGCTCACAGCCATTTGAACCATTTTTGAACTTGTATGTTTGTGTGGTTTCTATTCTTTCTGACAATTCCGAATAAACAGACACCAAGCGAAAACCACAGTTGTGATAAGTATTCCGTAAATTGAAGGTAGAAGGGGGTGAAAGGAAAGGAAAGGAAGACACTTTTGGCGTCAGCTGCAGCGGGACTTTATGCAGAATCAGCGGCGACGAGTGAAAATGTGTACCTGATCGGGAGTCTACCCGGGATCTCTTGTTTACTAGAAAGTTGCGCTAACCACTGTGCCATCCGGAACTGCGCGGACTATCTCGACTCATCTCATCCGCGACAAACACTCCCACCGAGAGGTACCTATATGCAGTCGGTATCCTTGTCTTCCACGTCTGTTCTTTCGGACATAGACTCCACACTTTCATATAATTGATTCGCCTCGATGGGCCATGAATCCACCGCCTCCGCCGGCCGGAGTGGTCGAGCGGTTCTAGGCGCTTCAGTCTGGAACCGCGCGACCGCTACGGTCGCAGGTTCGAATCCTTCCTCGGGCATTCATGTGTGTGATGTCCTTAGGTTAGTTAGGTTTAAGTAGTTCTAAGTCTAGGGGACTAATGACCTCAGAAGTTAAGTCCCATAGTGCCCAGAGCCACTGCCTTCAGTCCTGATGCACAATTGTGTCCGTTATCCTGTAGTAATGTCAAAGTAGGGAGCATGGAGGACATGGACGTGGATGCCGTGGGAGTATGGTCGGCCGAGCGCCATGCCGAGATGGTCCGCGCACTTGCTACAAACACTGTGTCAGATGCCGCAGTAGTTAACGCAAGTGCCTAGTAAGCAGAAGACAGAGGTAGGTGGCGTACCTGCGTTAAAACGTATGCGCAAAGCAAACGGATGATGTGTGTAAACCATCAATCACCACGTGTAGTCAAAAATGGACTCAGATACAATTTTAGGTACATAAATGGCGGAAGGAAGGAGGTTTGGAGGAGGAGGAGGGGAAACCTTACAAATGAATTATAACAGGAAAAAAGAGGATAAATAGATATAGAAATTAAATGAGAATGAATGACACGTGGAGGCCACCAACTAACCCCTCAGACAATAAAATAATTGACAACGTTTCGTTAAAAAACTGTAACATCAAGCACGGGTCTGAAGTAACGGCTTAAAAGCTTCAAGAGAATGTCGAACTGCAAGCTGCAAGTTATCACTTCACATGTTTCCATCTCTACTGAGTGTGTGTTTAAAAATTTCCAGTTCTTCATATAAACAAGATACACTATTGGCCATTAAAACTGTTACACCACGATGATTAAGTGCTACAGACGCGAAATTTAACCGACAGGAAGAAGATGCTGTGATACGCAAATGATTAGCTTTTCAGAGCATTCACACAAGGTTGGCGCCGATGGCGAAACCTACAACGCGCTGACATGAGGAAAGTTTGCAACCGATTTCTCATACACAAACAGCAGTTGACCGGCGGTAATAACGAACGCCGTGCTGAATCCCAACGGCCTCGTATCACTAGCAGTCAAGATGACAGGCGTCTTATCCGCGTGGCTGTAACGGATCGTGCAGCCACGTCTCGATTCCTGAGTCAATAGATGGGGAAGCTTGCAAGACAACAACCATCTGCACGAACAGTTTGCAGCAGCAGCATGGACTATCAGCTCGGAGACCATGGCTGCGGTTACCCTTGACAGACAGGAGTACCTGCGATGGTGTACCCAACGACGAGCCTGGGTGCACGAATGGCAAAACGCCATTTTTTCGGATGAAGCCAGGTTCTGTTTACAGCATCATGATGGTCGCATCTGTGTTTGTCGACATCGCGGTGAACGCACATTGGAAGCGTGTATTCGTCATCGCCATACTGGCGTATCACCCGGCGTGATGGTATGGGGTGCCATTGGTTACACGTCTCGGACACCTCTTGTTCGCTTTGACGGCACTTTGAACAGTGGACGTTACATTTCAGATGTGTTACGACCCGTGGCTCTACCCTTCATTCGATCCCTGCGAAACCCTACATTTCAGCAGGATAATGCACGACCTCATGTTGCAGGTCCTGTACGGGCCTTTCTGGATAGAGAAAATGTTCTACTGCTGACCTGGCCAGCACATTCTCCACATCTGTCACCAATTGAAAACGTCTGGTCAATGGTGGCCGAGCAACTGGCTCGTCACACTACGCCAGTCACTACTCTTGATGAACTGTGGTATCGTGTTGAAGCTGCATGGGCAGCTGTACCTGTATACGCCATCCAAGCTCTGTTTGACTCATTGCCCAGGCCTATCAAGGACGTTATTACGGCCAGAGGTGGTTGTTCTGGGTACTGATTTCTCAGAATCTATGCACCCAAATTGCGTGAAAACGTAATCACGTCTCAGTTCTAGTATAATATATTTGTCCAACGAATACCCGTTGATCAACTGCATTTCTTCTTGGTGTAGCAATTTTAATGGCCAGTAGTGTATAAAGAACATTTACTTGGAAAGAAGGGTGGTAATGCGCACCACTCCACATTTGCTTAACATTTATTCATTACTAATTATTCTCATAAGGATCCATGTGAAACCTAATTTTGTGTAAAGTGTTTAAAAATGGTTCAAATGGCTCTGAGCACTATGGGACTTAACCTCTGAGGTCATGAGTGCCCTAGAACTTAGAACTACTTAAACCTAACTAACCTAAGAACATCACACACATCCATGCACGTGGCATGATTCGAATCTGCGACCGTAGCAGTCGCGTGGTTCCGGACTGTAACCCCTAGAACCGCTCGGCCACCGCGGCCGGCCAAAGTGGTTAAAGAGCGGAAATTAGCCTTACGCGAAGAGCTAGAATTCGTGCGAAGAAAGCTGAATGGTGGGTCAGATTTGTTAACAGACGCTTAAGATTATGTCTAATTATAGAGGGAACCATCCTTCGAGTACTGTAAAAAAAAAATTCAAAACTGCAATTGCAACATATAAGAAACATTAGAGCGAAACTCATTACCACAAAAAGGAAAGTTAGGTGGCCTAAAGATCAAATCCAATGTAAGATCCGTAGGGCCGGCCGCTGTGAGTGAGCGGTTCTGGGCGCTTCAGTCGGGAACCGCGCAACTGCTACGGTCGCAGGTTGGCATCCTGCCTCTGGCATAGATGTGTGTGATGTCCTTAGGTTAGTTAGGTTTAAGTAGTTCAAAGTTCTAGGGGACTGATGACCACAGATGTTAAGTCCCATAGTGTTCAGAGCCATTTGAACCATAAGATCCGTAGCAGAAGCCAAGTCAGCGTTCATCTATCACCCCATCAAACACCAAAACAATCGTAGTCGTATGTTTCCTAGACGAACTGCAACAAACAAAGGATGCGAATATACTCACTCACCAAAGCGACATGCTGAATGAAGTACAACTGCAGTACCGGGCGCTCTACTCTGTGAGACCCACGACTGAAGACCTGACGCCATACAATCGCTAAACGCTAAACAAAGAAATGTTTAAAGACGATAGTAGCACTGATGACGCTTTTGAATTAACTGTTAATGTTCCAGGACGGGAAGTAATTTACAACGAGTTTTATTACAAATTCTTGGACATTTTCAGTGGCATAGTTATTGGCGGAAGTATATCGAGAAAGATGAAAGGCGACAAAACTGTTCTCAAACCAAACAACGGTGGTATGAAAAACTTCGAATTTCTGCTGTCTATTATGCTGCTGAACTTCATACACTAAACAATCCTCAGAGTTATTAACAGCAGCATAAACCCCCTGTTTAAACAAGTAGTCAGAATACATCAGGTTTGCATCCCCGGTAGGACTCTTGTGTCATTTTTTTTTTTTTTTCAGAAATTAGAGACGTCATTTTTATAGCTGCTTCGAGCAACATAAAATGCGCCGCCTTTTTCATCGATTTCCATACAACCTTTGATCATTTCAGCTATAATTTAATAATGAGGGTAATGTGGAAAGTCGGTCTGGAAGCGAGTGTAATGAAAGTCGATCTCTGGGATATCCACTACGGCGCAAGTTAATGGACAGCTAACAAAACCTTTTAACATTCAAAGGGGTGTGCCGCAGGAGAGTCCGCTCTCAAATCTTCTTTTCGTCCTATCGCTGGAACTGATGCTACAGTTTTTTAACGAAACCTTATCAAGTATTTCAGTGTCTGGGCATATACCACTGACGTCACTGTCTTAATTATACTTGAAGACAAGACAGCACCCAGTAAATGAGACTGAGGAATACAGTGTCGCGTCTGGGGTACAATTCAATAACTGAAAATGTGAGAACCTAAAAGTCAAAGGATTTGACAACTCGATGGTCAGACAGAGATTTCCAAAAGAAGAAATTGGATTGTAAGCCGTATCCAGGAGCGAATATAGACTCAAATCAAGATTTAGTAATGAGGACAAGTTGATTGAAGTTTAAAATAAATGTCCGGAAGAACTGGACATCTCTGAAAAGGGTAATCTCAGAAGTTGGAAGGATGAACACATGTACAAGGAAGCTAACTGCGAAGAAACTTCGGATAACAGAAGAAATATTTCAACTGATCGACGTCAGAGCAAAGTACAAAAATGTTCAGTGATGTATGTCACTCACGAATGAAATGCATAGGAAGCGCAGGAAAGCCAAGGCGAAATGGCTGCAGGAAAAAAATGTGAAGTAATCGAAAAAGAAATGGTGGTCAGGAAGACTAATTTCATAAACAAAAATTCCTGTACAGACATCTGTGAAATTGAAAGTGACGACGTCACCATTAAGAGTGCAACGGAAGTGAACCTCACTGTTAAACGCAAAGGACACATTGGATAGATGGAAAAAGTACACTCCTGGAAATGGAAAAAAGAACACATTGACACCGGTGTGTCAGACCCACTATACTTGCTCCGGACACTGCGAGAGGGCTGTACAAGCAATGATCACACGCACGGCACAGCGGACACACCAGGAACCGCGGTGTTGGCCGTCGAATGGCGCTAGCTGCGCAGCATTTGTGCACCGCCGCCGTCAGTGTCAGCCAGTTTACCGTGGCGTACGGAGCTCCATCGCAGTCTTTAACACTGGTAGCATGCCGCGACAGCGTGGACGTGAACCGTATGTGCAGTTGACGGACTTTGAGCGAGGGCGTATAGTGGGCATGCGGGAGGCCGGGTGGACGTACCGCCGAATTGCTCAACACGTGGGGCGTGAGGTCTCCACAGTACATCGATGTTGTCGCCAGTGGTCGGCGGAAGGTGCACGTGCCCGTCGACCTGGGACCGGACCGCAGCGACGCACGGATGCACGCCAAGACCGTAGGATCCTACACAGTGCCGTAGGGGACCGCAACGCCACTTCCCAGCAAATTAGGGACACTGTTGCTCCTGGGGTATCGGCGAGGACCATTCGCAACCGTCTCCATGAAGCTGGGCTACGGTCCCGCACACCGTTAGGCCGTCTTCCGCTCACGCCCCAACATCGTGCAGCCCGCCTCCAGTGGTGTCGCGACAGGCGTGAATGGAGGGACGAATGGAGACGTGTCGTCTTCAGCGATGAGAGTCGCTTCTGCCTTGGTGCCAATGATGGTCGTATGCGTGTTTGGCGCCGTGCAGGTGAGCGCCACAATCAGGACTGCATACGACCGAGGCACACAGGGCCAATACCCGGCATCATGGTGTGGGGAGCGATCTCCTACACTGGCCGTACACCACTGGTGATCGTCGAGGGGACACTGAATAGTGCACGGTACATCCAAATCGTCATCGAACCCATCGTTCTACCATTCCTAGACCGGCAAGGGAACTTGCTGTTCCAACAGGACAATGCACGTCCGCATGTATCCCGTGCCACCCAACGTGCTCTAGAAGGTGTAAGTCAACTACCCTGGCCAGCAAGATCTCCGGATCTGTCCCCCATTGAGCATGTTTGGGACTGGATGAAGCGTCGTCTCACGCGGTCTGCACGTCCAGCACGAACGCTGGTCCAACTGAGGCGCCAGGTGGAAATGGCATGGCAACCCGTTCCACAGGACTACATCCAGCATCTCTACGATCGTTTCCATGGGAGAATAGCAGCCTGCATTGCTGCGAAAGGTGGATATACACTGTACTAGTGCCGACATTGTGCATGCTCTGTTGCCTGTGTCTATGTGCCTGTGGTTCTGTCAGTGTGATCATGTGATGTATCTGACCCCAGGAATGTGTCAATAAAGTTTCCCCTTCCTGGGACAATGAATTCACGGTGTTCTTATTTCAATTTCCAGGAGTGTATATCAAAAAGTTTTGCATCGCCAAAGTTCCTAGAACTCCTGAAGATAAACGTTGACTGTGGATATTGTATAACAGACACACACAGTCTCTTTGACTGTTCAGAGATGTCACTAAACTCGCCCAAAGATGTAAACAAACTTGCATGAGCACCGCCTATTAGACAGAGTGGGTCCGACAGCCTATCAGCTCCAGTCATTCCACCAGGAAGGGGGTACACGGTTCGTGCAGTTTACAGTTCAACCATGCATTAGTGGCAGAACAACTGAGAGAAAATTTGGAATACATTTCACATAAATTTTCTCAGCATGTTATGGTCTTAGGTGGAGATTTCAATTTACCAGATATAGACTGGGACACTCAGATGTTTAGGACGGGTGGTAGGGACAAAGCATCGAGTGACATTATACTGAGTGCACTATCCGAAAATTACCTCGAGCAATTAAACAGAGAACCGACTCGTGGAGATAACATCTTGGACCTACTGATAACAAACAGACCCGAACTTTTCGACTCTGTAAGTGCAGAACAGGGAATCAGTGATCATAAGGTCGTTGCAGCATCCCTGAATATGGAAGTTAATAGGAATATAAAAAAAGGGAGGAAGGTTTATCTGTTTAGCAAGAGTAATAGAAGGCAGATTTCAGACTACCTAACAGATCAAAACGAAAATTTCTGTTCCGACACTGACAATGTTGAGTGTTTATGGAAAAAGTTCAAGGCAATCGTTAAATGCGTTTTAGACAGGTACGTGCCGAGCAAAACTGTGAGGGACGGGAAAAAGCCACCGTGGTACAACAACAAAGTTAGGAAACTACTGCGAAAGCAAAGAGAGCTTCACTCCAAGTTTAAACGCAGCCAAAACCTCTCAGACAAACAGAAGCTAAACGATGTCAAAGTTAGCGTAAGGAGGGCTATGCGTGAAGCGTTCAGTGAATTCGAAAGTAAAATACTAGGTACCGACTTGACAGAAAATCCTAGGAAGTTCTGGTCTTACGTTAAATCAGTAAGTGGCTCGAAACATCATGTCCAGACACTCTGGGATGATGATGGCATTGAAACAGAGGATGACAAGCGTAAAGCTGAAATACTAAACACCTTTTTCCAAAGCTGTTTCACAGAGGAAGACCGCACTGCAGTTCCTTCTCTAAATCCTCGCACCAACGAAAAAATGGCTGACATTGAAATAAGTGTCCAAGGAATAGAAAAGCAACTGGAATCACTCAACAGAGGAAAGTCCACTGGACCTGACGGGATACCAATTCGATTCTACACAGAGTACGCGAAAGAACTTGCCCCCCTTCTAACAGCCGTGTACCGCAAGTCTCTAGAGGAACAGAAGGTTCCAAATGATTGGAAAAGAGCACAGGTAGTCCCAGTCTTCAAGAAGGGTCGTCGAGCAGATGCGCAAAACTATAGACCTATCTCTCTGACGTCGATCTGTTGTAGAATTTTAGAACATGTCTTTTGCTCGAGTATCATGTCGTTTTTGGAAACTCAGAATCTACTATGTAGGAATCAACATGGATTCCGGAAACAGCGATCGTGTGAAACCCAACTCGCATTATTTGTTCATGAAACCCAGAAAATATTAGATACAGGCTCCCAGGTAGATGCCATTTTCCTTGACTTCCGGAAGGCGTTCGATACAGTTCCGCACTGTCGTCTGATAAACAAAGTAAGAGCCTACGGAATATCAGACCAGCTGTGTGGCTGGATTGAAGAGTTTTTAGCAAACAGAACACAGCATGTTGTTCTCAATGGAGAGACATCTACAGACGTTAAAGTAACCTCTGGCGTGCCACAGGGGAGTGTTATGGGACCATTGCTTTTCACAATATATATAAATGACCTAGTAGATAGTGTCGGAAGTTCCATGCGGCTTTTCGCGGATGATGCTGTAGTATACAGAGAAGTTGCAGCATTAGAAAATTGTAGCGAAATGCAGGAAGATCTGCAGCGGATAGGCACTTGGTGCAGGGAGTGGCAACTGACCCTTAACATAGACAAATGTAATGTATTGCGAATACATAGAAAGAAGGATCCTTTATTGTATGATTATATGATAGCGGAACAAACACTGGTAGCAGTTACTTCTGTAAAATATCTGGGAGTATGCGTGCGGAACGATTTGAAGTGGAATGATCATATAAAATTAATTGTTGGTAAGGCGGGTACCAGGTTGAGATTCATTGGGAGAGTCCTTAGAAAATGTAGTCCATCAACAAAGGAGGTGGCTTACAAAACACTCGTTCGACCTATACTTGAGTATTGCTCATCAGTGTGGGATCCGTACCAGATCGGGTTGACGGAGGAGATAGAGAAGATCCAAAGAAGAGCGGCGCGTTTCGTCACAGGGTTATTTGGTAACCGTGATAGCGTTACGGAGATGTTTAACAAACTCAAGTGGCAGACTCTGCAAGAGAGGCGCTCTGCATCGCGGTGTAGCTTGCTCGCCAGGTTTCGAGAGGGTGCGTTTCTGGATGAGGTATCGAATATATTGCTTCCCCCTACTTATACCTCCCGAGGAGATCACGAATGTAAAATTAGAGAGATTAGAGCGCGCACAGAGGCTTTCAGACAGTCGTTCTTCCCGCGAACCATACGCGACTGGAACAGGAAAGGGAGATAATCACAGTGGCACGTAAAGTGCCCTCCGCCACACACCGTTGGGTGGCTTGCGGAGTATAAATGTAGATGTAGATGTAGATGCCTAGACGGTCAATACCGCGGTTCTGCATTGTTATTTTGTACCAGGAGGGGCTCTCAACAAGGGAAATGTGCACTTGTCACGGAGTGTACCAAAGCGATGCTCTTCGGACATGGAGGAGATACAGAGAGACAGGAACGGTCAATGACATGCCTCGCTCAGGCCGCCCAGTGGCTACTACCGCAGTGGATGACCGCTACCTACAGCTTATGGCTCGGAGGAACCATGCTGAATAATGCTTTTCGTGCAGCCACAGGACGTCGTGTTACGACTCAAACTTTGCGCAGTATGCTGCATGATGAGCAAGTTCACTCCCAAAGTCCATGGCAAGGTCCATCTTAGCAACCACAGCACCATGCAGCGCGGTACAGATGGGCCGAAAAAAAGCCGAAAGGACTGCTCAGGATTGGCATCGTGGAAATAGCACATCACGTTAGGAATCAGGAAATTGGAGAGAAGTGATGCAATCTGGACAACAAAGATTTGACTCTGACCCTGTTATCATGCTCAGTCAAGATTGCGTCGTGAACCGGTAAACGATGCGCTGCTGCTGTGACAATGTTTTTCAAAAACAAAGACAGCTACATGGCAGCGCAGTGTGGATTTCGTGCTCATTGCAATCTGGTACGTAATACCCAGCCCCGTTGGTGCATATTATGTAACTATGGGTACAGAACTTTGAGAAAACGTATGATATCGTGTGAAAGGGGGGTGGAAATGTAAAACGCTCATGCAGAATGTTGTCTGCCGAAGTCCCAGGTATTCTGCACGCAAGGATACGCTGCAACTTGAAACATGGCGAATACTGCACAAAGAACTACAATACCTGGCATATACATGTCGTACCTCGCAGCAGTCCATTAACGGGTTACAGAACATCTTTGATGGTCGTCTCATATCCAAGAAGGGGACTTTTCCTCGCCTCCAAGATTCCCTGAACATTCAGCGTATGACTTCTTTATATGGGGTCATTTTAAATCTCAGGTCTTCCGGTGTGACCCAGCACACACTGTCCAGGACCTGGGGGATCAACACGTTTTTTGCCAGTAGGTCACACACAGCTGTGACTTCTGAATCATGCTGGAACGGCGAGGTGGTCGACGGATCACAGTCAAACACTCGCTACTCACATGAACATCTCTGTTGGTAGTGCTGACACACTCCTCCACCAGTTGGGAAACTCAAAGGTACGTGCCCGTTGGGTTCCTCGCCGCTTAATGGAAGACCGCAGAGAGCAACGAAGGACCATCTGTGCGGAAGTGCTTGCTCTTTATAAGGCTGAAATGGTTCAAATGGCTCTGAGCACTATGGGCCTCAACTGCTGAGGTCATTAGTCCCCTAGAACTTAGAACTAGTTAAACCTAACCAACCTAAGGACATCACAAACATCCATGCCCGAGGCAGGATTCGAACCTGCGACCGCAGCGGTCTTGCGGCTCCAGACTGCAACGCCTTTAACCGCACGGCCACTCCGGCCGGCTATAAGGCTGATCGTGACAATGTTTGTCCTACACCGTCATAGACGATGAAGGATGGTTTCATCGCTTCGAACCGGAAAAGAAAACGGGAATCCATGGAGTGGCGCCACACCACCTCTCCTCCAAAGAAAAAGCTCAAAACCCCGTCCTCAGCCGATGAAGTCATGACGACGGTCTCCTGGAAATCTGAAGGGGTCGTTATGTTTGACATCCTCCCTCATTGTGCAACGATCAGCTCTGAAGTGTAGTGCCCTACCTTCTGGAAATCGAAGAAATTTCAGCGTGTTCGTCTCCACAAAAATGTAAATGAACTTCTCCTTCTAATGGCAAGGCGAGTCATCATACAAGAGGAGCTCACAAAACTTCATTGTACTGTTCTTCCTCACCACCCTACAACTTGGATCTCGCTCCTTCCGACTCCCTTGGCACAATGAAGGTGCACTCCGCGGAAATCAGTACGTGGATGATGGGGAGATTATCGATGATACACTAACCATGCGGACATACAAGCAAGCTCTCTCAGGAACGGAGGTTATGTTGAAAATTAGGTTATTGTAGCCAAAATAGAGGGGAATAATATGGTGTATTTGAATCATGGTTAAGAACAATCTGCTTTCAGAGAAAAGTGTTGCATTAGGTATTCAACGCCCCTCGTATGTCGGCAGTAGGGCACAGGCGTCCACTTCCAGCCCAAGTCTCCGCCAGGATGGATTGCCTACATGCCGCCCGCAAGTGTCTCTCCTCTGGCAATTTTGTATTCACAGAAGACGAGCATTACATGTCACGACCCCCTGTTGTGTGCAAACAAAGTATTTGTACCCCGTTTGCTACAGGTTCCACCGAGGGCACCAGCTATCCTTCCGAGCAGTGCGCACACCAGGAAACAGGCAGCGCTGTTGTCGAATAACAAACATCATCCGCACATCTCGAGGAAACTAAAATACTTCCGACAGCTGGATGCATAAGGCCAGCCACAGCCTGCAGCAGGCTTCTCCTCGCTCACACTGAACACCTCTGACCAATCTACATCATCTGCAAACTCGACTCCAATAATCCTATCATTTCCCCTCTACTTTCTAAGTCTCATACGCTGCCGCTCTTTTACGTACACATTACCCCAACCCTCTACTTACTTACCCTCCACATGCTCTCCCAAAGAAAGTTCAACCTTCCTCCCCTCCCAGATGATGAGCTCCATCCCAACATTTACCCATCCCACCATCTACAGGCCCATCCCTATCAATCCACCTTCTCAGGGCTTACTCCCATCTCCACATTTCCTTGCCCCCTTTTTTCCCTTCTACCTTTCTTTCCTCAGCCCTTTTTCGCAGCAATATCAGTGTCACCAATGCTCCCCTGTACTCCACCCCCTCTTCTGTACCAACAGCCAATCCTACCCCATCGCTGCAACGCGCCAGTCCTCCATCATTATACGACCGCCTTTCTACTCTCTTCACCAGTCGACCTTTTCCCCTTCATAAATTCAGGGTATATATCTCCGCTATCCATTTTTTGTTTTTTCCTCTACGTTATTATTTTGTTGTTTATTGGCCGAAGAGCGGGTTGCCTGAACTGCTGAGAGCCCATCCCCCGCCATTATGGGGCGCGGAGGGACGAAATAACAATAAAGAAAAAAAATCTGCAGTCTTCAAACAAGTCCCTCTCCCAGAAAATGAGATCCACCCAGGTATTTATCTGTGCTACCAACTTAACCTCTTTCCCGCCTATCCCACTCCACACGAGAGCTAACCTCTCCTTTTCCTGCTCCATCTGTCCCCATTCCTTTCCTCTTACAACCACTACCCTACACACACACACCACACTACTCCTCACCCTCTGTTTCCCCATCCTTTTCCTCTTACAACCAGTGCCCCCCCCCCCCACACACACACACAACACACTACTCCTCACCCTCTGTTTCCCACTGTCTGTATTTTCACTATCCATCTCAATGGCTACCTTTACCTCCATAGTTTTTCTGCCTAACATACCTCTATCTTTTACCCATACCTCTCAGTCCTGTGGAATATACTCTCTCCTCCCACAATACCAGTGCAGGGTCTTTCAGACTAAGTGAAAGTGCAGTGCTTCAGTACTTTCTTTCATAGACGAATCTTACCATATTGCAGTTGTATTTTTAAAATGTATATATTTTCCGTCCTTTCAGCTGTCTGTCTTTGCTCTCTTTAATTTAATAACAAGAAACAGTCCTCATATTTTCCCATCATTTTTCGCATTTTTAAGAATGTCAATGGGTGAAGAGTGGATATTTCTAGCACTGGCAGCCCAACCCCTACCCATATGGGGCGTGGAAGATGAAATAACAATAAAGGAAAAAAGAAACAGACTCCAGCAGGCCAGCTGCATTTCGAGCTCGATTTCCAGTTTCACAGCAGAGCAGTTCAGTTGGTCTCACAGTTCTGGACCAGGAGACAGCTACCCTCGTAGTCGATCTAATGGAACTCAGCGAGACAAACCATGACGCTGCACTCTGCTTCGCAACGTCGTGCCTACGCAAATATAAGTGGGTCGGTCCGTCAACAAAGCCTCTCTGCAGGCCTATGGGACGAGTTTCCTGCAGATCTGGTATCACTCCAGTAAACTTTGTATTCGTTATTTCACGTGATTACGAACGATAAGGTGTGTTGTATTGCACCTTGGGAAGCAACCACTTAGAAAGTGTAAGATGGAAAGCCAACAAAATTTAAGCCTCCCCAGTTGGGTCTGAGGAATAAGGACAGCGCGATCGAGTGGAACGACCGCGGCCTGAGCGCCGGCAGCCTCGGCTTGCTGCTGCGGCGTCCACTTATTGGGCGGCGGGCGCAGATCCCGCGGGATGGCGCTGGCGCCAGTAACAGATGTGGCTGCGTGAGAGGGCGTGGCCTGGACCGTCCGCCTGAAAGGTGCGCCCCGAGGCCGTTTAGGATTCCGAGGCCGGCCGCCAGGCGGCAGCAGCGGACGTGACTCGAATACGCGGCGCACAATCCACGGCAACTGCCCGGGGCGAAGCCCTACCAGGGCTGGGAACTTGGGCCAGATTTTAGCTCCTGATCAGGTTAACGCCCTCCAGCCACCGGTGGTCCTCGTCGGTTTGTTTTTGCTGTTCCGTATCTGACTCGCAAAACCACTTGATTTACGAGCAGACCACGCGCCAAAGGCACTGAATGTTGCTGGCCAGCGTGCAAGTATTACATTCATCTGTGCAGAGATTTAGTAAGGACTTACTCTTGCTTCTTCATCTCGTTACGAATAAGACTAGGACCGAAACTATTGTCGATGGTAATTCGTCGTCGTATGTATAGAGCTCTCAACAACGAATCATCGGCGTTATTATGAAAACTTTGAAATTAATTACCAAAAGGTGAAATATGAAATATTCACACTCACTTGCAGTCAGTCTTCACACAGAACAAATTATAAGGGGACGATCAAAAAGTTTCCGGTTGACGGCCTTGCTGCAGTGTACATGCAGTGTAACGCGCCTTCGATACGATTATAAAAGCATCGATATGTAGGCAAGCGATTAGTGTGGCATTCGTATCTTTCCGACATTCGTGTGATAAATGGGAAACGTGTAATATGTCGACGTTATTACCAAATCGGTCCAAATAGGACCAACGTGCTATTGTCTTTTTTTTGGCTACCGAAGGACAAACACCGTTAGACATCCGCAGGACGATGAAGAGCCTGTATGGGACGGCATGTCTGTCGAAAACCACCGTTATGGAATTGTGCCCTTAGGGATCCTACTGATTCAAGATAACGCACGTCCCCTTATCGCAGATGTAACGAAGTTACACGCACTCAACTGGAAGACACTCGACCTATAGTCCTGATCTCTCCCCACGCGATTACCATGTCATCGGCCCCTTATAAAAGGCCGTGAAGGGTCAACGATTCCTGTCGGACGAACATGTGCAGCAGGAAATTATGGACACCGTGTCGGTGTTTCACCAACCAGGTATCTGCAGTCTGGTGTCTCGGTGGGATGATTTCCACAATACCACGGCCCTTTTGCTAGATTGGCATATGATTTTGGACTGTACAGCCTCCGAACGGAAAGTTTATGATCGCTCCTCGTACGTAAGATGTTCATTTTTGCAAAACCCATTTCCAAAATTCTGAGACTATAATCACATAGAAGGCAAAGTAATGTATCAGAGAACTCTTGACTGGCGAACCAGTGGGAAAAATTTGGTGAATTAGCAGCCGTCAAAACAATATAACAAATTTCTAATGACCTATTGTAGCACATCTGGCTCTTGGAGCCACTACTTTGTTCCTACAGATTATAACTGAATAGAGCGAGGCTATAATAGCAGATGTATGAAGTCACAAGGCAGGATGCTATTACATAGCTTCATGCAGTCCTTGTGGAAAATTGCACCAGTAAAAAGTATTTCTGATTTTCTGCTGTAGTGAAAGCTAGAGGTATTACCCTTCGTCTGTGCGCGAAATCACTAATTTTCAGTTATTACCAAAAAGTAACTTAATCTTAAGATATAGCCAAACAAAAAAAATTAAGTACCGTGGTCTATCAGTTCCGCCTGACACACGCTACTGTGAAGACGTGCTGTGCACTCCGGCTGTTTAACGTTGTTGACAAGTTTTGTGTCATCTGCGTGTGCGCGTCGTCTATGCATGATCAGTCTTCTTCCGTCTGCTGCGTTATTGAATGTTCATTAACTGTTAACCCCTTGGGTTAGTTAGAACATTGTCACTCATGTCTCCAAGGAAGAATACCCCGCAACTTGAATTCCACAAGTCCAGACTTGCTGTACAACCATATTCACTAGAAGTGCATGGCTGTGTTGTCAATTTAGTAGGGATCACAACCGACTAAGTTCACATGGCTTACTGTGAACTGGAAGTATACAGCTTTTTCCTAAAATTGTTGAATCGTGTTATTGGACTGGTTAGCGATGAAGCACGGAGACGGATTTGAATTTCATAATCCCAACGGGACTGTAACCCGTTACGGTCGAATCCTGCCTCGGGAATGGATGTGTGTGGTGTCCTTAGGTTAGTTAGGTTTAAGTAGTTCTACGTTCTAGGGGAGTTATGACCTCAGAAGATAAGCCCCAGAGTGCTCACAGCCATTTGAACCATTTTTGAACTTGTATGTTTGTGTGGTTTCTATTCTTTCTGACAATTCCGAATAAACAGACACCAAGCGAAAACCACAGTTGTGATAAGTATTCCGTGAATTGAAGGTAGAAGGGGGTGAAAGGAAAGGAAAGGAAGACACTTTTGGCGTCAGCTGCAGCGGGACTTTATGCAGAATCAGCGGCGACGAGTGAAAATGTGTACCTGATCGGGAGTCTACCCGGGATCTCTTGTTTACTAGAAAGTTGCGCTAACCACTGTGCCTTCCGGAACTGCGCGGACTATCTCGACTCATCTCATCCGCGACAAACACTCCCACCGAGAGGTACCTATATGCAGTCGGTATCCTTGTCTTCCACGTCTGTTCTTTCGGACATAGACTCCACACTTTCATATAATTGATTCGCCTCGATGGGCCATGAATCCACCGCCTCCGCCGGCCGGAGTGGTCGAGCGGTTCTAGGCGCTTCAGTCTGGAACCGCGCGGCCGCTACGGTCGCAGGTTCGAATCCTTCCTCGGGCATTCATGTGTGTGATGTCCTTAGGTTAGTTAGGTTTAAGTAGTTCTAAGTCTAGGGGACTAATGACCTCAGAAGTTAAGTCCCATAGTGCCCAGAGCCACTGCCTTCAGTCCTGATGCACAATTGTGTCCGTTATCCTGTAGTAATGTCAAAGTAGGGAGCATGGAGGACATGGACGTGAATGCCGTGGGAGTATGGTCGGCCGGGCGCCATGCCGAGATGGTCCGCGCACTTGCTACAAACACTGTGTCAGATGCCGCAGTAGTTAACGCAAGTGCCTAGTAAGCAGAAGACAGAGGTAGGTGGCGTACCTGCGTTAAAACGTATGCGCAAAGCAAACGGATGATGTGTGTAAACCATCAATCACCACGTGTAGTCAAAAATGGACTCAGATACAATTTTAGGTACATAAATGGCGGAAGGAAGGAGGTTTGGAGGAGGAGGAGGGGAAACCTTACAAATGAATTATAACAGGAAAAAAGAGGATAAATAGATATAGAAATTAAATGAGAATGAATGACACGTGGAGGCCACCAACTAACCCCTCAGACAATAAAATAATTGACAACGTTTCGTTAAAAAACTGTAACATCAAGCACGGGTCTGAAGTAACGGCTTAAAAGCTTCAAGAGAATGTCGAACTGCAAGCTGCAAGTTATCACTTCACATGTTTCCATCTCTACTGAGTGTGTGTTTAAAAATTTCCAGTTCTTCATATAAACAAGATACACTATTGGCCATTAAAACTGTTACACCACGATGATTAAGTGCTACAGACGCGAAATTTAACCGACAGGAAGAAGATGCTGTGATACGCAAATGATTAGCTTTTCAGAGCATTCACACAAGGTTGGCGCCGATGGCGAAACCTACAACGCGCTGACATGAGGAAAGTTTGCAACCGATTTCTCATACACAAACAGCAGTTGACCGGCGGTAATAACGAACGCCGTGCTGAATCCCAACGGCCTCGTATCACTAGCAGTCAAGATGACAGGCGTCTTATCCGCGTGGCTGTAACGGATCGTGCAGCCACGTCTCGATTCCTGAGTCAATAGATGGGGAAGCTTGCAAGACAACAACCATCTGCACGAACAGTTTGCAGCAGCAGCATGGACTATCAGCTCGGAGACCATGGCTGCGGTTACCCTTGACAGACAGGAGTACCTGCGATGGTGTACCCAACGACGAGCCTGGGTGCACGAATGGCAAAACGCCATTTTTTCGGATGAAGCCAGGTTCTGTTTACAGCATCATGATGGTCGCATCTGTGTTTGTCGACATCGCGGTGAACGCACATTGGAAGCGTGTATTCGTCATCGCCATACTGGCGTATCACCCGGCGTGATGGTATGGGGTGCCATTGGTTACACGTCTCGGACACCTCTTGTTCGCTTTGACGGCACTTTGAACAGTGGACGTTACATTTCAGATGTGTTACGACCCGTGGCTCTACCCTTCATTCGATCCCTGCGAAACCCTACATTTCAGCAGGATAATGCACGACCTCATGTTGCAGGTCCTGTACGGGCCTTTCTGGATAGAGAAAATGTTCTACTGCTGACCTGGCCAGCACATTCTCCACATCTGTCACCAATTGAAAACGTCTGGTCAATGGTGGCCGAGCAACTGGCTCGTCACACTACGCCAGTCACTACTCTTGATGAACTGTGGTATCGTGTTGAAGCTGCATGGGCAGCTGTACCTGTATACGCCATCCAAGCTCTGTTTGACTCATTGCCCAGGCCTATCAAGGACGTTATTACGGCCAGAGGTGGTTGTTCTGGGTACTGATTTCTCAGAATCTATGCACCCAAATTGCGTGAAAACGTAATCACGTCTCAGTTCTAGTATAATATATTTGTCCAACGAATACCCGTTGATCAACTGCATTTCTTCTTGGTGTAGCAATTTTAATGGCCAGTAGTGTATAAAGAACATTTACTTGGAAAGAAGGGTGGTAATGCGCACCACTCCACATTTGCTTAACATTTATTCATTACTAATTATTCTCATAAGGATCCATGTGAAACCTAATTTTGTGTAAAGTGTTTAAAAATGGTTCAAATGGCTCTGAGCACTATGGGACTTAACCTCTGAGGTCATGAGTGCCCTAGAACTTAGAACTACTTAAACCTAACTAACCTAAGAACATCACACACATCCATGCACGTGGCATGATTCGAATCTGCGACCGTAGCAGTCGCGTGGTTCCGGACTGTAGCCCCTAGAACCGCTCGGCCACCGCGGCCGGCCAAAGTGGTTAAAGAGCGGAAATTAGCCTTACGCGAAGAGCTAGAATTCGTGCGAAGAAAGCTGAATGGTGGGTCAGATTTGTTAACAGACGCTTAAGATTATGTCTATAGAGGGAACCATCCTTCGAGTACTGTAAAAAAAAAATTCAAAACTGCAATTGCAACATATAAGAAACATTAGAGCGAAACTCATTACCACAAAAAGGAAAGTTAGGTGGCCTAAAGATCAAATCCAATGTAAGATCCGTAGGGCCGGCCGCTGTGAGTGAGCGGTTCTGGGCGCTTCAGTCGGGAACCGCGCAACTGCTACGGTCGCAGGTTGGCATCCTGCCTCTGGCATAGATGTGTGTGATGTCCTTAGGTTAGTTAGGTTTAAGTAGTTCAAAGTTCTAGGGGACTGATGACCACAGATGTTAAGTCCCATAGTGTTCAGAGCCATTTGAACCATAAGATCCGTAGCAGAAGCCAAGTCAGCGTTCATCTATCACCCCATCAAACACCAAAACAATCGTAGTCGTATGTTTCCTAGACGAACTGCAACAAACAAAGGATGCGAATATACTCACTCACCAAAGCGACATGCTGAATGAAGTACAACTGCAGTACCGGGCGCTCTACTCTGTGAGACCCACGACTGAAGACCTGACGCCATACAATCGCTAAACGCTAAACAAAGAAATGTTTAAAGACGATAGTAGCACTGATGACGCTTTTGAATTAACTGTTAATGTTCCAGGACGGGAAGTAATTTACAACGAGTTTTATTACAAATTCTTGGACATTTTCAGTGGCATAGTTATTGGCGGAAGTATATCGAGAAAGATGAAAGGCGACAAAACTGTTCTCAAACCAAACAACGGTGGTATGAAAAACTTCGAATTTCTGCTGTCTATTATGCTGCTGAACTTCATACACTAAACAATCCTCAGAGTTATTAACAGCAGCATAAACCCCCTGTTTAAACAAGTAGTCAGAATACATCAGGTTTGCATCCCCGGTAGGACTCTTGTGTCATTTTTTTTTTTTTTTCAGAAATTAGAGACGTCATTTTTATAGCTGCTTCGAGCAACATAAAATGCGCCGCCTTTTTCATCGATTTCCATACAACCTTTGATCATTTCAGCTATAATTTAATAATGAGGGTAATGTGGAAAGTCGGTCTGGAAGCGAGTGTAATGAAAGTCGATCTCTGGGATATCCACTACGGCGCAAGTTAATGGACAGCTAACAAAACCTTTTAACATTCAAAGGGGTGTGCCGCAGGAGAGTCCGCTCTCAAATCTTCTTTTCGTCCTATCGCTGGAACTGATGCTACAGTTTTTTAACGAAACCTTATCAAGTATTTCAGTGTCTGGGCATATACCACTGACGTCACTGTCTTAATTATACTTGAAGACAAGACAGCACCCAGTAAATGAGACTGAGGAATACAGTGTCGCGTCTGGGGTACAATTCAATAACTGAAAATGTGAGAACCTAAAAGTCAAAGGATTTGACAACTCGATGGTCAGACAGAGATTTCCAAAAGAAGAAATTGGATTGTAAGCCGTATCCAGGAGCGAATATAGACTCAAATCAAGATTTAGTAATGAGGACAAGTTGATTGAAGTTTAAAATAAATGTCCGGAAGAACTGGACATCTCTGAAAAGGGTAATCTCAGAAGTTGGAAGGATGAACACATGTACAAGGAAGCTAACTGCGAAGAAACTTCGGATAACAGAAGAAATATTTCAACTGATCGACGTCAGAGCAAAGTACAAAAATGTTCAGTGATGTATGTCACTCACGAATGAAATGCATAGGAAGCGCAGGAAAGCCAAGGCGAAATGGCTGCAGGAAAAAAATGTGAAGTAATCGAAAAAGAAATGGTGGTCAGGAAGACTAATTTCATAAACAAAAATTTCTATACAGACATCTGTGAAATTGAAAGTGACGACGTCACCATTAAGAGTGCAACGGAAGTGAACCTCACTGTTAAACGCAAAGGACACATTGGATAGATGGAAAAAGTACACTCCTGGAAATGGAAAAAAGAACACATTGACACCGGTGTGTCAGACCCACTATACTTGCTCCGGACACTGCGAGAGGGCTGTACAAGCAATGATCACACGCACGGCACAGCGGACACACCAGGAACCGCGGTGTTGGCCGTCGAATGGCGCTAGCTGCGCAGCATTTGTGCACCGCCGCCGTCAGTGTCAGCCAGTTTACCGTGGCGTACGGAGCTCCATCGCAGTCTTTAACACTGGTAGCATGCCGCGACAGCGTGGACGTGAACCGTATGTGCAGTTGACGGACTTTGAGCGAGGGCGTATAGTGGGCATGCGGGAGGCCGGGTGGACGTACCGCCGAATTGCTCAACACGTGGGGCGTGAGGTCTCCACAGTACATCGATGTTGTCGCCAGTAGTCGGCGGAAGGTGCACGTGCCCGTCGACCTGGGACCGGACCGCAGCGACGCACGGATGCACGCCAAGACCGTAGGATCCTACGCAGTGCCGTAGGGGACCGCACCGCCACTTCCCAGCAAATTAGGGACACTGTTGCTCCTGGGGTATCGGCGAGGACCATTCGCAACCGTCTCCATGAAGCTGGGCTACGGTCCCGCACACCGTTAGGCCGTCTTCCGCTCACGCCCCAACATCGTGCAGCCCGCCTCCAGTGGTGTCGCGACAGGCGTGAATGGAGGGACGAATGGAGACGTGTCGTCTTCAGCGATGAGAGTCGCTTCTGCCTTGGTGCCAATGATGGTCGTATGCGTGTTTGGCGCCGTGCAGGTGAGCGCCACAATCAGGACTGCATACGACCGAGGCACACAGGGCCAATACCCGGCATCATGGTGTGGGGAGCGATCTCCTACACTGGCCGTACACCACTGGTGATCGTCGAGGGGACACTGAATAGTGCACGGTACATCCAAATCGTCATCGAACCCATCGTTCTACCATTCCTAGACCGGCAAGGGAACTTGCTGTTCCAACATTACAATGCACGTCCGCATGTATCCCGTGCCACCCAACGTGCTCTAGAAGGTGTAAGTCAACTACCCTGGCCAGCAAGATCTCCGGATCTGTCCCCCATTGAGCATGTTTGGGACTGGATGAAGCGTCGTCTCACGCGGTCTGCACGTCCAGCACGAACGCTGGTCCAACTAAGGCGCCAGGTGGAAATGGCATGGCAACCCGTTCCACAGGACTACATCCAGCATCTCTACGATCGTCTCCATGGGAGAATAGCAGCCTGCATTGCTGCGAAAGGTGGATATACACTGTACTAGTGCCGACATTGTGCATGCTCTGTTGCCTGTGTCTATGTGCCTGTGGTTCTGTCAGTGTGATCATGTGATGTATCTGACCCCAGGAATGTGTCAATAAAGTTTCCCCTTCCTGGGACAATGAATCCACGGTGTTCTTATTTCAATTTCCAGGAGTGTATATTGATGCCTCTACGAGGAGGAATTAGTCTTCCGACGTGATAGAAGAAGAAATGGGAGTCGATATCGAAGACAAAGGTATCCTAGTATCAGACTCCCAATTTAAGAAAACATTGGAAGATCTGAGGTCAAATAAAGCACAAGGGCACAAGTGGCAAATAGACTTCTTCCGGAATTTCTGAAGTATTTGGGGGTGGGGGGAGGGGGCAGTAACAACTAATCCCCTGTGCAAAGAGCTGTGTAAGGTTTATGCGCTTGAAGACATCCTATCAAACAATTGATAAAATATCGCCTACTGCGCGTGATAATGGAACCAAGACTTCATAAAAGTCAAGGAACCTTTGTAGGATTTGTCGTCCTAGAAAGGCACTCGACAGTGTAAAGTGGTGCAAGCTGTTCGAAATTCTGAGGAAAACGAGAGTAAACTATAGATAAACAAGGACAATGTTCACTGATGAAACAAAAAATTATGACCACCTGCTTAACAGCTTGTTTGTCCGTCTTTACAACGATATACATCACTGATTCTGCGAATCAGGGATCCGACAGATTGTTGTTGGTAGGGCGGCCGGAGTGGCCGAGCGGTTCTAGGCGCTACAGTCTGGAACCGCGCGACCGCTACGGTCGCAGATTCGAATCCTGCCTCGGGCATGGATGTGTGTGATATCCTTAAGTCAGTTACGTTTAAGTAGTTCTAAGTTCTAGGCGACTGATGACCTCAGAAGTTAAGTCACATAGTGCTCAGAGCCATTTGAACCTTTTTTTTTTTTAAAATTGTTGGTAGGTTTGTGGCATTTGATGTCTCTGCTTGAGTCATTTCATTCGCGTCCATAACGGGCCGCTGATTTACGCACGCGATGATGCACCAGATAGCGACCCATATGGATTCCACAGGACTTACATCAGGAGAATTTGGAAACCGAGACATCTACGTGAGTTCACTATAATGCTCCTCAAACCACTGTAGCACGGCTCTGGGTCAGAGATAAGGACAGTTATACTGCCGGAAGATGCCATCACCGTCTGGGAAGACATCAAGCATAAAGGGATGCAGGTATCTTGGATTTATTCCCATAGGCCCCATGTAAGCGCAGAAAAACGTCTCACATAGTATAACACTGCTACCACCTACCTGCGTTCGGGGCGCGCTGCACGTTTCGAGCCACCGTTCACCTCGATGACGGCGTTTGTGAGGACGACCGTCGACCTAGCGTGGCAAAAATGTGATTCACCTGAAGAGCCGACACTAATCGACGGTCGAATCCCAAGGGTCCAGTAGCCACTGCAGTTGTAACTGACGAGATCGTCAGGTCAACATGAGAATTCTTAGAGGTTGTCTGCTGCGCAGCTGTATGTTTAGAAGCGAACAATGAATGGCGTTCTTCGAAACATTTGTCCGTGCACCAGCTTTGTGCTCTTCCGCCAGAGATGTCACAGATCAGCATCTACCCTACTTTATAGAGCAGAGAATCCTCCGAGCCTCACGTTCTGTGAAGAGTTGTGGACGTCCATCTATTTTGCGCCTAGTGGTCGTTTCACTGTCCTACCTCTTTCCGTAGATGCTCACGACAATAGCACGTGAACATTCGACCATCTTCGTCGGAGATACTCGTTCACAGGCTCTGCACAATAATAATCTGCCCTTTGCACTGTCAAAGACGCTTGTCTACATGGCTTTCACCATTTGCATCATCGTTAGGGTGATCCCCCGTCCTTATCTGCTCCGCCTACATACTTTTGCTACCGCGTCATGCGCCCGCAGCCCCACCAGGCGACATCCAACGTCGTGGTGGGCAGTGGTCGTCATGTTTTATCTTTTCAGTGTATTAAAGGTTAACTATGAGATTAGAATACCAAGACGAAGACCTTGCACTAAAAATGGTGTAAGATAGGGATACAACATTGCGCCCCTGCTGAACAAAAAAATAAAAGAAAGGCTCAATAGCGAGATTAAAAGTCATGGTGAAAAGATACCAGTGGTAAGATTCGCTGATGGCTTTGCTATTCTAAAAAATTGTTTTTTCACTTCTTTCATCGTCGTGAATGTAACGAATGAGTGTCCAGCGAAGTGATTAGCACTAAATAGCCAGACCCACGTCCGATGGCATGACGTTAGGAACGCATGGTAAAGCACGGTCATCTGCGAGCAAAGCACATTACATCATGATTCCAGAAATGTTTGATTTGTTTTGTGATTGTTATGTTATTAATATGTATTCTTTAGTTAGAAAGTGATGACTGAATTCTGACTAATGGGAATGATACGTGATGCATCGTGTGAATTTTATTGTGTGAAATCGATGGATATATGCATGGTTACGAAATGCGTACCACTTAGTTTGCTATTTTATCTAGCGTAATCAGCATATATAGTATAGGTGAATGTGGTGTGTCTGTGCATGCCAACAGTTTTTCGCAAGTGAATTTCGCAGCCCCACAGGGATTATGTGGTATGGTACCCCTCCATCCTCCATCCATGAAGAAGGTTTCGGCTTGGTACTGCAGGGGTTTGGTCTAGAAGATATGGATGTCGAAACTTGGCGTCGCACCAATGCACTTCTTATGAGAAGATGGTGAAGCAGTTATAAATCGAGTGCCGAAGTTTCCACTACTCGCCAGACTGCTGAATAATATCGTAGAATGTTCCAGAATGCTATAGAACCTTCCAGATGATTCGAGAATGTTCTAGTATTTTCCAGAATGTTTTAGATAGTTCTGGAGTGTTTCAGAACATATGAGAATGTTCTCGATTGTCCCATTATCGTGTTGTGGTGGCGATATGCTCCACCTCAGAAGTGAATATGTAGGCGATAGTGAGATACATGTGTCACTATATTTTTGGACACCAGTTAGAGTGCTTCAGGGTAAAGTGAAAATGACAGATAGTGAAGCAAGCTTAAGTGAAAGTGAATTGTGTAAAGTAGTGAACAGTTTATAAAGATGAACTGTAGTGTGTTAAACAACATTTACATTTAAGAGGATGCCGATGTATAAAAGAAGACGTTTTCAGTGGTGAACTTCTAGCAAAGTAAGCTGGGATCCACTCCCATTTTGTTTTGTTACTTGCCTCAATAATTTATCTTTTTTGCTTTCTCAGTTATCGTTAGTGTTAGCGAGAGATGTGCCATGAGATAAAGCTGTCGTTTCATAATTACGACCACAAGACCAGGCCCAAATTTGCTAAATTACATTAGTCAGAATACTTTCCTACTTAATTTGAACCATTTCAAGTAAGTAGCTTTAATAACGGTCAGTTCAATTAATTAACAGCAATTATTTCCTATTCTAGTCTCATTGTTGACAGCAATGATGTGTTGCTGCGAATAAAAAGACGGACAATGAAGAACAGTGACTCCTGATTAACTTGAATATAAAAGTGCCACATGTACTGTTCACCTGAGAGACTCCTTGTTGGTTGTTTATGTTATACTGCATAATGACTATTACCGTATAATTAGTAGGCTTAGTATGTGCATAACTGTAAATGAGACTTCATTACATATTTAAGACGCAGACTGGACATAATTAATTTAATGAGTGTGTCTGACGTTTACGGAAGTAAAACCTGTGAAACCAAATGTGCTTGTTTGTCGAACGCATTATTGGATGTAGACAGTGCTGTAGCACACACACAGCTAATGCCATTTTTTCGCAGTGATTGCTGTCACCGAAGAACTACAACCTGATATATGATCAGGTACGTCACATGTTGTGAGGAGTATTGTGTTGGGCACAACAGACAAGAACTCGCTAAGAACTTTGAACGGTGTGTGTCGATTGAACAGTGAACTCGAGAACGGTAAAAAGTACAGTGATTTTAACGAGGTGACAGTGTTATGGGAATTTTGTCCAGGACAGTGAACAGACAATTTTACGGGATTGTGAAATTCAATTATTTCGAAATATTAGATTGGAGGTAGTCGTCATTAAAAAGAGAGGTGCAGCAGCGAATCAGCGCGCGGCTTTCGTGGACACAGTAGCAGAGTACGACAGCAGCCAATCAGCGAGCGGATTCTATGGACGTAGCAATCGGAACAGCAACAGCCAATAAGAGCGTACGCAGGCACGGCTGACTGGGTTAAACAACACATCTCGACGAGAGAATTAAGACTTGTAGCAAACTTGCAGACAACGAATCACAACCACAGCAACACAAGACTACTTATTGCATAAGGTAAAATCATTAGTGATCAAAAACCAATGTATACACATTGATTCAAAATGAATGATAACAGACCACAAGAAGATCTATTGGAAGAAAATAGAGAACAGGAAGACAATGTTGTTAATGACAAGGCAGGAGAATTCGATGTTTTAAATGAACAGAAAAATTTAATTGGGACTGAATTTGTGAATGGTAGTGGGTATAAGTCAGATATGAACATAAACTTGTATGATAGGATGATAGAGAAGTTTTAGATCAAAAAGTAAAAGCGTCATCTTCATTATGTGCTAATGTGGGTGAAAAAAACCAAGACAGTTCTCGAGTGATTGAGACAGTTAGGGCTGAGGAGTAATTATACAGTGAAGGTCAGGAAATACAAAAGCTTATGGTAGATGTGTATTAAAGGCACTGTTCATGCAGCTTATGAAGAACATGGGTCGTATAGAAAATAACATGGGTAATATCAAAAAATGACATGTGTACAAGAGACGACATCGGTAATTTAAAGGTTGACATGAAAGAACAAATTAAAAAGGAAATAAGGGTGGTCAACTCAAATCTCTCAAAGTTAGATATAAAATTTGAAGCTGCAGCGAAAGACTGTGATGAAAAAATAAGAAAAGTAATTTATAATACTGAGGACAAATTGAAAAAAAATAGTGATAATCGTGCAAAGGAGAGGATGAAACTTTGGGATGACTATAGTGAGAGGGTGGAGACGGCCAGGAGGCAGTGTAAAAGCAATGTTCAGTCAGCTTAGAAATTTTGTGCTGACAGTAGGTTAAGAATGAATTAGAAGGTAAATTAGAAACACAGGTAGTAACCAAGAGTGCGACAGTTTTTGAGGAGGAAGCGAGAAAGGTAAAGGAAGATGTGGTTTCAGAATTAACACAAATAAAATAAAAATGTGTAAGAAGTTCAAACTGTAAACCATAAAGCTGGTAACGTGTTAAGGAATCTTTCTTTTATTGGTTGTAAGAAATTTATTAATTTTGAACCATACAGCGAAGTTCACCCACTTTATTTACTAGGGAATTTAATGACTTGCATGGAACATGGAGTGACAAAGAGAAGGTGTCACTTGCAAGAAGTTTTTTGAAAGGGGATTTTTATGAACGGACAGCACAGGTAGATGATAATTGTAATTCATGGGAAAATTTCAAGAAAGCATTTTTTGATTAATATTGGTCCAAAGAGACACAGGGTGGGGGAAGATATGATACCAGGGAAGGTACTGTGAAGGGTTTCTATCAGTTTTGAATAAACAAATTAAAATATTTGGACAAGGAACTAGGGAGTGAATCAGTAATTATGGGCTTGGAAACAAAGTTTCCACAAAAATTTAGGGAACTGCTTGTGCCTGCCCCAAGAGGTAATATTAATGATTTTTTGAACTATGTAACCAAAGTAGAAAGAGTGAAGCCTGCAGTAGAGGACTAAAGGAGAAACTTGGATGATAATAGTCCCTCAGGAAAAGATTTTCAGGTAAATAGGATGGGCAGAACTGTTGCAGAAGGAATGATGGGGGTCTTAGAAATAATTGGGTAGAAAATGTCCAAGAATGAGACATAGAAAGTAGGGGGTTCAATGCTCAGAACTGAATTCATTATGAGGCGATGAAGATTCCCATAGCTGGCTGTCTCATCCTTCCTGTTCCCTGAGACAGCCTCTTCTACTATTCTATCTGTAGCTTGTAAATGGATCATAAATTTTCTTTGACCTTTGTGTGATTCTTTCTACAGTAACACATTTCAGTAAATCTTCGTCACTGCCATTAGTTTATGTTGGAATAGTGATTATAAGTAATGGAGCTATAAGAGGATGGAAGCAAAAATAATATACAAGACATCTATGGTATTCAACGAAAGTGATGGGATGCTGTATTAATTTTAAAAAGTCATCATTAGAATTTTTGGTTTCATCATTAGTAAATTTCTGTCAGTCAAAAGATAAGACGAATGGACAATGAAGAGTGTGTCATGGCATGTGTCAAATGTGCAAGTATTTGAAAGTCATATTTAATACCTAAAATAATCAATTTATGTGTGGAATCATTAGGAATTGGTGCAGGAGCAGAAGCAACATAGAGAGAACATTTTGAATACATGGTTTGGTATTTTTTCAGTTTTCATTATCAAGAAGGCTTATTTGAGTCGAAACTGTTATTGTAACATAACGTTCAGACCAACAGAAATTTTCTGCGCTATTGAATCAATTTCAGTTATAAAATTATAACTTAAATTATCGAAATTTAACAGTGTAAGACTATTTTTGCAAAGCTATATAATCAATGGGTCTGAAGCCATTTTAAGTCAGCCTGTTCCAAGATTTAAAGCTTTGAACCTATGTCAATCAAAATAGCAATAATGTAATGGTGCAATGATGTGTTGTTGTGAATCAGAAGACTGACATTGAAGAAGGACAGTTAACAATGACTACTGATTAAGTTTAATATGAAAGTTCCACACTGTCACACGTATTGTTCACCAGGTTTTCACTATGATTGCTGCCTTCAAGGAACTACAAGCTGATATATGGCCACATATGTCACAAACTGGAAAGAATTAAACAGTGAAAAAATTAAACGTTCAGAAGCCAGAAGCGTGTTTAGCTTCACAATCTAAGAGTTTGAACAGACTGAGAAAAAACAAATTTGCTGAAATTAGCGAAGAGGACTGAGTGAGATACTCAGCAGGCCGACATAGAGAAACTGCTGAAGGAGCAAAATTACGAAACAAACTGAGCAGAATTGCAATGAATGAACTTCGTGGAAGACAACGATCGCAAGTGAAGGAACAGAATATTAGTGCATGAGAAGTGAAAAGCAGAAGAAGGGGAGATCACTGTTTGACACGTGGATCATTCCGTTATGATTCCACTTAAAGAATACAACAAACACAACCACGTTGTCACTGGTGAAATGGATCAAGTGTGTCAGTTCTGTGGTCGCAAGAAATTCATAAGAGAAACACCAGGAATGTGTCGCTTGAGTGGAAAAATTCGATTAGCACTACTGGAGGTACCTCTCCCTGAATTAAGAGCATAACATGACTGGTGAAACTCAGGGATCAAAATACCCGTATTTTCTACAAAACACGAGAGCACACTTTGAAATGACATGACTTGGTGCTATTTTACGAGCAGTGAAGAACATCTATTCAGTCCAGTGTTTTCGACTGAAGAAGAAGTCTGTCATGGAGTCGACTCATACCACTGCCAAACGAATCCTATAAATTTTGAAGTGTATTTAATTAGGAACGTCCAATGGAATTTCCAGAGTTTTGTTTAACTTTCTCGAATATTACTTATGAATTTTTTAATGTTCCCGAGTGTTTTAGGATGATCTAGAATGTTTTTGAAGTTTGTTGTATAAAGAAAGAGTAAGTGAATGACAGAATACGTTATTTTCATTATTTTCGTTTAAGAGTGTCTTTGATCGTAAAGCCCTAACATTTTTATGATTTTTTTTTAATTTTTGCAATGTGCTCGAATTTTTTGAGTGTACTGTAATGTTTTCAGGAAACAAATGAAAGTGAAGACCAAGTGAAGCGGTTCTTTTTCAGCTAGTTCGTAAAAGTATCTGACATCCCTGTAAACTACCGACTACGTTATTTAGATGGAATAAAAGCGTTAGCTAGTTCAGTGTTAATTCCATACAGCCTGTAATTAAAGGCAACGGGCTCAAAGACCTACGTGCTACCTCTGTGCTGAGATGACAGGAGTGTCATAATTATGGGAGGGTCAGTCCAAAAGAAATGCACATTATTTTTGTAAAAAAACAGTTTTCATTCTGCATGTGTGAAAGTTTTACAGTGTGTAGATACATCCTTCCCGCTTTTTTTCAAACTTAGTTCAACCTGTTCCCGTGAGTGGCGCCGTCACAACATGTCTTCAAGATCGCTGCTACACTTGACGTTCGTCAGAAGCTACGTGCTGTCATAGAATTCCTGTGCTGTGACAATGAGACAGTGGAAACATCCACAAGATATTGAAAGAGGTGCATGGAGATACTGCTGTCGATCGCAGTACAGTTAGTCAGTGGGCAAGCAGGTTACGTGATGAAACCGGGCACGGAAATATTGAGGATTGTCCTCACAGCGGCAGGCCTCGTACTGCACACGCTCCAGGCAATGTGCAGAGACTTAACGAATTGGTGACTGCTGACAGACGCATATGTGACGACACTGAAGAAACTTCAAGCTCGACTGAGTCGTGTTCAACCACATCGGCAAAAGCAGGATGTTTCGATCTCAGTTAGAAAACCATGGAAACGATCACAAAACTCGGATGGACAACACTAAAACATCCGCCTTACAGTCCTGACCTGGCTCCATGTGACTATCATCTCTTTGGGAAACTAAAAGACTCTCTTCGTGGAACAAGGTTTAAAGATGATGACTCCCTTGTACACGCTGCCAAACAGTGGCTCCAACATGTTGGACCAGAATTTTACCGTGTGGGTATACAGGCATTCGTTCCAAGATGGCGTAAGGCAGTTGAGAGGGATGGAAATTATGTGGAGAAATGAAAATATTGTTCCTAAACGATGTATCTACACGCTATAAAACTTTCAAACATGTAGAATAAAAGATGGATTTAAAAAAAATAGTGTGCATTTCTTTTGGAGTGACCCCTCGTACATCATCCGCTAAACCATCCATCCGGCAGCGAGTGGGAGTTAGATCACAAACAGAGCTCCTCGCTATGGGCACGAGAGCACTGGGCATGTTGGATAGCGTTGAACGTGACTGTGCTTGTCACAACGCTGCCGCAGAGCTACATATGGGTTTGCTTGGCAGTTGGTAGCAAGTGTTGGTCCCCTGTAGCATCGTTAGATGTTTCCAGAGAAGAGTTTCTATCCCTTTGTAGCATCATTACATGTTTCCAGAGCTGAGATATTATCCTCTGTTTGTTCACTCAAACCCTATCTACAACTCGAAGTTTGTCGCTTTCGTTTTATCACACTGCATCTTCGAATAATTTGTACGAAATCTGTCAGAAGCAGGAGAATTAATGTACTTCTAGTTTGCAGATTGACCACATGATCTGAATTACAAATTAAGACTATCAAAAAAATTAACATTTGAAGGGAAAGGATGAACGGATGTTAGAGCCTAATATCTCGTCGTCGTCGTCGAAATGTTCGTTGAAGACAGAGCAAAACTGGGAAGTGTGGTAGGAAATAAGCCGCGTCCATTCTGTCATTTTCCTTAAGTAATTTAGAGAATCCATAACATCTATGAAATTTGGAATATGAAACGCCGTCGTCCAAAATGCAAATCTGCTGTGTTAACAGTAGCGCCACCTCACTCGGGAAATTTTGTAGTTGGTAACTTTCCTTCCATAATTTGATCTGCCACTGTGAGTATAGATTTAAATGTCAAGAAGTCGTTTCTTAAAAGTATTTGTATGGAGTGTAGCCATGTATGGAAGTGAAACATGGACGATAAATAGTTTAGACAAGAAGGGAATAGAAGCTTTCAAAATGTGGTGCTACAGAAGAATGCTGAAGATTAGATGGGTAGATCACATAACTAATGAGGAGGTATTGAATAGAATTGGGGAGAAGAGGAGCTTGTGGCACAACTTGACTAGAAGAAGGGATCGGTTGGTAGGACATATTCTGAGGCATCAAGGGATCACCAGTTTAGTATTTGAGGGCAGCGTGGAGGGCAAAAGTTGTAGAGGGAGACCAAGAGATGAGTAAACTAAGCAAATTCAGAAGGATGTAGGCTGCAGTAGGTACTTGGAGATGAAGAAGCTTGCACAGGATAGAGTAGCATGGAGAACTGCATCAAACCAGTCTCAGGACTGAAGACCACAACAACAACAACTATGAGTATCTGGCGATGGTCAGGTCTCTGAACTCCAGTCTTCTATTAGTCCATTTTCTCCTTGCCCCTCTTACTGTACATTTCCTTCCTCCCTCTCTTTCGATCTTCTCCTCTCCGCCCCCTTCTCTCTCTCTCTGTCTCTCTCCTACTGTTTCCTTTCTCTGCCACTCTCCTCCCCTAACCACTCTCTGTCCAACTTAATTTAGAATATCTTTTCCAGCATAACACTAATATTAAAGAAATGCACATCTTCCTAAGTGTTGTAGTGGTACAGCAATTATGTATGTTGTATTACCCGTAATTTTTCCATTTCATGATAATGGCACAGTGACTAATGATCAGTATTAAAAGCATGATTATAATTCTTCATGTTTTTCCTGTTAATATGTAATACTACAAATGTATTTAAACGTAATTTTTTGTTTTGTATTTTTCACTTTCATCGTGAAAACTGGCGCATGGAAAGGGAAAAGTCCTCCGTTGGGCGGCAGATAGTGTCGCTGGCTGCAAGTGTTCCGGAGTCGACAGCCGTCAGTCTCAGAAAGAAGCCCGATGCAGCAGACCGGCTCTCACTATCACAATAACGAGAAGTGGAGGAACGTTGAAAACATGAAATGAATGTGGGAACTATGTTCTTAATAGTCGGTTCTACTCTCGCCATGGAAACCTTCATACTAGTGTTACATATTATAACATTTCTCATTCCTAGCCTATCATAAATATGTTGCGAGGTGCAGTAAATGTATCTGAAGAATTCAAGATAATTATATGTTTGTGTGGTGATTTTGTTGAAATTACCTGTTAGAAATTACTTCACCTGATTTTTATTGGATTATAAGTTAGCAATTAACAGTAGATTAACTTGAAAGGCAATAGATAAGAGAGCTAATTATATTGGCCACGGCTGTGGTGGAGTAACATATTGCCGAAACTTATTTAATCTCATTTCTACAGACTGAAGAACTAATTTCCATGTTATTATAAAATGAATTATTTTATTAAGAGTGTAGAAACTTGCGTTTCAGGTCGTTTGAATGTAGCCGTTGATCTGTCGTTATAGCAGTCCAGAGACCCTACATTTCAAGCGCACAGCAAAATACGTTGATTCTTTGATTGTGATAATAGTAACCCCAAAAATACTATTGTCTTTCACTTTAGGTATCTAAGATTAATATTCCACTAACTGGAAATAAACAGCTTAAATCCTAGAATTTCCATCAGTAAACAGAACCTGTTGCCGCTATGGCGGTAACTGTCCATTATGCATTTAATTAATGAATAACTCAGGTACCATAAGTATAGCGTACATGCTCCATAAGATAAATATGTAACGGGACAGTACCAAGGTACCAGTGGCATTATCAGCATGCGAGAATTCAAGAAGAAGCCGTTCGGGGTGTGGGGGGGGGGGGGGGAGAGGAAAACATTCTCTGTCCAGATGATGTTACTGTTCGAGATGCACGAGAATTCTATGCAATCAAAACCTACAGGCAGTCGAGTTTGCATCTCGGTGGGTTCGCCTCATTGACACAGTCATTGTTTTCGGCACAGAATCTTAGCGTCACTGGTGCAATCAGAGCCGGCGGCGTCACACTGTCACATAGATCAGATAGATCAATGCTCGCAGCCATAACTTGAACACTAAAAAGGAAAAAACTGGTGAGTCATATCAACAACCCGATAAATTTTGCTAGAAGGTGACGTACCTTGCGAGGTTGGGCTATCTATGTACAGAACATGTGCAAATAAGAAAGTAACTCTATTAATTATCTTAAAGAAAATTAATTGATGAAGTATTAATTTTTTGAAAGTAATATGTAATTATTATGTTTGCTGAAGGATTCGAGAAGTTATAAATATGGTGGACTTTTATCTCCAGCGGAAGCTAGCAGAATCATCTCGTAAGATACAAACTAACAATGCAGATACGAACCCGGCAGAATTGAAAAGAGGAATTAAACAAATTCAACAAGACTTGTCCGCTGAGATATTAGAGAATATAACAGGGTAAGGGACAAGACAGAAACAGTGAACAAAAGGTTACTTACTCACATTGACGAATCGAGACAAGAGGAGGAAAATATTAAAATCCAAATGAAAATAATGATTGAATAACAGAATGATGTTAGTTTAAAGCGAATAGGGAAGTAGCGGAAACTACAGTAGTAGTGCAAAATCGAGAGATTAAGAATTCACGGAAGTTTTTAATGAAATAATGGTTGACAGTTCCAGATTGCAGGAGAAAGAACATAAATTAATCATAACGACGTAGAATATCTGCAAGGTCAGACGTGAATGGATATTCACAAGAGAATGTTAGAAAATGTTAAATTAAATACTAATAATTCGAGTCCTATAACAGGACTTAGAGAAGAGAACAACATGAAACATAAAATACAACCGAATAGTATTGTACTAAGAGCTGTAAAACAAGTGTTAATATGATATTTGTTACATGTGGAGCGATGTATCGATATTTAGCGCTGTTGTCTCCGAAGACCGCATGGCACAGTGGTGGGCTGGAGACAGATGCGCACGATAACGAACCGTTTCTAACTGTTGTGAGGTGGAGCCAATCGCCTGCGAGTAAGAACTATGCTCTCCAGATTGAGCCCCGGCGGATCGAGGCAACACCGGTCGACAGTGCGGCCGAGAGAAAGTCATGGCGGACGGCGAAGAAATGGAGCCCAAAGGTCTGCTGGTCCAGAGAGCATGATCCAGGATGCAGCATACAGCAGTTAGTGATGGCTCACGGACCTTGTCAACAACGACACTGGAAGAAACTGTCGTGAAAGCCATTGTATTACTGGACGAGCTCATCCCTATGATACAGTTCTGTGTTCGATCACTATTAAGTGAGAATGTGCAATAACTGACAGTTGGGCTTTTGTAGCTGTATCCGGAAGAGCAAATGCTGTTTAATGGGTGTCATTATTTCAATGCTCCCCATTCTTGTTGAACCAAGCACTGTTCTTCTTTAGTGCTTCTGCCTGTGCCAAGCAGTACCAAGTGATAAATCGGTTTTCCTCTTTTTCTAAAAAAAATAATTTTTCATTAAGCAGGCTTTGTGGTCCCTCTTGTCTTTGAAATGTGAAATCTCATATAATTTCTTAGTTTCTTAGAACTCAAACTGGTTGCATGTGTCGTTGGCCGTTAAATAAGCTTCAAATTTTATTGATGTGGTACTTTTCTTGAAGCAATAGTGACCATTTCAATGCTAGACGCCCTCCACGGTGTTTTGGACAATTGCTAACTGGCTCAATAATTTCTGTACTGCACTTGTGGCAGTTACAAACTGCTAGAAGGCTTTGATGAGTAAAATCCCCGAGTACTTTGTTGGTCAAGTGAAACTGATGAAAATTTCTGTTGGCCTTCTGGCCGTTTTATTGTAATACACTGTAGATCAGTTAATGATTTGGAAATCACGTCAGATCAGTTGTTTAATGCTCGAAGGGGCTAAGGCCAGACATATGTCTACTGATTCTTTGTTTAATTGTTTTTAATCACTAATTATTGAAAGAGCCCAGGATCTGCTTTATCTTTTCTATACATATTTTTTTTACATTTGAAGGGGCTAGTGCGTGGCATCTCTTGCTGACTTTTCAGTATTAATCGTTTTTAATCACTAATCATTGAAAGGGGTCTAGTGCCTGCTGTATTTAAAATTGGATGATATTTAAAGGGATGAGAACCTGACACCTAAATTTAAATTTTCTTAACATCTTATGGGGATTACTGTCCGTTTACCTTGCTATATCCAAATAATTTTGCTATTTTGAGGGTCTAGCTCCCGACCTTTATTATGTTTCATCTCTTGGATTTCAATGTATGAATAGGCTAATGGTCATAAACTGTCTTAGGTAGTCTTACAGTTATCTCCTTTGTCAATTAAGTAAATGAACTGCAAGAGCCTCTGGCATTAATTGACAACATTTGAAAGAGCTTAAGTGGCAAGAGCTGTTTACTAATTGTTGAAGTTGTGTATTACCCAAATACCAACATACACTTGTTCTTTAATGAATGTGTTTCAATATTAAAAATTAGTTCATCACCTGACTGCTTACCACACTAGCATTGGTGTGTCCCAGCTATCACTCTCCAAAAAGCACAAGTTTGTGTTTCAGTGGCAACAGAATGTGGTTTTGCTGCAGGCGTACCCGGGGACTGAGCATACACTTGTTCTTTAATGAATGTGTTTCAATATTAAAAATTAGTTCATCACCTGACTGCTTACCACACTAGCATTGGTGTGTCCCAGCTATCACTCTCCAAAAAGCACAAGTACGTGTTTCAGTGGTAAAAGAATGTGGTTTTGCTGCAGGCGTACCCGGGGACTGAGCAATTGGTGAGCTATTAATAACTACATTAGGTAGGAATTTTATGTGATTGTCTACCCCTCTGTTGGTTTCTTACAAAATTTCGTGTACTTGCCATGTTCAATTGGGTAAAAATCGGATCAAGAAGTGTTGTGCGGATAAGATATTTAAGCAAGAACCTGTTAGTGCATGAATTAGAAATGCACAACAAAGCAGAAGGTGGTAGCACTGCTGAGCTGTGCCCTCTCTTACGATGTGTGTTGGACAAGCCGATAGACATGAACGTCGACACAGATGGGGATGTGAGTACTGCAGCAAATGCATGTCGCACGCTATATTGTGTACTCTTCAAGTTGGCATTGTTGTTGGAAGGGACCTGCCCCTCACATTCACAGATATCACGGTTGCATGCTCTTGGGGATCACATTGCCGGCAGGATTAGGGACATGTGGACTGTTAACAAAGATTCAAAGTTTCCTTCGTAGACACAGGCCTTGATAGATGAACTGCTGGCTATACAACAACATCTTTCCATTCTTCAGCGGGCAGAGAGGAGTGAACCTAGTCAGGATCAAGGTGGAGAGGATGCAGCGTGTCTCAGCACACAAACAGGTGCGAGCTGTCCTTTCAGTAAGCTTCCAAATACTTTTCTGCCGCGCGACCGCTACGGTCGCAGGTTCGAATCCTGCCTCGGGCATGGATGTGTGTGATGTCCTTAGGTTAGTTAGGTTTAAGTAGTTCTAAGTTCTAGGGGACTGATGACCTCAGATGTTAAGTCCCATAGTGTTCAGAGCCATTTGAACCATTTGAACCTCTTCTGCCCGTCGTTATAGGTATCCGAGTTCTGTGCCGTTATAGCTAATCAGATACTGGAAGTTCTGCGGTTGCTTGTGCGCTTGGAAGCTCAGGCCAACGCCTTGTACATTCTGCATAGTGCAATACGTCAAGCAATACTACGCAAGGGATGGGAAAAGGTTGGTAGCAGATTTTGCAAGGTAGCTGTTCCCTGGTGATGCTTCGTAAAACAATAGCGTTTGAATATTCAGAGACACGCGTGCACAGGACTTGGCAGAAAGATAAATGAAAACCTTGGAGATTACACTGAACCAATGAGGGTAGCCATGATTACGTAGTGTATAGAAATTCCTGAAGGGGAAGCTGTTATGAATATACACTCCTGGAAATTGAAATAAGATCACCGTGAATTCATTGTCCCAGGAAGGGGAAACTTTATTGACACATTCCTGGGGTCAGATACATCACATGATCACACTGACAGAACCACAGGCACATAGACACAGGCAACAGAGCATGCACAATGTCGGCACTAGTACAGTGTATATCCACCTTTCGCAGCAATGCAGGTTGCTATTCTCCCATGGAGACGATCGTAGAGATGCTGGATGTAGTCCTGTGGAACGGCTTGCCATGCCATTTCCACCTGGCGCCTCAGTTGGACCAGCGTTCGTGCTGGACGTCCAGACCGCGTGAGACGACGCTTCATCCAGTCCCAAACATGCTCAATGGGGGACAGATCCGGAGATCTTGCTGGCCAGGGTAGTTGACTTACACCATCTAGAGCACGTTGGGTGGCACGGGATACACGAGGACGTGCATTGTCCTGTTGGAACAGCAAGTTCCCTTGCCGGTCTAGGAATGGTAGAACGATGGGTTCGATGACGGTTTGGATGTACCGTGCACTATTCAGTGTCCCCTCGACGATCACCAGTGGTGTACGGCCAGTGTAGGAGATCGCTCCCCACACCATGATGCCGGATGTTGGCCCTGTGTGCCTCGGTCGTATGCAGTCCTGATTGTGGCGCTCACCTGCACGGCGCCAAACACGCATACGACCATCATTGGCACCAAGGCAGAAGCGACTCTCATCGCTGAAGACGACACGTCTCCATTCGTCCCTCCATTCACGCCTGTCGCGACACCACTGGAGGCGGGCTGCACGATGTTGGGGCGTGAGCGAAAGACGGCCTAACGGTGTGCGGGACCGTAGCCCAGCTTCATGGAGACGGTTGCGAATGGTCCTCGCCGATACCCCAGGAGCAACAGTGTCCCTAATTTGCTGGGAAGTGGCGGTGCGGTCCCCTACGGCACTGCGTAGGATCCTACGGTCTTGGCGTGCATCCGTGCGTCGCTGCGGTCCGGTCCAAGGTCGACGGGCACGTGCACCTTCCGCCGACCACTGGCGACAACATCGATGAGTTGTGGAGACCTCACGCCCCACGTGTTGAGCAATTAGGCGGTACGTCCACCCGGCCTCCCGCATGCCCACTATATGCCGTCGCTCAAAGTCCGTCAACTGCACATACGGTTCACGTCCACGCTGTCGCGGCATGCTACCAGTGTTAAAGACTGCGATGGAGCTCCGTATGCCACGGCAAACTGGCTGACACTGACGGCGGCGGTGCACAAATGCTGCACAGCTAGCGCCATTCGACGGCCAACACCGCGGTTCCTAGTGTGTCCGCTGTGCCGTGCGTGTGATCATTGCTTGTACAGCCCTCTCGCAGTGTCCGGAGCAAGTATGGTGGGTCTGACACACCGGTGTCAATGTGTTCTTTTTTCCATTTCCAGGAGTGTAGTTGCAGGCATAAGGCCACAGGACAGTTGGTGGGTGTTATTCGCAAATAAGCCACAGTCTTTCATGGATTTAGACAAAATAATTGTCAGCATCGAAAACGTCCTGTATGGGAACTAAAAAGGGATTACAGGGGATTGGTTCATGAAAAAGTGGAGTAACGCTCGTGTGCAGTGCACTGTACAACGCATGTGTTTCTGGTGTGGGAGTGAGGTGCATCTGGTACGTGATTGTAGGGAGCCCTGCGAGCGCCCTGAGAACAGCCGACTCCAGAGGATGCCACAGTGGCATAAGAACCATCCGACACCATACGGTTGCCGCAGTGTGCGACCAGTAAACCGCACGCACCTCCCTTACTTTTCGTATGTTCATTCTTATGTTTGGAGGTTTGAGTGACTTCAGCCGTTCACCTATGTAGTAAAATTGAACACCTACAGCCGTCCTTACGATATTTATTATACGCCTACCAGTTTCGCTGCTTCAGTGCACCACCTTCAGGCCTTAACTGATGCCGAGGAGGTTATTTCCGATCGTATAAAAGATTCATCGGCGGTCAACCTCTGTGAACTGGACACCCTGTATCAACTACGATGTGTTTTCATCCATCAACGACCACCGAAACTGGTAGCCATATAATAAATTTCATAAGAACGGCTGTAGGTGTTCCATTATATTACATAACCTCCCTCACCCATGCACTGCAGTAGGAACTCAACAAGTTTGTGCAAGATTTACCTTTTCATTGCTTAGTCACACATGGTATTGTGAACATAAGATCCTGGTTAGACTTCCTAATTTGCAGCCAGTTAATAAGCATTGCTGTTCTCTGTCTGGAGAGAAACTAGAAATAGTGGGACCCATGTGCTACAAACTTAAGATTGGCAAATTTACCTGGCCTATGAGGCTTTTGGTAGATAAGAGCCTGCCAGTAAGTTTGATGTTCGGATTTTGATGGGCACTTGTTGCGTATTCAGTTACGGGAAAAGGGAGTTACAGTTTACGTTCTGTCCAGAGAAGAAGGTCACGTTCTGTAATCATAGTTAAGGGGAAAGAGTACGTAACGTTGTGACTGGCAGCCTCGATGGCGACAGAGTCAACGGTATTGAAGTATCTGCGCTAGCAGAATAGAAATGCTGAAAACAAGTCCGAAAACAATTTATTGGACTCACCAAAACGAAACAATAATACAATCTCCAAAAGAACGACCGACTCGATCCCAAATGCGGATCGACACAAATACAAAACAACAGATAATAGTAATAGAAAAGACCCGACTCTTGAGCAAACAGAAACGATTCTACAACGTGAAGATCGGCCAGCTAGAGGCGTCTGGTCGTGGCTGTCAGGGCAGCAGCTCTGTATCCTTCCGAACGGTGCGTCGAACTGCCTTTTGCCAGCTGTGCACGGCCTTATAAAGCCCGTTGGCGAATGTATCTGCAGGAACTATTTGCGATCACGTGCCTCGCGTAGCAAAGTAGATGCTAGGCTAGCTGCGACCTCTGGTGAAGCTGTTCTGTAGGCTCTGTGAACGGGTAGCGGTCCATGACGGCCGTTGGTGGAGACCTGGTGTTGTGTTGTGCTGTGGCCGCTGGTAAGTATTTCTTTTGACAACACAGACGACGTAGGTTTTCCGGTTGAATATACATCCTATGATACAGGCATTCCGTGATGGTTGGACGTAATGCGGGATGCCGTTGCAGTAGGTGCTACGATGTCCGAAGTGGGCGGCTACAGCAGGTATCATCAGCAGTACCACAGGGAAGTGTGATAGGACACCTCGTATTCTTTATACACATTAATATATCTGCTGGAGAAGGTAAGCAGCAATCTGCGGCCGTTTGTGGATGATGCTATGGTGTACGGGTTGGCATTGAGTTGAGTGGCTGTAGAAGGATACAAGATAAATTAGACATAATTTCTAGTTGGTTTATGCTGAATATCAGAGTGTTCTAGGTATAGAGAATTGCAAGCTAATGCAGATCAATAGAAAAAAACGATACCGTACTTTTATAATATAGCATTAGTAATGTACTACTTGATAAAGTCACGTCTATTAAATATATGGGCGTAACGCAGCAAAGCTGTATGAAATGGAACGAGCTCGTAAGGATGGCAGTAGAGAAGGCAGATGGTCGACTTCGGTTTGCTGGGCGAATTTTAGGAAAGTATGGTTCATCTGTAAAGGAACAAAACTGCGATCCATTACTGAGTACTGCTGGAGTGTTTAAGATCCCCATCAAGTCGGATTAAAGGAGTGCATAGTAGAAATTCTGGTCATTCTGCTAGATTTATTACCTGCAGGTCTCATCAGCATTCGAGTATTACGGAGATTATTCGTGAACTCAAGTGGGAGTCCCTGGAGGCAAGACTACGCTCTTTTCTCGGAACATTGTTGAGAAAATTTAGAGAACCGGCAATTGAAGCTGACTGCAGAACAATGGTACAACCGCCTACGTACATTTCCCGTATTGATCGCGAACAGAAGAGAAACTGGGACTCGTACGCAGGCGTATAGGAAGTTGTTTTCTCCTCGTTCTGTTTGCGAGTGGAAGAAGAAAGGAAATGACTAGCTACCCTTTGCATTCACCATACGGCGACTTACAGAGTATGTATACTGACGTAGATTAAAGTGCAAGCTGGTACAGAGAGTTCCACGCAAGCATATGTGTGAAATTTTTGAGCTGATCCAGAACAATAGACCTTTTTTAATATTTTAATAAGCTTTCTAGTGGCTGTGGTATTAAGGGAAGACGTGCGCGATATAGCTGGGATAGTAGATCAGGTGGCGTCTCTTGCAAAAAGAATACGTCGCAGGAACTAGATGTCCGCAAATACAGTTCAGGAGGGGGCGATCTGTCGCTGTTTATACATACTGTTGGGGTAAACCCAAATATTTCTAACAAGTAGAGATCCACAGGAGTGGGATGAACTTTTAGACACCATCTATACGAGGGTGTAGGTTACGATACCAGGTATTGCACCCTATAGCCACTGAACGTGGTAGGGCTCTGTGTACGAGCAATCCACGAAAAAGGTTCGGATTTTCGCGTTATGGTCTAGACCCTTGAAAATAATCATGATGAGGACGTAGTGTACCAATCAAGATACATTCTAGGCTTGTAGAAGGGTGTGCATTCGAACGAGCTAGGTGCTTTGAAATCTTTTATTTTCAAATCTTCGTCGAAATAACTTTTATCATTTCGTTTACGCATTTAATGAGTCTTAATGTAATTATATTTTATTTCCAGTCCTTTTTCACATCATTTTAAACATACATCATCCTTTTCATTGCCTCTCAATATTTCTTCCTGTCATTCATTTTCATTTGGAATCATACCGTATGTGATTTTCATTATTTTTATGTACTGACTTCTTTTTAATGTCTTCTATTTTACTATGTTACATTTTCGTTCATGCATTTGCATTCACAATTTTTATTCTTCATTCGTCTTGAATTATTTTTAATTTATAATACCTTCTTCGATTAAATCTTCATCTGCGTTATTTTGAATGTACCGCAAAAAAATTGTGATTTCAGTGTTTGTATCACGATTGCCATTGAATAAAATATACATCATGTAACGAAAAATACGTTTCTGACACCACTGCACAACCAACAGAAATAGATTAGTTCGTCTTTTGTTTTTTAAGCAAGAGATCGTCATTTTCAAACGTTTAAGTATTTCGACACGTAAATAAAAATAACTAAAGTCAAATGAATAACGATTCCAAATGAAAAAAGGATGACAGGAAGAAAAAATGAGAGGTTACGAAATAAGATAATATGTTGATAAAATGACGTGACAGAGGATTATAAACAAAAAAATCAATTTAAACCAATTAGTTGAATAGGAATGAATAGTGATCAAACCGCCGATCGCGAGCTGGTAGTAGCACACGGGAACATTTTCTGTAGCTCGTGGTAACGTGCACGTTCGCTAACCTGGGTTGCTCCACTTAGCTCAGACCACGCTGACAGCAACAACTGCCTGTTCTTCTAGCGAAACTGCCATGGTCAGATAGTAATATTACACTGTCGTCCTCATACTAGATTCTGTACACGTGACGTTGTATATGTTATACTGCTTTCTCGTGTGTATATCAAAATTTGCTAATGTGGATAGTTTAATTTACGCAAACGTTTAACTGTCAGAAAACTGCACTGTTTGTAATTTGGGATTAAATTTTTAAAGAAAATAGTAATGTTGCACAACAGAAATGTGTTATGGTACTATGGTATTATTTCTAGACACAGCAGAGTGTTTGTACTTTCTAGGGTGCATCCTGACACTGAAACTATGCACTATTTTTCTCTCTAATTGTATCCCTTTATAAACTCGCTATGTTGGTCCTTAATTGGCGTACCCTCCCATACTACATAATGACAAGTGATCATTAAACAAATGCCTGAAAGTTTCAGTTCTTCGCTAGGATTCCAATTAAAAATTACAATAGGCTTATTTTTAGCCAATTAAACCAATTACAAGTTTCATTAAACGCAGCTGTTAGGTGCAAAGTGTAATGTATGTCGGTTTAACATAAACCGTCGATGACATACCTCAGTTACAAACAAGAAGGTGTAACTTTCAGTTGGGTAACTGAAGGATATTGGATAAGGATAGGATGTCGATAGTGGCACTTTCAAAGCGTTTCCGTATCCACTTCAAATGATTCAAGGAACCATACAGAAGAGAAACAAACGAACAATATCCACAGGTATTCAAAATCCACTGCTGCCCATTAATACAGCACCCTGACGGTTGCATGTAACAAACATCAATCTGACGTGGAGTGAACTACATGTCTGACATGCAAATGAATGAGCGTAATTGTATGAAGCTGGTATGCGTGACACCAGCTACATTCTACGTATAAAGAAAGATTACACAACGGGGTTTTCATTCATAAAACGCACCTGATAGTTGGTGTTTCTGAGAAGATTGTCTCGTGCCTCTTGTAAGAAAGAGAAACGTCTACAAATACATGTTAAAACTCTAGACAGGTAGGATCGTGGTGTACCGGGACTGTAATGTCATTCTGCGATATTGTAGCAGGTCACGTTAGTAGATATCTCACTACTGGTGTACAATATGGGTTCTATAACCCCAGCAGGCCAATACCCAACGTAATGTAGAATCTCAAGGGCCCCACATGTCTAGGACCTGAGAGGACAGACACATTGCTCGTTCAGCCGTGCTGGATCGTACAGCTTGACTGTATAGTCACTTACCTACAATCACCATATGTGTCTGCTTCCAGCAACCGAAGTATCCACACAGACAGTGGGACAACGTCTAGATCATAATGGATTTGTCAGCACTGATCCCACTGATGCAGCTACGCGTGGCAAGGCAGCAGAAACAGGCTCCTGCCGGCAATGGTGCGTCCAATGACATGAGACACAGAGAGGGTACCTTGTCATCTGTACATACGAGTCCCGGTTCTGACTGAACATTACGGGTGGTCATATCAGTGCGTGAGAGAAGAGAGTAAATTGTATTTCTCATCATAAGGCCCCAACAACTGATATGATGGTAGGAGATGCCTCTGATTCGCTTAGCCAGTAATTTGGACAGCAGGCATTACGTTTCTGCTTTGTTTAGGCCAGTGGCTGTGGTCTTCAGGAAATCTGTGACATTGTCTTTCAACAGGATAGTACCAGACCGGATGTAGCCCTTGCCGTCCTGATCTACATCGATACAGGCGGTGGTCAGTTCTAGACTTGGCCAGCAGACTTTCCAAATATCCCACCCACTGGAAACATCAGGTCATTTCCTGTCGGGAGACTGTGCACTAGCTCTCGCCAGCCACTACTCTCAATGAGTTGTGTCACAGAATTGAAGAATTATGGAACGACTACCCATACCCGTCGTCCGAACTCAGTACGACTCGGTATATTGCTGGATTCTAATCTTCATTCCTACGAGAAGAGACAGTTGTGTCTGCTTATTTTTGCACTCTGTAAACACAAAATCGCCTATTTTCGGACATTCTTCCTACTACATTCTTCACGCACAATACGTAAAATTTCGTTATTTGCTGTCTTTTTTCGTGATGGAATTTTAATAGCCAATAGTGTGGAACATAAAAATATTTAAATATGTGTTATGGCTAATACACCCTGATTTATCTGCAACATGCATTGTACATTCTGACAAGTAATTTTCCTGCAGAACTTTATAATGTTACATGCTTATCTATCCAAAATATTTTGCTATTCATGAAACAACTGTTCCTTGATAAAGAAAATCTTTTTCTTTGCCTTACTAGCGTATACCTGTATCTACCATTCGACCAAGTGCAGTATCAGAGTATTATCTGTTATAACGGTTACACGTCTTCAAATCAAGTTCGATAATACGTACTTCGCGATAATGAGGCACCCGTCGCTACAGATACGTGGCATTATTTTTCGATTGTTAAACACCAGAAGGACCGACTCCGTCATTTTTAGGGTGCTCTGCTGTATTAGACTCATCTATTGCAAATTGTTTGTTCTAGAGATCTCATTTTGTATGACATTTAATATATATTTGTTAGACACACGTCTACAAAGAATTAAGCATTTACAACACTTCTGAAAAGTGACACAATGAACTCCTACTAGAAGGGTCGCCATCCGTCATTTTGAAGAGTACAGACCTGTCCACAGCTATTGCTGTTTGTCCTCCTCATTGGTTTACGGCATTATGGAGACCCTGTGTCCATGAGCATGGAAACTTCATCACTCAAGCGGTTGAGTTCCTCATGTTCCCAAAGACTAAGGACAGACGGTTTTGCACACGCTAACCCTGTGTGGAATCCTTTCATTACCAGTTCCTCGGAGTGTTATATTCCAAGTTAAAATATCATTGTGGATGAACAACTAAGGCTAGATGCTGTCTCATTTAAGATGTGAGCAATAAGCCAGACATATTTGGAATAAAGTCTTGGGTTGCAGTTGATACAAACTGTAAGTATATTAAATGGTTTCCCTTCTGTAGACACATATGGACCGCGGCCCACTGTTGTTCCTGTTGCAGAGCATGTTGTGATGCGTCTTTACAGCCTTTTTGTTTCCAGGAGTTCACAATCAAACGGCTGGCAGACAGTTTCAAACGTAACAGTACAAGCATTGTAGGCACAGTGAAGAAATCTAAAAGCGAAATATCTCATCGTTGAAACATGCTGTAGCACCTTTGCACACAAATATACTTTATGAACCAGATGACATAATTTACACGTTACCAGGGAAGAAATAACAAAAATGGCGTAACACAGTTACTATCAATAAAAGACATCCTGAAAAGCTACCAGAACCAGTGGCGTACTACAATAATACCAAGTAGACATACACCATCATTGACTAATTGGATCGACTTTACATTGTGAACTATGGATGACGTGGATGGCCCATGCATTTTTTTTCAATATGTTGGACTTAACAGCTGTGTAAATACACACATCAAAAAAAGTTTTGCATCACCCCGGTTCCCAGAACTCCTGAAGATAGATGTTGACTGTGGGTATTGTATCACAGACGCAGTCTCTTTACTGTTCAGATATGCCACTTAACGAGCCCAAAGATGTAAACAACCATGCATGAGCAGCGCCTGTTAGCCGGACGGGCTCCAAAAGCCGATCACTTCCAATCATTCCACCAGGAAGGCGGTACGCAGCTCATGTTGTCTGTAGTTCAACCATGCCTAGATGGTCAATACCGCGGTTCGATCGCGTCCACATTGTTACCTTGTGCCAGGAAGGGCTCTCAACAAGGGAAGTGTCCAGGCGTCTCGGAGTAAATGCGATGTTGTTAGGACATGGAGGATACACAGAGAGACAGGAACTGTCGATGACATGTCTCGTTCAGGCCGCCCCGGGCTACTACTGCAGTGGATAACCACTGCCTTCCGATTATGGTTCCGAGGAACCTTGACAGAAACGCCACCATGTTGAATAGTGGTTTTCGCGCAGTCACAGGACGTCGTGTTACGACTCAAACTGTTAGCAATAGGCTCATGATGCGCAGCTTCACTCCAGACGTCCATGGCGAGGTCCATCTTTGCAACCACGACGCCATGCAGGGAATTACAGAAGGGCCCAACAACATGTCGAATGAACCGCTCAGGACTGGCATTACGTTCTCTTCACCGATGAGTGTCGCATATGCCTTCAACCAGACAATCGTCGGAGACGCGTCTGGAGACAACCCGGGCAGGCTGAATGCCTTAGACACATTGTTCAGTGATTGCAGCAAGGTGGAAGTTCCCTGCTGTTTCGGGGTGGCATTATGTGGGGCCGACGTACGCCGCTGCTGGTCATGGAAGGCGCCGTATCCAACCGATAGTGCAACCATATCGGCAGCATACTGGCAAGGCATTCGTCTTCATGGACGACAATTCGTGTTCCCATCGTGTACATCTTGTGAATGACTTCCTTCAGGATAACGACATCGGTCGACTAAAGTGGCCAGCATGTTCTCCAGACATGAACCCTATCAAACTTTCCTGGGCTAGGTTGAAAAGGGCTGTTTACGGACGACGTGACCCACCAACCACTCTGAGGGATCTACGCCGAAACGCCATTGAAGAGTGGGACAATCTGGACCAACAGTGCCTTGATGAACTTGTGGATAGTATGCCACGACGAAATCAGGCATGCATCAATGCAAGAGGACGTGCTACTGGGTATTAGAGGTACCAGTGTGTACAGCAGTCTGGGGTACCATGTCTGAAAGTCTCCTGTATGGTGGTACAACATGCAATTTGTGGTTTTCATGAACAGTAAAAAGTGCGGAAATGATGTTTATGTCGATCTCTATTCAGATTTTCTGTACAGGTTCTGCAACTCTCGGAACAGAGATGATACAAAACTTTTGTGATGTGTGCGTGTAACAGGTGAAAAAGTAAGCAGACGCTAATTTACATACAAGTTGCCAGAAGAGTTGGATTCGACATATAAGGTCAAAATAGTACAAAATACACGTTGTAATATAGTACCGCAACATGGCAACGTTCGCCAGAATTGGAGGATATAGAAGCAAGAATGGGAGTAAGTGTAGTGTGTTTACATTTTGCGGCGTGCACTGCAGCTGTAGCGGTTATAAGCTAATTACTGACAAACTGTAATACAGTTACTAAATTTAGTAGATTTCAGCGGTGTTGCGTGCCGTTCGTGGCGAAATAACGACTTAATAAACTTTTGTAATCGTTCGCTCGCTGTGTTTTATAGAGTTTTCAGTGTGTTGAAGTCGTTTAGTAAATTTCGTGCTTTAGTTTTCAACTGACGTTTATTATTCTTTCTAGTGAAATATTTCAGTAAAATTTTCATTTAGTGTTTTAACTTCGCTTAGTGTTGCAGTGGTCGTTTTAATTTTTTGGTTTTAACTAATAATTTTGTGAAGTTTTGCTGGAATTGGTATCGGCTATGTTGTAGTAGTATTAATACAAGTAGCTGCTATCTTAGTAGGCAGAGAATTTCGAGATCATTATTGTTAGTTCTTAAATAGTTCTACTGGTGTAACTGAACTTTGGTAACGTAGACGTATAGTTTTCTTCCGTAACCGTAAAATTTTATCATGAGTGAAAAGTGTGGGCTCTGTCGTAGGTTTGTGAGTAGTGGATTACGGTGTGGGATTTGTTCAAAGTATTTTCATTGGGGGGAATGCAGTGGGGAAGCCAGTGGTCATTTTAGGGAGATCCTCTCCTGGGAATGTAGAATCTGTAGTAGAAACAAGTTAATAGAGGAGCAGGAGCGTAAGATCTGTGCCCTTCAGGTGCGGTTACAATGCGCAAAGGAGGAACTAGATAGGTTGAGGAGGGTGAAGGGTGGTGGGGAATGAGAACTGGCAGTTGGCAAGCAGGTAGCTAGGAAGAGGAGGTATTCAGATAGTTTTACTTTGCATACATGCAATAGATACGACCAACTGTCAGAGTTGAGTGGAGAGGAGCCTCGTGTAGCCGTAGATGTGGGTAACTTGCAGCAGTCCTCAGCAATTAGGAGGCCTAGGTTAGTTGCAAAGTCTAGCAGAAAGAAGGTTCTGCTGCTAGGTAGTTCCCACGGTAAAGGTGTGGGCCAACAGTTGCAGGAAGTGCTTGTGAATGAGTACCAGGTCACCAGCATTGTGAAGCCTAGTGCAGGGTTGGCTCAAGTGACTGAAAGCATAGGAGAGTTATGTAAGAATTTTACGAAAGAGGATCAGGTAGTGATAGTGGGTGGAGCAGGGAACAGTCTCAATAGGGACGGGGACTATGATGTCTGTGGTGACTTGGTTAAGATAGCTACTCAAACTGGTGGCACTAATGTGCATTTCGTGCAACTGTTTCAGCGTCATGATCGGCCTCAACTTAATGCGGGTGTTAGGCGCGTTAATGTGGAGCTGGGGAGGGCACTTATGGCGGAGGGCATGGATCACATATCAGTGGTGCCAGTTGGGTCTATCAGTAGATTGTGTTTCACTAGGCATGGCCTGCACCTCAGTAGGTATGGGAAGGGGAGGCTGGCTAAGCTTATAGGTGACAATGTAGTGGGTGGTGGTGGTGGTGGTGGTGGTAGTGGTATCTATCACTCATGGAAAAATTCCTGTAGTAGTTGGTGTTAGAGATGCACCTTTTTTAGACTGAAGTCAGTTGATAGGTATACCTGCTTAAAGGAAGTGCCTCTAACTAAGGGCTCACCTCCAGAGGATGTAATGCTTCCAAATAGAGAAGGAATTAGCATATTTCATCAAAATATAAGAGGTATTAGAGATAAAGTTAGTGAACTGCTAATAGATGTTAACTCTGAAATTATTGGTATATCAGAGCACCACTTAAATAATTTGATAATTCAGAGGCTTCCTTTACCAGGCTACAGATTAGCTGGCTGTTTCTCAAGGAGTTCCTTGCGGGGTGGGGGAGTGGCTCTGTACGTAAAAAACAGTATTTCATAGACGTGTCACGACACTGTACCGAACAGATATTTGAAAGTTGTGCAGCATTAGTTGAATTTAGTGAAAATAAACTTCTAATTGCTGTTGTTTATAGGTCCCCTAACTCCGACTTCCGACTTTTTGCTTAAGCTAGAGAGGGTTCTTGATTCACTTTGTAGGAAGTACCAGAAAGTAGTTATATGTGATGACTTCAATATTAATTTTGTACATGATTGTGTAAGAAAAAGGATGTTGGTAGATCTCCTAAATTCATATGATCTGATGCAGACTGTGTTTTTTCCAACTAGGGCGCAGGGGAACAGTAGCACAGTCATAGACAATATTTTTATTCATTCTTCATTACTAGATGGGCATTCTGTTAGTAAAAGGGTGAATGGCCTTTCAGACCATGATGCACAAATTTTAACACTAAAAGGTTTTTGTACTCAAACCAATGTCATATTTAGTTACAAACTACGTAGGAAAGTTAATCCAACAGCAATAGACAGTTTTTCAAAACTTGTCAAGGAACAAGAGTGGCACGATGTTTATAGTACCGATAATATAGATGATAAATACAATGCTTTCCATAACACATTTCTCATGCTCTTTGAGAGTTGCTTTCCATTAGAACATTCTAAACGGGGTACTAGCAGTAATGGACAGCCCAGTTGGCTGACTAGTGGGATAAGGATATCATGTAGAACAAAGCGGGAATTATATCAAAATGTTAGAAGTAGTCACAATCAAGCTACAGTAGCCCATTACAGACAGTATTGTAAGGTGCTTAAAAATGTTATTAGCAAGGCAAAAAGTATGTGGTATGCAAATAGAATAGCTAATTCACAGGATAAAATTAAAGCTATATGGTCAGTTGTGAAGGAAGTGTCTGGTCAGCAGCACAAGGTTGATGATATAAAGTCAGTTCGCTGCAATAATATTTCTGTTACTGATAAATCAGATATATGTGCAGTATTTGACAACCATTTTCTGAGCATTGCTGGTGAATTAAATAAAAATTTAGTTTCTACAGTAAATCATATAAATTTCTTAGCAAATGCCTTTCCGAGATTGACGTCTGAAATACTCCTCTGTGATACAGACAAGAGGGAGATCGAGTCAATAATTAAACCACTGAACATTAAGGACTCTCATGGTTATGATGGAGTGTCTAGTAGAATATTGAAGTACTGTGCTGCACATGTTAGCCCTGTATTTAGCCATATTTGTAATTTTTCCTTTAGGAATGGTCAGTTTCCTGAGCGATTAAAGTACTCAGTAGTAAAGCCACTTTATAAAAAGGGAGAAAGGGATAATGTAGATAATTTTAGACCTATTTCTATGCCATCAGTGTTTGCAAAAGTTATCGAAAAGGCTATGTATGTAAGGTTAATTGATCATTTTATATCACACGATTTGCTATCTAATGTACAGTTCGGCTTTAGAAGTCGTTTGACAACTGAAAATGCTATATTCTCTTTTCTCTGTGAGGTACTGGATGGGCTAAACAAAGAGTTTCGAACGCTTGGCGTATTTTTTGATTTCACAAAGGCATTTGACTGTGTTGATCTCACAATATTGCTCCAGAAGTTGGACCATTACGGAATAAGGGGAGTATCTCACAATTGGTTCACCTCTTACTTTAGCAACAGGCAGCAAAAGGTCATTATTCACAATGTTGATAACGGCTGTGATGTGGGATCTGAGTGGGGTACTGTCAAGTGGGGGGTGCCCCAGGGATCAGTGTTGGGGCCACTCCTGTTCCTTATTTATATAAATGATATGCCCTCTAGTGTTATGGGTAACTCTAAAATATTTCTGTTTGGTGATAACACTAGCTTGGTAGTAAAGGATGTTGTGTGCAACATTGACTCGGTTTCAAGCAGTGCAGTACATGACCTCAGTTCATGGCTTGCAGAAAATAAACTAACGTTAAATCACAGTAAGACTCAGTTTTTACAGTTTCTAACACACAATTCAACAAAACCTAACGTTTTAATCTCATAGAACGGGCATATGATTAGTGAAACTGAACAGTTCAAATTCCTACGTGTTCAGATAGATAGTAAGCTGTCGTGGAAAGCTCACGTTCAGGATCTTGTTCAAAGACTTAATACTGCCATTTTCACTATTCGAACGGTATCGAGAGTGAGTGATATTTCGACACGTAAATTAGTCTACTTTGCTTATTTTCATTCACTTATGTCGTATGGTATTATGTTTTGGGGTAACTCTTCCCATTCTAGAAGGATATTTTTGGCTCAGAAACGGGCGATTGGGGCAATAAGTGGTGTGAGTTCACGAACCTCTTGTCGACTTCTGTTCACGAGTCTGGATATTTTGACATTGGCCTCTCAATATGTGTATTCCTTATTGTCGTTTCTTGTTACCAATATTAGTTTATTTCCAACAATAAGCAGCTTTCACTCGGTTAAAACGCGGCAGAAATCAAACCTCCATTTGGATCGGACTTCCTTAACTCTTGTGCAAAAAGGTGTACAGTATACTGCTGCATCCATTTTCAATAAGCTGCCACTCGAATTCAAAAATCTTAGCAGTAATCCACGCGCTTTCAAATTGAAACTGAAGAGTTTCCTCATGGATCACTCCTTCTATTCTGTCGAGGAGTTCCTTGAAAAATTAAGCTGATTCTCATTGTACAGCTGATAGCGTTTGCTTAAACTTATGGACTGATTTTCTTGCAGGTTCATGAACATTTATTTTTATCTGTTATTATTTTATGTTGTAAGTTCATGTACTGACACGTTCCATGACCTTGGAGATTTGCTGCTCAATTTGGTCCTACAGAACTTGACGTGTAAATAAATAAAAAATAAATTTATGCACAAAGTGCAGCAAATATGTTTGTTGATCATGTTTGGGCAACGTTGAACATACATGTGTTAGTTGTCGGAATGGGGTAGGTGTCCTTGAATGAAAGAAATCAGTTTCCTCTGCTGTATATTAAGCTATTCAAAGTTTCATGTTAAAATACATATTTTCACTAAGGGAAGTTATCCATTTCACATTTTGTTATCATGTGGTTTGGATCAACAATTAGGTATGTAAAGTTCTTTGAACCATGCAAAAAAGTATAATTATATCCTGGTAAACTGTATAAACATTATGAAATAAATTACTATGCATCTAAATTTGTTTACTGATTTTAAATGTTAAATAAAACTGCACCCCTCATGACTGGTTGGCGCTTCTGGGTTGACCACTATCTCCAGTCCATCTAGTGTCAACCACATAATTGTAAAGGAACACACATATTCACTTGTCTATGGATTTTCGAGATCCACGAAACAATACAGTTTATGCACAAAACTTGGTCTCATAACGTTGTGAAACATAACACCGTCGGTGGTGTCTGTCTGTCAGTAATATAGCCTTTATCCATACAGGGAGCTATATCATTAATTGATAAAGAAGGACATGCGACTGCTCCCTATATGTTTGAGTAGGCTGCTAGGCAACGTTTCCTGTTGTTGAATAAGCGCCCTGTGTATGTCATTGGCTAATGACCTCGGGTATAACTAGATTTTACCATGAATTTACAAGCACTGGGAGCTGGTCACTCAAACACGGGATCTCCTCATGGTGCAGCTGCTCATCTACCAGGATAGCATTATCTGGTTAGCCACAGTTAACCATCTGCTGAAATCTAAGATCTAATTCCTGTGGACAGCAGTCACAATTACTCTAGGAAACACAAGAAATGATATGCGTACTGCTATCATGATTGGGGCTCTTTACCATGATGGGGGCCCGCTAACGTCCCCGTGTAGGTATTCAAGTCTTGTGGGCTTCGGCACTATGGTTGTCTCGAAGGTATGACACGTGTCTCACGTGATTACTTGTCGTCACATCATAGGCTAATCCGCAAGTGTGGCAACGATTCAGCGCTTCTTTCGGACATGATTTCACATATAGGCATAAGTGCTCATTCGCTGATTCCTTGTGAAGTGTGAATGCTGTCTGCTGACAGCTGATGTTAACAGCTGATGCTTAGATAGACGACTGAGGCACGTGGATGCGGCTAGGGTTGCCACCTTCGTCAAGTCAAAAGTCAGGCGCTGCCATCTCTGAGAAGTCAAAAGTCGAAACGCTTCAAACAATATAATAAATGTGCAATTCTTACTAAGGTTCTTCATTTTTTTACCGTCACGCCAAAACTACAAATACCATACTTGAAACTTAAAATACTTAAAGTTAATAGCGTTTACCTCATGCACTGGTGAAAATCGTTGGGGATGTGGTTGGAGCTTGTAGAAGTACTAATTATCTGATGTAGCGGCTTACACCCACTGTTGTTGCTATTTGTATCTTCACGTAATGTAATGAGCATTTTAAATATAAATCGGACTTCGTAAAACTCTAAAATCACTGTAATATTAAAAATGTTTCAGTCTTATGGGAGAGTGAAAGTACGAAACACCTCAATGCTCCTTCATTCGGTGAGTCCATAAACGCAACTGCATCTTCAGTACTATTACGAAAACGTGGTGGCGAAATGATTGACTTTAAGCACCTTGATTCGTCGCTGTCTCTTCTGTTTTGAACATATTGTATTTGGATAAGAAGACTAAGATGATAAGTTAAAAATATGAAATAAAAAGTATGCAATATGATATATAAAAGTATATATATAAAAGTGTATAATGTTCCATTTCTTGTCGTTTATTTTAATAAGAGAGGAAGTTGTGCCTGAATTAATTTTCTAGTGTGGCGATCTAAGTGCTGCTCACGCACACGGTTTTCGCTTCTAACGATAGTACTCACATGTTGATGCATGTTTGTCATGAACCTGATCCTTGGCACAGGGACATGAGAAAACCAAACCCCTGGAGCACCATCTCTGTACTATTGTCACACTGATGACCAAAACAATGGCTGCTGACACACGTTTATTCTGTGTTGACAGGAATGGTATGATCCTTTTTCCGCTTTACTGCTGATGGTTCCATCACTTCTTATGGACTACTGGCAGTGAAATCAGCCACTCTTCATTCTAACAATTCCTTAATTCAAAATACTTTTTCAAAAATATTTTCTAAAAATAATTTATTAGTTCAATTTGAAAATGCTGAAAAGGTAAGACTAATTTGGCAATATGAAAAACTGTATAAATTTTGTTTCTGTTTTCTGTCTTTCCCCTATTTGCTGTAAATTCGTGGAGGTATGTACCGGCTATGCAATTAATTGAAGGCAGATTGTTTATTGCCATACGCGTTTCGTTTCTTTTATTTGGGAAGCATCATGAGTGGCCTGTTATACTAGGGTGTAGAACAGGGGCGGGCAAACGTTGCACGCGGCTGGTGAGCGCACAGCGCTGCACGTGTGCTGCTCGCGTGCAGGCGTCGAATGGGGCGGTGGCGACAGTCGGCAGGTTGCGGCAGTGTAGTACAAGGCCAAGCCGCGGACGTTGATGCGAAGCGACCACTACGTAGTGAACGTTGTATTTCAAGAACCGGAAAATGCAGAGTGAATCAAGGAAACGGAGACGTGGAGATTTGCTATCTTTTAAAAAGTAATGGGAGAATAATTTTTTCTTTGTGCAAAAACGTGAAAATTCGAAATGTTTAATATGTGGCAGTATTCTCGCTGGTCAGCGGAAGTTTAGTATTGAAGGCCATTATAATAAATTTCACATGGACGAGAACAATTTATTGTCGGATTCTGAGTGGATGGGGAAATTGACTGAGCTTAAGAAGAGTGACCTCACGATATTAGATGCATCTGTCCTAGTTGCCGTTGTCACGAGAGATCTGCGACTTTCTCTCGTCATGTCTCTCATCTAACTGATTTAACATTTTATGGAGCACTGTTTTCAATTTTTCAGGACGATAACAATAATAGCCCAGCGGTACGTGCAAGCTATAAAATTGCGCTTAATATAGTGAGAGCTGGGAAAATCATTTGCTGAATTAATAAGCCTCGGTTAAGAACAAACATAAGTGATGAAAATTTACGTAACTGTTTCCGTTTGTCTGTATGCAGAAATTTTGTTCCAGTTATTAAACGTATTGTAAACTCCACCTGTGATAATTAAATAAAACTTATCGTAGTTAATAGGTACTCTTTCAAACCATGATTTATTTCAAGCACTCCTGCTAACCTTATTCCATCATTCAATAAAGCAAGCTAGAAAAACAAAACGCATTACAGAGGTATGAAGGGGAGAGGAGGTAAGCGGGTGGCCGAATTGCCCCTGTGTGCACGCCGAACACCTGTTAACTGCACGCGTGCAAGTGCACCGCACACGTGCAGGATTCCTCCCCGCCCCTGGTGTAGAAGGTCACACAACCTCGTACCTGTAGTGCATAAAATTTTTTCTTTTTAAAACGATTCCAATGAAGCAGTGAATCTTGTAGGTGAAGAGTTGTCTTTAGAGAAAGATAATGAGGAGGGGGTGAAGTTTTAATTACACAGACATATTGGGTGTAAATTTATGTAGGGGTAAGTATAACTGGATAGACAGCAGCCCATGATTTAGGGAACGAAAGACGTTTGCAAGAGGAGATACCAGGAGAAAAACTTCAGCTAGCTGATAGGAGTCACATAAGTAGCATTCTAGTGTTGGTGCATACAGTTCAGCTGGGTTGGAGGTGACTAGTCACTAATGTATGTATGAGATATGTAGACACTCATTGTTGAATATCAGTGAAAAAAATGTGAAGAACTAGCAGAGATTTAATGTTGGATGGTAATAAAATGCGGATATAGAGTAGAGTTATTGAAGTCAAAAGTTCCCCGTTATTTGATTCAGGAAGGATAGAATGGAACGGTTAGCTAGGGACGCTCTCTGCTTATGGATGTGAAATGCTTCTGAGAATGAGGACTGAAAGAGAATAATTCCTGCTCCAAAGACTCATTAGTCTGAAAGCAGACACAATAGGAGTGTCCAGAAGCACGCCTGGCGTTGTGTCCGGGCTGTGGACGGCGGCTGGGCCCTGCAGGTCGCATTAGGCGCGCCATATCTGGAGCAGTAGCGCTCGGCGCCATCTGGCGGCATTGTGCTCGCGTGAGTAACGGCGCCCGCCCCGCCAGCTGCCGGCTGTTACCGGAACTTCGAGGCCTGGCAAGGCGCCCGCAGCGCGGCGGCCGGCTAGGCAGCAGGCGGCGCGTGGGCCGTCCTTATCGGACTGCTACCTCCCTCTCTGTCTGTGCCTGTGTCCCTGTGCAAAAACGGCTCCCCATCCCGTCTCGCCGGTCTTCAGAGGACTGCGCTCCTATCACGGACTGTTTTGCAGATGCTGTCCCTGAAGGGTAATAGTGTTTAAAGAAAAAGTCAACTGCCAGAGTCTATTTCAGGCCATGCATTCCACTCCACTGCCCTGGAGACTACTATCTTACTGGCATGTAAAATATCAGTCTCTCTCGGCCACCTCGAAAGCTTATTCATGCTCTAACCATTCGTCCAAAAACAAAAAACAAAAATGCCTGGAATGCTTTCGCACCTATACTCCCCTCCACTCCTCCCTTGCTGCAAAACATTGCGCCGTGTCACGTAGAGATTTTGATAGTCTTCTTCTCTCAGACCCCGAAATCCACCATCACCCATCCTCTAACATTTAATCCAAATTTTATTTCTGCCCTTTCTGCTTCCTCAAAATGCTTCAAATGGCTCTAAAAGCACTATGGGACTTAACATCTGAGGTCATCAGTCTCCTAGACATAGAACTACTTAAACCTAACTAACCTAAGGACATCACACACATCCATGCCCGAGGCAGGATTCGAACCGGCGACCGTAGCAGAGCGCTGTTCCGGAATGAAGCGCCTAGAACCGCTCGGCCACAGCGGCCGGCTTCTCCTTCCTGTTAAGACCCTTACTCCCCAAGCAAACACATCGCATCCCGCTGCAAAGAAATTTCAGAACGAAAACAGAAGTGGCTACAGAATGTAACCAAATAGTCTTCGTTTTATCATATCGTGATCGATCCCGAGGCCTCTAGCTTCGTCACCAGATGTGTCTGTCTCTGTGTCTGTTCATAATAAAACACGCAATGAACCAGTGAAGGGAACTACATTACTGTATATACTGTGAAGCTGCTAACAACTATATTGGCGTCTTCTGAGAGATTGTCTAACGTTCCTTACGTCAAGAACAAGAGCGCCCATAAATTGCAAGTATGCACGGTGATGCCTAACTTGCGTATGTGAGAGTAATATGATGTTGGCGCTCTTTATACCAATTACCAGATTACACGGTAAGCGGTAATCATGTGTAGCCCATGGCAACATTTATATACCGGGTTGTTATACTTAAACATTCCCTATTCAGCACGTTATAAAGCTGAGAGTAATTGTCGTACGAGTACCAAACTTGATAGCATTAATTTGCAGAGTATGGGTGCATGATTTCCATGCCTCAAAGCCGGCCGGAGTTGCCGAGCGGTTCTAGGCGCTACAGTCTGGAACTGCGCGACCGCTAGGGTCGCAGGTTCGAATCCTGCTTCGGGCATGGATGTGTGTGATGTCCTTAGGTTAGTTAGGTTTAAGTAGTTCTAAGTTCTAGGGGACTGATGACCTCGGAAGTTAAGTCCCATAGTACTCAGAGCCATTTGAACCATGCCTCACAGCGCCACCGTCCATTTCCAGCAATGGCCACCTGGTGCCGTGGTCAGTCACCTTCATTCATAGTCTCACACACCTGACCAGTCGCAGTGCACTTGTTTACGTGTCAACATGGGCTTGGAGAAAAGGAGCGGGGCATTATTTGTGTAGCTCTATTATCAAAACAACAGTAATGCTGCAGCTGCACTTCGAGAATATCGCCTGCTGAAAGGATTACGGAAGGCTCCTCTTTCTCCACCTGCTGTGTGGAGAATGATGAAGAAGTTCGAATCAACTGGAGAACTGGGCGTCGCTCTGGGAAGAGGCCGACGACCGGTTGCACCACAGGTGGTTGATCAAATCGCTGTGCTATGGCAGACAACGCTTCGCGCAATTCCCGAACGACAGGCAGTGCACGTGCTGTGTCACGACAGTTGGACATCCCGTGGTCCACTGTATGGAAGATCCTTTGAACCATTCTCAAATGGTATCCGTACAAGATCCATATCGTACAGCAGCTTGCACCAAGGACGCACAACGACGTGTTGACTTCGCTCTCCACTTTCCCGCAAGGATTGAAGTTTGCGAAGGCTGGCCCTGCACCATCCTATGAACAGACGAAGCACATTTTTCTCTCATGGGTGAGGTGAACACACGGGATTGCCGAGTGGGGTGATCTTCACCTTTACTCACTTGTACATAACGATGTACCCGTGGTCTAGGGGTAACGTCTTTGATTCATAATTAAAACGTCTTCGGTCACGGGTTCGATCCCCGCCACTGCCTAAATTTTGATAAATAATCAGCATTGGCGGCCGAAGACTTCCGGCATGAGAAGTCAGTCTCATTCTGCCAACGGCCTTGTCAAAGAGGGCGGAGGAGCGGATAGAGGTTCAGGGCACTCTCTTGTCCTAGGGGTGGGAAATTGCCCCTTAAGGCAGAAGAATCAGCAATGATCAACGACATGAGGATGCAGAAGGCAATGGAAACCACTGCATTAAAGACACGTAACGTGTATCCACAGGACATGTGGCCTGTAATTGAAGAAGTGTCATGATGATCTCTCCATTGGCAAAAGATTCCGGAATAGTCCCCCATTCGGATTTCCGGGAGGGGTCTGCCAAGGGGGAGGTTACCATGAGAAAAAGATTGAATAATCTACGAAAGGATAACGTTCTACGAGTTGGGGCGTGCAACGTCAGAAGCTTGATCGTGGTAGGGAAACTAGAAAATCTGAAAAGGGAAATGCAAAGGCTCAATCTAGATATAGTAGGGGTCAGTCAAGTGAAGTGGAAGGAAGACAAGGATTTCTGGTCAGATGAGTATCGGGTAATATCAACAGCAGCAGAAAATGGTATAACAGGTGTAGGATTCGTTATGAATAGGAAGGTAGGGCAGAGGGTGTGTTACTGTGAACAGTTCAATGACCGGGTTGTTCTAATCAGAATCGACAGCAGACCAACACCGACAACGATAATTCAGGTATACATGCCGACGTCGCAAGCTGAAGATGAACGGATAGAGAAAGTGTATGAGGATATTGAAAGGGTAATGCAGTATGTAAAGGGGGACGAAAATCTAATAGTCATGGGTGACTGGAATGCAGTTGGAGGGGAAGGAGTAGAAGAAAAGGTTACAGGAGAATATGGGCTTGGGACAAGGAATGAAAGAGGAGAAAGACTAATTGAGTTCTGTAACAAGTTTAAGCTAGTAATAGCAAATACCCTGTTCAAGAATCACAAGAGTAGGAGGTATACTTGGAAAAGGCCGGGAGATACGGGAAGATTTCAATTAGATTACAACATGGTCAGACAGAGATTCCGAAATCAGATACTGGATTGTAAGGCGTACCCAGGAGCAGATATAGACTCAGATCACAATATAGTAGTGATGAAGAGTAGGATGAAGTTCAAGACATTAGTCAGGAAGAATCAATACGCAAAGAAGTGGGATACGGAAGTACTAAGGAATGACGAGATATGTTTGAAGTTCTCTAATGCTATAGATACAGCAATAAGGAGTAGCGCAGTAGGCAGTACAGTTGAAGAGGAATGGACATCTCTAAAAAGGGCCATCACAGAAGTTGGGAAGGAAAACATAGGTACAAAGAAGGTAGCTGCGAAGAAACCATGGGTAACAGAAGAAATACTTCAGTTGATTGATGAAAGGAGGAAGTACAAACATGTTCCGGGAAAATCAGGAATACAGAAATACAAGTCGCTGAGGAATGAAATAAACAGGAAGTGCAGGGAAGCTAAGACGAAATGGCTGCAGGAAAAATGTGAAGACATCGAAAAAGATATGATTGTCGGAAGGACAGACTCAGCATACAGGAAAGTCAAAACAACCTTTGGTGACATTAAAAGCAACGGTGGTAACATTAAGAGTGCAACGGGAATTCCACTGATAAATGCAGAGGAGAGAGCAGAATACATTGAAAGCCTCTATGAGGGTGAAGATTTGTCTGATGTGATAGAAGAAGAAACATGAGTCGCTTTAGAAGAGATAGGGGATCCAGTATTAGAATCGGAATGTAAAAGAGCTTTGGAGGACTTACGGTCAAATAAGGCAGAAGGGATAGATAACATTCCATCAGAATTTCTGAAATCATTGGGGGAAGTGGCAACAAAACGACTATTCACGTTGGTGTGTTGAATATATGAGTCTGGCGATATACCATCTGACTTTCGGAAAAGCATCATCCACACAATTCCGAAGACGGCAAGAGCTGACAATTGCGAGAATTATCGCACAATCGGCTTAACAGCTCATGCATCGAAGCTGCTTACAAGAATAATATACAGAAGAATGGAAAAGAAAATTGAGAATGCGCTAGGTGACGATCAGTTTGGCTTTGGGAAAAGTAAAGGGACGAGAGAGGCAATTCTGACGTTACAGCTAATAATGGAAGCAAGGCTAAAGAAAAATCAAGACACTTTCATAGGATTTGTCGACCTGGAAAAAGCGTTCGACAATATAAAATGGTGCAAGTTGTTCCAGATTCTGAAAAAAGTAGGGGTAAGCTATAGGGAGAGACGGTCATATACAATATGTACAACAACCAAGAGGGAATAATAAGAGTGGACGATCAAGAACGAAGTTCTCGTATTAAGAAGAGTGTAAGACAAGGCTGTAGCCTTTCGCCCCTACTCTTCAATCTGTACATCGAGGAAGCAATGATGGAAATAAAAGAAAGGTTCAGGAGTGGAATTAAAATACAAGGTGAAAGGATATCAATGATACGATTCGCTGATGACATTGCTATCCTGAGTGAAAGTGAAGAAGAATTAAATGATCTGCTTAACGGAATGAACAGTCAAATGAGTACACAGTATGGTTTGAGAGTAAATTGGAGAAAGACGAAGGTAATGAGAAGTAGTAGAAATGAGAACAGCGAGAAACTTAACATCAGGATTGATGGTCACGAAGTCAATGAAGTTAAGGAATTCTGCTACCTAGGCAGTAAAATAACCAATGACGGACGGAGCAAGGTGGACGGACGGAGCAAGGTGGACATCAAAAGCAGATTCGCTATGGCAAAAAAGGCATTTCTGGCCAAGAGAAGTCTACTAATAGCAAATACCGGCCTTAATTTGAGGAAGAAATTTCTGAGGATGTACGTCTGGAGTACAGCATTGTATGGTAGTGAAACATGGACTGTGGGGAAACCGGAACAGAAGAGAATCGAAGCATTTGAGATGTGGTGCTATAGACGAATGTTGAAAATTAGGTGGACTGATAAGGTAAGGAATGAGAAGCTTCTACGCAGAATCGGAGAGGAAAGGAATATGTGGAAAACACTGATAAGGAGAAGGGACAGGATGATAGGACATCTGCTAAGACATGAAGGAATGACTTCCATGGTACTAGAGGGAGCTGTAGAGGGCAAAAACTGTAGAGGAAGACAGAAATTGGAATATGTCAAGCAAATAATTGAGGACGTAGGTTGCAAGTGCTACTCTGAGATGAAGAGAAAAATAAAAAAAAAAGAACATGGAGTTCCTCTGTCTGGTGAACGTGTCACCGCATGGTGTGGCTTCACGGCTAAGTTCATCATCGGCCCATTCTTTTTTGAACAGGCTGGCGCTCAAGGACAATAGAAGGGCAGTGTGACTGGCCAGCGTTATTGCTGTATGCTTCGCCATCTCTACAGGAAAAGTTTCCATGCAAGATGTGGCCCCACCGCACATCGCTCGTGACGTGCACCTGCTTCTCCGAAACACAACTGGAAACGATCGAATTATCAATCGGTCTTTTCCAAACGCTTGGCCGGTCACGATCACCTGATCTCACTACTTGCTATTTCTGGTTGTGGGGCTACCTGAAGGACAGGGTTTACCAGGGGAACATTCACACTTGTGTTGATCTGAAGCGCAGCATATCGAGAGAGGTAGCCAGCATTCCTACTGTCATGCTTTGCTCAGCTGTGCAGAATGTGATCCTGCGCTTTCAGATTCTTCTGGACACTGATGGACGCCATATTGATCCCCTCTTGTTGCAGTAATGGTACCGGCGTGTAATGGTATGATGTACCGTAGAAACACATTAAAAGTGTCTCGATTGAATTGATTCTGCATTATTTCTCTTCCCCATGCCCTTGACATTAATGCTACCAAGTTTTGTCCACGTACAATGATTAGTTTCCGTGTAATAACGCGTTAAACAGGACAAGTTTAATTATAACCACCCGGTATTAATAGAGAGTACCAAGTCGTAATATGAGACGAAACTATCATAAGCAAACGGAAGATTTATATTTGCTGCAAGTGTGGTACAGCATTCAAGGGCGTAGAAGATATTAGTGAGATCAGTTCTGAGATGACTATGACATCAGACTTCGAACAAATTCAGAGGTGCACTGCTGTGATCAAGCCATGCCGATATAGTTCATACAAAAGTCTACCAGAAATGTTGAGGGAATTAAAATCGAAATATCTGGAAGAAAGTTGTTATTCTTGAGAAAACATGTTGGTAAATTTGGGGAACTGTTACTTGGAACTGTGCGGAAATTCAGTTGTCTCTATCGTATATTTGGTGAATAAAATGAGGCACTTAGCTAAAAATGTAACTGATTTTCCCTCACTTGACACGGAAATAGAATAGTCTACAAGAGTACATAATCGCTAATATTGGTAAAAGTTACCTTCTCGGTCCAACGTACAGTGGTCGGCGGAGTATATATTTATAACAAGCTGTATACTGTATAGTTACTTGCTGGTTTGGGTCCACTGAATTCTCTTTCTGTCTTCTGTCTTCTGGTTAGCGGATTGAGCGTGCATGGATTATAGGGAGTAGGGAGGCACTCAAACCACGTGTACCCAAAAGTGTATAAAGTTACGTAATGGATTTAACTAACGCGACATGAAGAGTCAGTCCTGTAGTGATTAGAAACCATACCTAACCGACAACAATAAATACAGGGTGGGGGAAATAACAGTTGCCCGGACGAGTGGATACGACTCGATGCATATGTATGCATATAACGGAGGAGGAAAAGACCTACAATTACTTCCAATAGGATGAAGCAACTGTCCATACCGCAGGCCGAACTTTGGAGCACATTTACACAAACTTCGCGCCTTACATAGTTGTCAGCAGAGGTCAGTCTGGTGGCGACCCTAGCTGGCCGCCCAGGTCACCTGATCTGTCAGTGTGCCATTACTTTGTGTGGGGAGCCCTCAAGTCTAAAGTGTATCGCAACAGCCCTCATAGCCTTCGAGAACTGCAGCAGAACATTACGAATGAGACTGCAGCAATTCCAGCAGTCCACGTCGATACATCTTCACTAACTTGCTAACCAGGCCCAAAACTTGCGAGAGATGAATGGTGTTCACTTTCAACATCTCCTAAGTCGGGTTAGTACTGTATTTCCTTTCCGCTGCTGTGTTTTTTTGTGCCCTGCAACTCTGTTCCCCGGGCCACTTTTTTTGCCCTTGTAGTTTTATCTCAATGAGTATCCCACAACTAAAGCATATCGTATGGATTGTTCAATAATTTTCTAAGATATTCATTTATCTCGTCCTTAATAAAAAAACACAAAACAAAAATGTCAATGATCAAGGGAAATTAATCTCAACTGAAAGAATAAATGCAATTCTGCACAATACAAATTAAATTAATTAAGCAATGACATAATCGTACAACTTCCATACAAAACAAAATACGAGTCATTCTAATCTAATACTAGCATTCAGCTTCTCAGTTCTGCCCTCACTTCGTATATGTGATCTGTGAAGTAAAACGTGAAAAGACCACCACCACCTCAGTCTGAAATTCTAGAAAAAAACTACTTACAAACGATTGGTATGAATCCTCAGTGGAGACAAAAATTCTTCAATACTGGTCTCAGAAATTTACTTTTACAGCCCTGTAATGCCAGAGTGAATCACAATATCACTGTGGCTGCAATGTGGCTGTGAAACTGAATGACGATTCTCGAAGAAATCTGCTCTGTCGGTAAAACTAGCAGCCCTTCAGAATATTCTGAATGTTAAACTACCTTACCTAGGGCAGCAGACTGCAGTCCAAAGACTATTAATTCTTAATACTGCCTTGTAGCTTCTCTACACACAATAGACGAGAGACGTGAACTCCCAGCCAGAACCGCGAAATTCAGAAACGTCTCAACGTGAGAGCATAACAAGAGAAGTGCACTCAAATTCAACATATGCTGAATAATAGACGAGATTTCCCTGCCAGAAAGGCTAAGTCCAGAATCGCCAAAGTTCACAACAAGTACAGTGCCCTAACTGCTCTATAAAATATAAGTTCGCCTGACAGCAGAAAACAGCAAATCCGTCCGTCATCAACGAGAGGTGACACGTACGACGTCCGTTCCACATAGAAATCCAGACATTATATCTCTCAAAACTGCTGGCTCTACAGCAAACCTCTGATTTCCTCCCCTTAAGTTCAAATGGTTCAAATGACTCTCAGCACTATGGGACTTAACATCTGAGGTCATCAGTTCGGTAGAACTTAGAACTACTTAAACCTAACTAACGACCGTAGCGGTCGCACGGTTCCAGACTGAAGCGCCTAAAACCGCTCGGCCACACCGGCCGGCTGCCCATAAGTGCTGGTGGCGAATCATAATCATGCAATTCCCTGTACATTCACCCTCTCTGCTCATTCTGCTGACCACCGACCAACAACCGGTTTTAGTTAGGATTTTGGTGTCTAAAGGTCTAGAATTTATCCCTACTTTGCGGTCTAAACAAAATTCCACCAACTGGAGACCACTCAGTGAAAAATTTTCCCACACAGAGCAAGATTTTCTACTTCTTATCTTCGTGCTTGTCAAGCCCTACCTTGGCCTGCAAGGTCGCCGAATTTGGCAGCAGTATGGGGAGTATTATGGGGACGGCACTCCAACCATCTCCAGATTTTGACGATCTTACAAACCAGTTGGACAGAATTTGGCACGATATCTCTCAGGAGAACATGCAATCAATTATCAATCAATGCCAAGCGGCTGATTTAGGGGGTGGATTTGCAAACGAGAGAAACGAGCTTTAACAGCGAGCCCGCCCTTCAAGATCTAAGTTTTCCGTTGTTTCCTACATAGTATAAGGCAAATGGCGGAAAGATTTTTTTGAAAAATACTTACCCTTCCACATCATTCTTTAGAGTCTTTTTCCGTTTCTACCTCGGCGTTGACGTGAAGTCGTTCCTTCTTCCACCGCGCATCCCCTGTGTCGATTTTTTCCGATTCGTTACTCTCCTGTCTACCATTTTTCATCATTATCCTCTCTCCTCCACTTATCATTTACCGAGGTTCCATGAAGGCGTCAAAAAGCCACATTTTTGCCGATTTCTCGTCGGTCCGTAGTGAAGAATTTCAGGTACAATTCAAACGTGAATATAATCTAAATTTCAGGCACAAAACATCACGAAGACTTGACAGCGCTCGCTCTGCTGATATTGCTCTCTGTTGGACATGACTGAATTGTATTGCCTGCGAGCTATTGTTGCATGGCACACCAATGAAAATTAGAGCGCGAAGTGAACCTTCCAAATCAAGGGAACGTCGTTTCAATCACAATTGAACACAGGCTCTTGCTTTGGTATTAATTATTGTTTGCCTTGGAGCAGTGCGGTCTGAGTTCTGGCAGCGTTGTGTCGTCAAAATGCACGGTATAATGCGTACACGTGGCGAGGGCGTAGAAATTCATGCTACTGGCAATACGGAATAGGCGGTACACTACGTGTCTAGAGATCTCTTCTGTTATTTCTCCATCTGAATCTGAATTATCTACAACTGTGTTTCTGAAGTTACTCCATGACCGCCTGCAACCGTAAACGTCTTGATTTATTGGTAAAATTGTGGACTCTCTATAGGTCACAGTCCGTTCTTCGACACTTTTCTCTCTCCGCCCCTAAAGATAGAACAGGTTATTCCAGTCTTAATTATTTGTAGAAGGAAAGTTTTATACTGGTCTGTTGCACTTATTTTGTATATGAATTCATGTTCTCAGCATCGTAATTTCGAGATCGATGTGGTTGATATGCTTAAAACTGTGAATCATCTCCATTGTGTGTGAAAACAAAAATTTATATGCACCTTTATTTCTAAACAGCGTACATTCACGCTCGTCGTATAGGTCACCACTCAACATCACTTCGTGTAGACTGACAGTGAAAAAGGTAAACATGCCAATATTTCGAATCAGAATTTGACGAACCCGCATTATAATTTACATCCTTTGTAAAGTAAAATGGACTAAGGTTGAAATTGTGTAACTGTGTCAATAAACCAAGAAATGATAGTTAAAGGCCATCGTGCAATGATTTCAAAAATTTCTAGGAACGATGGCTCCTTATATGATTCGATTCGTACATTTTTACTGCATTTTCTTCCAAAATGTATTTACTAGCCGAGCGGTCTAAGACGCTGCTGTCATGGACTGTGCGGCTGGTCCCGGCGGAGGTTCGAGTCCTCCCTCGGGCATGGTTGTGTGTGTTTAGGTTAAGTAGAGTGTAAGCTTAGGGACTGATGACCTTAGCAGTTAAGTCCCATAAGATTTCACACACATTTGAACATTCTGTATTTACTACACAGACTGAAACATACGCATTCATATTCTGTCTTAGGATGATGCATTATAATTTGTGCTGTTCTTTTCCTATTGTCATCTTTATTCCCTTAGTTAGTCTATCCATTGGTTGGATGTGGTCCGGCACGATTTCATCTCTTGTACCAACTCTTTTATCTCACAGTAGCACCTACAGCACATACATTACTTAATCTTTCCCTTTCCCTACACTGTCTGCACTCTACCGTTCCCTCTAGAACCACAGAACTTATTTCAAGACGTTTTGATGACGATGATATTTGGTTTGTGGGGTGCTCAACTGCGCGGTTATCAGCGCCCGTACGAATTTCCAATCTTTGCTCAGCCGAATCTCGCCACTTTCCTGAATGATGATGAAATGATGAGGACAACACAAACACCCAGCTATCTCGAGGCAGGTGAAAAATCCCTGACCTCGTCGGGAATCGAACCCGGGACCCCGTGATCGGGAAGCGAGAACGCGACCACTAGAACATGAGCTGCAGACTCAAGATGTTTTAACAGATGTTCTACAGGATAAAGGAATAAAGTAAATGTAGTGAAAATGCAGAAACGAAGAGCTGAAATTGACTTACCTTTATTTACAATGAAAAATACAGTGAAAAATACATTTATACAAGATGCTGAAAGTGACCCTCCGGGGACCGATGATCTCGCTGTTTGGTCCCCTCCCCCCAAGTCGATCCACCAATCAACGTGACCCTGTGCAACAACAATACGTCTAAGCATATTCAGACACACCCAGCGTAAAGTTCTGATATAGATGGCGCAACTCCATGGCTAATGTTGTCCTTCAGTTCCTGTATTTTGTGTGGATTTGTTTGGTAGACCATGCTCTACAAGCGCCCCCACAGGAAAAAATATCATATATTGTTAGGTTCGGCGAACGTGGTGGCCATGAATACTTGCTGATAGTTCGTTCCTCGGTGAAGACATCATGAACTCGCTCCAGCGATACATTCGGCATGTAACGTGTAGCCCCATCTTGCTCGAAGGGCCACTATTGTCTTACACATACAGTGATTTGAGCACAAAATGCATAAAATATTTACATATGTGCTACGGTGTTGAGTGTAGTGTCAAAAAATATTGGTAAATGGTCATGTCACACAGCACCAACCGCTGATTTTTTCCTCGTGGAGTTGTTGATGACACACAGCGTTAGGGTTCTCCGTTGCCCAGTACCTCGTGTCTTCTGAATATACGTGGCTTGATAGATGAAACCATGATTCATCGCCCACGATGTAATGGAAAAGGTCACTGATGTTATTCAAAAGCCATGTTCAGTAATCTACACTTTTCAGACTGTCGTCTCCCTGTAATTGCTGCACATCCGTCACACGACATGGCTTCAAATTAAGACCTTTCAATATCCACTGGAAATGAATCCTACTTACATGCACCTCTTGGGCCAGTTTACATATAAACTTCTTTGGGCTCTGAATAATTCTTCGGCGAATGTTTGCAATAACTTCCGGGGTACGAAATGAAGGAATTCTTTGTTGTTTTACATTTTGCACAGATCTATAGGTGCGCCAATTTTTATACAGACAGTGTATTTCTCTCTTTCCTAGTAGCCCCCCATTCGGATACTTGACCCCGAAAATTTTGCGAGTGTCCGCAATCGAACCTGTTTTCAAATATGCTTCAACAATTTCAATTCTTTCTTCTACCGGGAAAGTCATTTTGAACACCGCAAAGAGAATCGTCTAACTTCACTGATGAAATAAACAGAAATTTTGACAGAAGAACGCTAACAATCCATTATTGCATAGTACTGTCGATTGTTGTAAGTTATTTTCATGTTAGATCTGTCGTTAATCTTAGTTGCGACGCTCCTCAACACTTGTTTTCATCCTACGATTTACTCTCAATCTGTGTTCAGTTCTCAGTAGTTCTGTAACTGCTCTCTGTAGCAATTGTTTCACGTTTTCACACAGGTCAGCAAAGCATCAGTGAATCCTTATCACTGATATCCTTTCATCCTTTTGATTCTTTGTTGAATTTTGATTACACAGATTGAAAAATAGAGAAGAAAGACTGCTTGCCTGCTTTACGCCGTTTTTAATACAAACGCTTTGCTCTTGGCCTTCCAATCTTATTGTACTATTAAACACAACTTTTGGCAGTCTAATGGTCCGAGTGTCGTGCTATCTCTTATCGCCAGTGTCTGTACTTTCCCCATTCAAAGTAACCGACCACGTTATCATTAATGAACGACCACTTACAACTGCCAAAATTCATAAACTGTATCGGTGAACACAGGTTGCCAAAATCCATAAATTGTATTCTTTCCACAGGCAACAGTATGGACTGGGATTTTCCCTGCAAGTACTGTTCTAACAGAGAAATGCCATCTGTGTGCCCTTTTCATTACTGATTTGAGGAATAATGACTTGAGTCATGCTCGGCTCGTGTTGGTGCTGTTTGTAGGTTTCCGTCCTCTGTTGGAGGCCAAGCTAGATCGTTTAGCTGACATGGTTGCAATTGGTTGTCTTCTTCTCGTGTTGACTGGCGCCACTTGGTTTAGCAAGCGTTGCCTGTCCACAAGTGGCAGCAGCGGCGGTTATCGATGTGAAGTAACTGTGGCCCTATCTTTGGGGCGACGTCGTTGTTCTCCCGGGTCGAGTTTGTGAGCAGTCCGGTTGGGGACTGTGGAGGAGAGAGGACCACGCAGTGCGGCAACACTCCAGGACCGCTGGCGGCGCGCACCAACTGCCAGATCGAAGGCCTGTGGTCACGAGGGTACACGACCTCGTCGTAAACCGGATCCTGCAAGTTTTAAGTTGAGTACATTTTGGATTCAACTAGAGAAACCTCCACCACTATGAGATCTTACGATTCTACAGTGACTTGGGTACGTGTTGCTATTCGTAGTGTTGCCGAAGCAAAGAGCAGTGATTGGAGTGTTGTGGACTGGCAAGACAGCCAATCCACTAGGAGGAAGCCGAAAGGCACGCGTTTAAGCTCACGCAGGCTGGCGTGAGGTCTGGAACTGGACAAGGGAGTTAGACTTTAGCAAAAAAGGTCGTAGCTGTTGGAACACTTCACTTTAATCCATAATTGGTGAACATAGCTCTTGACGGTACATGTTTTACAGCATCAATAGTAACTGGTAATGGCGCCTTGCTAGGTCGTAGCAAATGACGTAGCTGAAGGCTATGCTAACTATCGTCTCGGCAAATGAGAGCGTATTTTGTCAGTGAACCATCAACAAAAGGGGCTTCCGGGGATCGAATGGCGTAGGGCAAGTATTGGAAAGCAACGCCGATTTCAACTGGCGAAAGGCGCGTTCGCATTCCGTCGTCCAGACGAAAGGAACACCTTTACGGCATAAGCGATGAAGCGGAGCTGAAATGGAAGAGGCGTGTCGCATATATTTACGGTAATAGTTGATTTTTCCCAGCAAACGCTGTAGCTGCTTCAAATTCTGCAGCGAAGGCAAGTCTTGTATGGCACGGAAGTGGTCGGGACTGGGATGTATGCCTTGGGCATTAACTACATGTCCCAGATATGGCAAATCACGAGCAAATAACATACATTTGTCCTTCCACAAACGAAGACCATTTTGTCGCAAGACCTGAAATAATAGTCTGAGATTGGCTAAATGTTTTTCTTCCATCTTTCCGGAGATCACAATATCGTCCAGATACACTCCTGGAAATGGAAAAAAGAACACATTCACACCGGTGTGTCAGACACACCATACTTGCTCCGGACACTGCGAGAGGGCTTTACAAGCAATGATCACACGCACGGCACAGCGGACACACCAGGAACCGCGGTGTTGGCCGTCGAATGGCGCTAGCTGCGCAGCATTTGTGCACCGCCGCCGTCAGTGTCAGCCAGTTTGCCGTGGCATACGGAGCTCCATCGCAGTCTTTAACACTGGTAGCATGCCGCGACAGCGTGGACGTGAACCGTATGTGCAGTTGACGGACTTTGAGCGAGGGCGTATAGTGGGCATGCGGGAGGCCGGGTGGACGTACCGCCGAATTGCTCAACACGTGGGGCGTGGGGTCTCCACAGTACATCGATGTTGTCGCCAGTGGTCGGCGGAAGGTGCACGTGCCCGTCGAGCTGGGACCGGACCGCAGCGACGCACGGATGCACGCCAAGACCGTAGGATCCTACGCAGTGCCGTAGGGGACCGCACCGCCACTTCCCAGCAAATTAGGGACACTGTTGCTCCTGGGGTATCGGCGAGGACCATTCGCAACCGTCTCCATGAAGCTGGGCTACGGTCCCGCACACCGTTAGGCCGTCTTCCGCTCACGCCCCAACATCGTGCAGCCCGCCTCCAGTGGTGTCGCGACAGGCGTGAATGGAGGGACGAATGGAGACGTGTCGTCTTCAGCGATGAGAGTCGCTTCTGCCTTGGTGCCAATGATGGTCGTATGCGTGTTTGGCGCCGTGCAGGTGAGCGCCACAATCAGGACTGCATACGACCGAGGCACACAGGGCCAACACCCTGCATCATGGTGTGGGGAGCGATCTCCTACACTGGCCGTACACCACTGGTGATCGTCGAGGGGACACTGCATAGTGCACGGTACATCCAAACCGTCATCGAACCCATCGTTCTACCATTCCTAGACCGGCAAGGGAACTTGCTGTTCCAACAGGACAATGCACGTCCGCATGTATCCCGTGCCACCCAACGTGCTCTAGAAGGTGTAAGTCAACTACCCTGGCCAGCAAGATCTCCGGATCTGTCCCCCATTGAGCATGTTTGGGACTGGATGAAGCGTCGTCTCACGCGGTCTGCACGTCCAGCACGAACGCTGGTCCAACTGAGGCGCCAGGTGGAAATGGCATGGCAAGCCGTTCCACAGGACTACATCCAGCATCTCTACAATCGTCTCCATGGGAGAATAGCAGCCTGCATTGCTGCGAAAGGTGGATATACACTGTACTAGTGCCGACATTGTGCATGCTCTGTTGCCTGTGTCTATGTGCCTGTCAGTGTGATCATGTGATGTATCTGACCCCAGCAATGTGTCAATAAAGTTTCCCCTTCCTGGGACAATGAATTCACGGTGTTCTTATTTCAATTTCCAGGAGTGTAGTTTGCTGCAGTAGGGACTGACGCACAAACAGTTTGTAGATATTGCTGAAACAATGCAGGGGCGGATGCACACCCGAATGGCAGTCGTTTGAATCGGTACAAACCAAGATGCGTGTTAACCACCAAAACGCGCGGGGATTCTTCGTCCACCGGTATTTGCAAGTACGCATCTGCTAGGTCCAACTGCGAAAAATATTTACCCGGGCACAGTTTGTCAAAAAGATCTTCCGGGCGGGGTAAAGGAAAAGTTTCAGTCACTAGTTGTGGATTCACTGTTGCCTTGAAGTCCACACAAAGTCTCAAGTTTCCGGAAGGTTTTCGCAAAATTACTAAGGATGATGCCCAGAGAGAAGCCTGCACACGTTCAATTACACCTTGTGTTTCCAAATCGTGTAATGTGTTTGCGACCTTATCACGCAATGCGTGGAGAACATTGCGCACTCTGAAATATCTCGGTTGCGCGTTGACTTTCAGTTCCAAACGTGCTTTATAGTTCTTAGCACAACCGAGGCCCGGTGCAAAAATGTCTGCAAATTCTTCACAGAGACGAGCTACACCGTCGGAAGACACTGTCTGGTTCACTGATAGGACCTGATTGACTATAGACAAGTTAAACAACTGAAATAAATCTAAACCAAACAAGTTCACTGCAGCAGAAGAACGAAGTACGTAAAATGACACAAGTCTTGTTTGTCCCTTGTATGTTCCAAGAAGGCTGCACTATCCTAACACAGGGATTGCTTGTCCTGAATAACTACTTAACTTAACATGTGCGGCATGCAATGGAGGTGTGCCCAGCTGTTTGTACGTGTCGTGATTGATCAGTGAAACTGCAGCTCCGGTATCGAGCTGCAATGGTATCACTTTGCCGTTAATGCCCAAGTCTACAAAAACTTGTTTGTCCTGCTGATGACAAGAGTGACTGTCTCGTGCAACGTGAACTGACACTGGTACAGAATCACTTGCGACTTGACGGGATTTCCAGCGATGTCGACGCACACTATTTGTGTGACGAACACAGTCACTGTTAGAGAGAGTAGCACTGGGTGGAGTGGCATGAACTACATGAATTTCCATAGGTGAAGTGTCGCGAGCCTGAGTATCCTTGGTTCGAATGCGGCGCAAAGCAAAGGGCCTGGAATGGTTGTGGGCTTCTGATTGGAGCTTTTTCTGGCAAACACTTTCAACATGTCTTTTTTTATTACAGAAAAAGCAAATAGCCTGGCGTGACGGGCAGTTCTCACGCGAATGTCTAGTAGCACACCGCGGGCATGATTTCACTGCATTTTCTTGCCGGCGCTGGACACGTGGCTGAGAGCCAGGCGGCTTTGGCGCGGCCGGGCGCGAGGTCTGTTTACTGTTCCGTGCAGCTCGCCCAGCGGGCCGGTTAACCTGACACACGGGTGGCAAAGATTCAAATGATTCCTGAGCAAAGTCAAGTGTGTCCTGCCGATCCAATATGTCCATCACTTGTTGAAGGGAGGGATTGACTAGATTCCAAATCTGTTCCCGTATACGAACATCAGAAATGTTCTGTGCAATTGCATCACGTACCATAGTATCTGAATAAGGGAGTCCACATTGACACTCAACAGCACAATCCCTAGTAAGGCCTTGCAAGGTTGCAACTCACTCCCGATTAGTCTGACCGGCCGTAAGTCTTGTACAAAAAAAGGTATACCTTTTTGCAACGACAGTGACTGATTCTTTGAAATATGCATCTAATGCAGACAAAATTTCGTCGTAGGACAGAGTTGCTACGTCGCGTTGGGGAAACAATTTGACTATCACATGGTACGTTTGGACACCGACGGATGCCAGCAGAAAAGGCTGCCGCTCGGTACCTTGAATTCTGTAGGCGGCGAGATGGAATCCAAATTGGCGTGACCACTCCGTCCAGCTTTCCAGTGCAGCATCAAAAGGACGAAAAGGTGGTGCAACTGTGTGTTGTGGCTGCGTGAGCGGTGGAGCGGCGGCCGCCGCATCGTTTTGCATTGCACATTGACCCTGGACGAGCTGTCCAAGGGCATACCAGTAAGGCTTGCGTCTGCTGATTCTGTAAGTGATAAAATTCGGACAGTACATCTGGAGATTGTGGCGAAAGTATTGCACAAGTAAATCAGGGCAATATAGTTACGAACGCGAATTGGCCTCGTCGCCAACTGTTGTGGACTGGCAAGACAGCCAATCCACTAGGAGGAAGCTGAAAGGCAAGCGTTTAAGCTCACGCAGGCTGGCGTGAGGTCTGGAACTGGACAAGGAAGTTAGGCTTTAGCAAAAAAGGTCGCAGCTGTTGGAATACTTAACTTTAATTCATAATTGGTGAACATAGCTCTTGACGGTACATGTTTTACATCATCAATAGTAACTGGTAATGGCGCCTTGCTAGGTCGTAGCAAATGAAGTAGCTGAAGGCTATGCTAACTAGCGTCTCGGCAAATCAGAGCGTAGTTTGTCAGTGAACCATCGCTAGCAAAGTCGGCTGTATAACTGGGGCGAGAGCTAGGAAGTCTCTCTAGACCTGCCGTGTGGCGGCGCTCGGTCTGCAATCACTGATAGTGGCGACACGCGGGTCCGACGTATACTAACGGACCGCGGCCGATTTAAAGGCTACCACCTAGCAAGTGTGGTGTCTGGCGGTGACACCACATGGAGTGCTTGGGGAAGGCGGATCTGATTAGCTTTCCTGGACTTCTAATTACTATTTATTGCGTTTCGTTTGTTACTGTTTGTTAAGTTCAACCGGCGGTATTTTTCCTACCTCTTGGCCGCTAACGCCCCAATTACCTGCTCTGGGGGTTAGTGTATGTAACGGCAGTGTGTTTCCCTGCCTTGCCGCTGCTGTCCAGTGAGGCGTGTAGTTTTGACAGCTTTCTTGATTGTAGGTTGGTTGGCGATTCTTCTACTCTGGTGGTAGTGATTCCTTTCTCGTTCCGGGCGCTCTAAGCACAGTATTCTGTGGGCGGAGTCCAGACCGGCGGTTCCGGCTTTGGCGTATTTTTACATCTTGGTATTTGGTTTATTGGACGTCAGGTAGCCTCAGCAGGGTTATCATTAGTCATTCATTAGACAGCCACTAGTCTGAGTTACCATCTTGTGAAGTGAACTCTTGACTGTCTATCTCATCGCTCACGAAAGTGTTTTTTGCTGGACCTACTCAGAGGTCGATTCCTGGCGCAACGTCTGAGACTGGCCCCTGTGTTTTATTATTGTATTTGCTGCTTTAGTGTATGTTTCTAAAATATTTTATATAATTGCCATTCTTGGCGTTACAACAGGTTTAAATGATTGTGCTACCAAGTTTACCATCATCATTTTGTCTCATCTGTTTGGTGATGAGTAGCTTGTCCTTTTAAATTAAACTTTTCTGTTTTATAATTTGTTTGTTAAATTTTTTTGATAATTGCCGTTCTTGGCGTTAAAGGCCTTCAGCCGGGACAGTGGTTACTTGCCTTAAAATTCTAAATGGGATCACATTGGCTTGTTTTTAAAACATTATTTACTGTGTCTGTATTTTATGCTCATTTGGTAAATTGTAACCCACTGAAACCACCATTAATTACACAGGTCTATTCCTTCATTAATAACGTGTGATATCTTTATTTATTGCTGAGTCTGGAAATACCGTTTAAAAATAAATGTGTGTAATTGCAAAAGGGAACCAATAGTAACTGATTACGCCCCGTCCACAATCGTAACCGAATACTGCCTTCCTTGACTAGCAGGTTTCAATGATGAGTCATCTAAACAGTCAAATTCAATTCAAAAAGAATCCATCACAAAATCCTTCACTTCTGCCACCGGTCAAGGGAGCCTAGTCTCAGATTTGAGGAGGCAGTTAATTAAGTTCCGTTACTCCTTTCAGCCTTGTATATATACAGCCTGGAGTAGATTGAGGGATTGATTTATGAACACCTGTGTCTGATATGCGTGGACCTGAAAATTTCTGAGTGTAATTACAGTATTTGACAGACGTTCCAAGCCTCGGAAACGGCCCCTGGGAAACCCCTGACAGTTGTTTCCAGTATGTTGTGGGTTTCGATATGTTACAGAACACTGGCGCAGAAAGCTGACTACACCGCACTTGAGACAACAATCTTAAGTCGTGAGATTGCAGCTCTTCTTAGAAAACTTTTGTAGTAGTTTCCTTTAGAATAGTGCAGAGCGGGACGTTTTTGAGTATTGAATTTTCTCATTCTGAGAGAGCTAAAGGGCGATCTGCTTTATTGCTGAAAGCCATTCAACAGCCAAGATGTGCAACTGGCTATTGTCCATATGCACATTGCTCACAGTTGCTTGTTATATCATGCAAGGACGGTACAAAGTAGCACAAGTGTTTACGTATGCTGGACATATTTTAAACAGTGCGAATCCGATTTAAATGGTGTATAAGGTGTGTAAATGAGACTCAGGTGTTTCCAATAACTAAAGTGGTAAGGTGTGCTGTTGTTCCGAAAGCGCTCTGACATGCAGTTTATACTGGTCAGGGTAACTACCGGTTGGAGCAAGTTCACCAGCGGCTGTCCGCAGCTCGTGGTCTAGTGGCTGGCGTTGCTTCCTCTGTATCACCGGGTCCCGGGTTCGATTCCCGGCCAGGTTGGGGGTTTTATCTTCCCAAGGACCGGGTGTTTGTGTTGTCCTCGTCATTTCATCATCATCATCATTCGTAACAGTGGCTACTACATGAAGAACTGGACTGTGAAAAAGTTGGGACTTTGTACGGGCGCTGATTACCACGCAGCTGAGCGGCCCACAAACCAAACATCATCATCATCACCAGCAGCTAAGCTGGACCTGATCAAGGGACAAGCAGCGACGCGCCTCCACTGTGTACCGACGTAGCATCTCACGCCATGAGAGACTGAGGTTAAATTCCTCCAAATCAAACGTAAAAATATTTAATGCAGACATCACAGGATGGAAAACTAGATCATTTTATTTCTAATTTCCCACTCCCTTATTTATTACTGTCATGGCTCAGGTTAGCAACAGAATACTTACGTTAAGGAAGTGGTACAAATCTATATGAGGAGTACATAGGATTAAAGCACTAAAATTACTGCTACGACCTAGGGGAGTGAGTCGCTGAGTTAGGAGACGGTGTTAGGTTGCCTACGTCAGGACCTGGCTGGACTGTCACCTCTTGGGCATGAGCCAGCAGTGACTCAGTGGGTTATGGCCTGTTCAGCGCCCAAAGGGTCTAATAGAACAGCATCAACCAAATAAACATGTATTGTTCCAAAGTATACGGTCTTCTTCATTCACGGCAGCCACGCATGCTCCCTGCAATTAAAATATTGTAAACTGCTCCCTGGACCCACTGATTAACACATTAGATCGGAAGGCCTTTTGGCTGACGTCCTTCACAGTTCCGCGTCAGTCTCGATCTGACTGACGGCACTGTGGCCTGCAGTAACAATGTTCACCAGGTAGCACTTGCTGTTCCACCAGTGATTGAAGACGGTCTTCATGGGCAGAGGATGGATCAACTCCGGTCCAACCTTCTGGCTGGATAGCTGCTAACTGAGTAGAAGTAGATGAAGCCACTGTGCAGTAGCAACATTTATACAAGAACTCACCTGCGTGCATTGGTATTGCGAGGCTACGATGGCTTCATATGGCCTGCTCTTCTTGACCCGTCAGCTTTCTGAACACTCGAGTTGTAGCTGAAAAGTGTTTTGGCTCTGAGCACTATGAGACTTAACTTCTGAGGTCATCAGTCCCCTAGAACTTAGAACGACTTAAACCTAACTTACCTAAGGACATCACACACATCCATGCCCGAGGCAGGACTCGAACCTGCGACCGTAGCAGCCGCGCGGTTCCAGACTGTAGCGCCTAGAACCGCACGGCCACTCCGGCCGGCAAAAGTGTTTTAACTTCGCCTTTCAGAGGCTATGGTGGATGTGTTCTGTAGCGCCAGTGCTCTGAGTAACCATTCCTCTACCCTAGTTATGTCTTCTTAGTTTGTGTGGTCAACACAGTGACGACATCTCTCTTCCCTATGATATCATTTTGTTGCAATGACACTTTGGACACTCATTTGTAGCAATGAACTCTACCTTATGAGCTTCTTACAAGCAACATGAGGAATCCTTTCTTGTTGCCATTGTTTCATACTGAGACCTGGTCTCTTGTGCTACAACGGCAAGGCTTTTAAATTTTACGCAGTTGTCCAACATATTAATCAGGGGCACTTTAAAAATTCCACCATGGATTTCACTCGAGGTGTTCCTAGAACAGTCTCAACAAACATTTACACAGAAGTTCGCGTTGTATATTTTAGTTTCCCTCTTTGTTCCATGTGAGCTAAACCCCAAAGTTCCTCTGCTTAGTCACATCATTCCTCAAAGTTTAGCAAGATGAGCAACATATCGCTCTATTATTTACATTTTCTAGGTCTCACTTACTTACCAGCATAATCATTTCCTGTAACATAGCCCACACAACATTTTCTTTTACAAGATCACTCGTTCTCCACCTAATAAATCTTCATTCACTTAACTTACCTCTTATCCACTACTCGTTTCCAACAAACTATTATCTGGTATACAAGATGTCCTCAACTTTAGCGCTCACTGCGTCAATCTACTAGACTCATCTTTAAACCCAACAACCATTTTAATGCTGTGTGGCTTGTTATAATTTTGAACTTCCAGCCATACAAACAATAACAGAAATACTTCACTCAATAAATGACAACTAATATTTCCTTTCCTGTGGTATAATAACTCTGTTCTGCTTTTTTTCAGTTGTCTTTGTGCATATGTCATTGGGTGTTTTTTACCATCTAGATCTCGGCTAAGAACACATCCAGTTTCCACAGTTCTTGCCTCACATGGTAAAATAAACTCCTTACTAAAATCAGGAAATACAGACACTAAACCAGATGTTAATGCCTGTTCCAAGATCTGAAATGCAGTTTCACAGTTATCTGACCACTATAATTTCACTGCATACCACTCAGTGGTTCAGAAACTTTGGCACACCCCTTAAACTTTCTATAATAATTACAGAGCCTGAAATATAGCTGAAGCTGTTTTGTTGTCTGCTGTGACACAAAATCGCGCACTGCAGAAACTGAACATGGATCAGCATTGACACACTTCCGGCTAATCACATTACCTACATAATTTGGTTCAAATGGCCCTGAGCACTATGGGACTTAACTTCTGAGGCCATCAGTCCCTTAGAACTTAGAACTACTTAAACCTAACTACCCTAAGAGCATCACACACATCCATGCCCGAAGCAGGATTCGAACCTGCGACTGTAGCGGTCGCGCAGTTCCAGACTGTAGCGCCTAGAACCGCTCGGCCACTCTGGCCGGCCTACATAATTTATCTCTGTTGTTATAAAGTGATATTTATCCACAGTGCGCATCAATCATGTGGTACATAAACTGCAGAAAAGTACTTCCAGCTGTTACACACATTCTTCCTTATCCTTTGATTATACAATGATGACATCAAAGTAAACAATACACTGCTTCAGTTTCAGTCTTCTGAACACTCCATCTAGTAACTTCTGGAAGGTAGATGGCGCATTTTTAAGAAAAAGCGACATACTAAAATCTCTCAATCTACTCCAGTCTGTACACATACAAGACTGAAAGGAATAAGGAGATTGGGAGTACTGAGATGGTTCTCGGGGAATAGTAAGATGAGTCATCAGCCTGTCCTCCAGAACTGCATCCCACATGTGACAGCCACTATTCTAATCCATTTTCTTGAAAGATCTACACCCAAGTTACCCTGAGTCTCCAATTCAATACAGGATAAGGATCTACAACTGTCCTGCATTTAAACAATGGTAATGATAGCGGAATCTATACTTCCACGTGTCCCTGGTGATTTTTTTTTTTTGAACAATGTTGAAGCTTTTAGCCCGTGGAGTGTAATTGTGCGCAATAATATTGTCTGCAATCTGTTGGTAAATAGACTCTTCCATTATAAGTTTCAAGTATTTTTGGGTCCTGTATGGCTTCCTATATACCGGAGCATTCTATTCCGTGTCACTTGTATTGCAAGCTACAGTCCCTCAAGTTTGAACAGATTCTCAAATTTTACCAACAAAACTTCCATAGCAGATTTTTCTTCCCCCACGAAATATTCTAATTTCTCGCACAGTGCAGATATATCTACAGCTTGCTTATGGCCAGGTCTCCACTCAGCTTACCTAGACCATCCTCATTCAGGACATCAACACTGGTAATCAGTAACCCCTTTGGCAGACTCACAGTATCCATGCCAAAATTATCTATAGTCTTCAAAATCATATTATCTCAATCTACCCCCATCACATCTGTTATACTTCTATACACAAAGTAATGTGATGCGTCCAACTCATCACTGCACTCTAACGGCTCCGCAATAGATGTCATTTTACTTGGGAGATCAATACCTAAACTAACCCAGAGAAACTTTCCTGTACCTCTTGACACTTTATCATACAAATTAATCTACCATCTGCAGTTTATTTGGTACCAACTTCATGACAGGTAAACCCTGCAGCAATGTAACACTTTCAGTGATCGCTCGCACTTAAAACAACGTCCCGTCTCATAGTATACTGCAAAATATCAGTTTCTGCATCATCTTGGTCCAGAAAGTTAAGTCCCGGGATGGCACAGTATCCCTCCACAGTGTGTAATACTACTTCCATGTATTTCTGAAAGTTCTTCACTCCAGTAAAGAAACTAAGTGAAGTTGATACCAGCGATTCAACTTCAATGCCACCTGTCTCACATAACATTGATGTGCGTTGAAAATGTCTGCCAGGCTGAAGGTTGCTGAGGCAAATTCACTGGTGGTCTTCGGACATCACATCTGCGCAGCATGATTATGTTGGATCTGGTGAGTCTTCATTCGCTAATCTGAGCCTGTTCGTTTTGTTGTGTGGCAGACCAGTTTACACTGTACTGTCCTTGGCCGTGCCTTGGCGATATTAGACGTATTCCCGTTGAATATTGTTTTAGGTGGCCTTTCTTGCAATTAAATGTGTATCCTCGCTAGTCTCAAGACGTCTGTTAATGTAAGGTATGAGTCAATTAAGCTCTTTTTTTTTTTTTTTTTTTTTTGAGTAATCCGTCTTCTGACTGGTTTGGTGCGGCCCGCCGCATCTTCACCTCAGAGTAGCACTTGCAACCTACGTCCTTAACTATTTGCTGGATGTATTCCAGTCTCTGTCTTCCTCCACATGGAAGGCATTCCCTTATGTCTTACCAGCTTTCCTATCACGTTGTCCCTTTTTCTTGTGAGTGTTTTCCGCATACTACTTTCCTCATTCCTTACCTTATTAGTCCACCTAATTTTCAACACCATATGTCAGATGCTTCTATTCTCTTCTGTTCCAATTTTCACACAGTCCATGTCTCACTACCACACATTGCTGTGCTCCAAACGAACATTCTGAGAAATTTATCCCTCAAATTCAGGCCTGTGTTTGATACTAGTATATTTTTCTTGGCTAGAATGCACTTTTGGCTAGTGCTAGTCTGGTTTTTGATATACTCATTGCTCCGTCTGTCAATGGTTATTTTGCTACCTAGGTAGAAAGATTCTTTAACTTCAACTTCGTGACCATCAGCCCTGATATTAAGATTCTCCTACTTCTCATTACTGTCGTCTTTCTTCAATTTACTCTCGATCCATATTCTGTAGACTGTTCATTTCATTGAGCAAATCATGTATTTTCTTTTCTCTTTCACTGGCGATAGCAACGTCCTCAGTGAATTGTATCATTGCTATCCTTTCACCTTGAATTTTAATCCCATTCCTGAACCTTCCTTTTATTTCCATTATTGCTTCTTCGATATACAGATTGAACGGTAGGGGTGAACGACTACATCTCTGTCTTACACACTTTTTAATCCGAGCACATCGTTCTTCTACGTCAATTTTATTATTCCCTCTTAGTCCTTGTACATATTGTATATTATCCGTCTGTTCCTATAGCTTACCCCTATTTTTCTGAGAATTTCGAACATCTTTCACCGATTCACACTGTCGAAATCTCTTTCCAATTCGACAAATCCTATGAACGTGTCTTGATTTTTCTTTAGTCTTGTTTCCATTATCAACCACAACGGCAGAATTACGTTTCCCTACAGCCAAACTGAACGGATTCTAACACATTCTCAATTTTCCTCTCCATCCTTCTGTATATTATTCTTATGAGTAACTTGAATGCATGAACTGTTAAGCTGATTGTGCGATAATTTTCGCACTTGTCAGCTCCTGCAGTCTTCGCAACTGTCAGCATGATATTTTTCAGAAAATCAGATACTATGTCGCTAGACATTCATTCTACACACCAACGTGAATAATCGTTTTGTTGCCACTCCCCCCAACGATTTCAGAATTTCTGATGGAATGTTATCTATCCCTTCTGCCTTATTTGATCTTAAGTCCTCCACAGCTCTTCTAAATTTTGATTGTAATTCTGGACCCCCATCTCTTCTACATCGACTCCTGTTTCTTCTTCTATCACATCAGACAAATCTTCATAGAGGCCTTCAGTGTACTCTTTCCACCTATCCCCTCTCTCCTTTGTATTTAACAGTGGAATTCCCATTGTACCCTTAATGTTACCATCCCTGCTTTTAATTTCACTGAAGGTTGCTTTAACTTTCCTACATACTGAGTCAGTCTTTCCGCCAACCATTTCCTTTTCGATTGCTTCACATTTTTTGTTCAGCCATTTCGTCGTCTTAGCTTCCCTGCACTTCCTATTTATTTCATTCCTCAGTGACTTGTATTTGTGTAGTTTCAGTGAACATTTTTGTACTTCCTTCTTTCATCGATCAAGTGAAGTATTTCTTCAGTTACTTCGATATATCTGTTTCACCGTGGTGCAATGTAACTGAAATCTTCCCGTATCACCCGGCCTTTTACACCTGCTTCTCTTGTGGTTCTTCAGCAGAGTTTTCGGTTTTATTCGGTATTACAAGCTGAAATTTATTACAGAATTCATTAATCGTATATGTTACATAAATTGACGATGTTCGTGCCTCCGTGTTATTAAGTCCAGAGTACAGCAAGCTCACCATAATAGGTAACTGTTCTTAGTACGCATTTCATGTTTTAATGCCCATTGAGTGGTAACGTTTCTACTGTATTCAAGTGCATGGCGTGTGTTTGACTTTCCTTTCTGTATGTTGTAGTCAAGTGGGTCATTGGCGACTGTGGTACTCGTAACTTTTAAAGCACACAAACAATCTATACGGTGCCGAGCTTAATTGGTGTGTAGAAGAACCTTATAATACAACAGAACAAATCTTAACAATCTTCTACTTTCTAATTAATTTTCACGTAGCAAATGGGTGCCATTGCTAGAAAGGAGCTGATTACGAATTGTTATTTCTTTTCAAACCTGTCTACCAAACTTGCTAGTAACCGAGTATTTAAAGCTGTAATTGATGTGTTTTACTTTATTCTTTTATTACATTTAACAATGTTTTCATAATTTTAATTTCTCAGTTCAAGCTATAACTTTAATGGTCAAGATATTTTAATATAACTTTTTTATTTAATTTCAATTGATGATTGGTTCGGTGTGCTTGGTTTAAACTGGAATTAACTTGAACGTGATTTTTAAAAGATTATGTCAAATTTCCTTTGTGGAGACCTCTGGAAAATAAAAACAGTTACTGTATTAAAACCTTACTCTACTGAAGTCCACTATCTGCCGCGTCCCTGCTGCATGTAGTTGCTAGCGTGGTAAATATTCTTCACCACATCATTTACTTTTGTAAGTTACACATGCTATGGTTTGCAGTGATCTGCATGGTTGGAAATAAAGAACACACTTCGTATGTCGCGATCGCTGTAGACACTTATATTACTCCAAGATAGCCAGTTTCAACAGTTTTATGTTGCCATCATCTCAACTTATGGAACTTGTTATGAAATTCCCATGTTACATTACACGAAAGCAAAGCATAAAATGCACTACTTACATATACATATTTTGATAAAATCCAGTTGATAAAAGCACGCAATTGATAAAATGCACACAGCTGATATAATCCACGTACCATCCATGCATATTGTCGGCGAACATGATTCCCCCAAATCTTGCCACACAGCACCACCCAGCCGGCGTAGTGGATTTTATCAATATGCCTGTCCTGCCATCATCTGATCTTATGGAAGATCAGAAGTATATGTGGGGAGTGCCCTTTATGCTTTGACTTCGTGTAATGTAACACGGCAACTTTATTACAAGATCCACACGATCGGATGGTGGCAGTATTAGACTGTTGAAATTGGTCATCTTGGAACAATAACAGTGACTCCACTGCGATCATGGGGTACGAAGTGTGTTCTTCATTTACAGTATCAATTACTTTTAAAAATGCTATAGACTGAGTATATGAGAAGATGCTGTGGATTATAATGAACGAAAGGTCAACCCGGAAACCTCAAATAAGTATCTTAAACGCATATGTGGCCTGATATGCTGTAGCACCGCAATCACTGCAGCATTTCTATCGCTCTCGGTTTTGGAATACAACAGCTCCCTCCTCTTCTGTATAATGTAACCGCTTCGCAACCGTGCATCATTTTTTATCGTTACCTGTCTTTAGAGACAAAAAAGAAACTTTAATGCCATTTGCTGACTGAGTGGACATAAATTGTTTAGCAGAGAGAAAAACAGAATAAATTATGGATGAAATTTTATGTATCTTACGAATTGCATTAAAAATAACTGTGCAAAAGTGGTAATTAATCAAACATGCTCTGTTTGCATGCCGTGGCGCCATCGCGCGGCCGGCCATTAACCATCACAACGACAGAGCTCCGGTAGCTGCGCTGCTCACGACACGTGGCCATTACGACTGACTGGTTCCGTACCTTCCGTGGAATTCAGCAATACAGTTGCGCTCCAAGTGCTGTTCGCTGTACGAAGCTTCATGTAGAACATGAACGAACAAAATTTATAAAGGCATAGCTGGCACATCTCAGTGCGCTGAAATGCCAACATGCGCCACTGAATAGTCACATATCAGAGAGAAAGGAAGAGAGAGACAGAGACAATGGAATGTGTGTATGTATGTGTCCGAGCAGGTTTGTACGTGTGTGTGTGTGTGTGTGTGTGTGTGTGTGTGTGTGTGTGTGTGCGTCGAAGCTACGTCTTAATCACTGAAAGCATGCGTCTAGAAGAAAACCAGTAAACCCCCGATTCCGTATGAATCAAACTCCCATGTAGGAAACAACTTCAAACTTCTGCTTACTTTAAAAATGAGTTAATGTCTCAAATATTTCACGTTTAGCATGTAAGCGAGAAAAAAATTAGAAAATATGTGCAAGTATGTTTAAAGTTTGCTGGAATTCGCAAAGTGCTCTTTTTATTAATCATTGGATGAGGATAGTCTGAGTAATTTGCAAGCCATTTTAAGAAAAAGCTAGTTTTCTACGCTTCGAAATGTTTATAACGTTGCAGGTATATTCAGTTGTATATGGGGATACTGTCTGCAAAAGGTTTAGCAGTAATGAAGCAATGAATTAAAACAACATGCCTGTTACGACGTAAACAGCGAAAATGTAGTAAGCGCTAAACTTTCTTCCTTACATCGTTTTGTGGAGATGTTAGTGAGAAAATTCCGTGAAGGTTTCAAAGCGTATGTAAAATTCGTCAAGTCTCTAAGTGCTCTCATGCTTAAATACTGATGCATACATTGTTGATATTTGTCTGTGGTGAGTTACAGTGCCTCAGCACACACACACAGTTTCTAAGTGCAAGACTTGTCTTACTGTGATAAATCTTTAGCACAAGGTTATAAATCTTAGTAAGTGGAACATGGCAACACTCAAAAATTTCAAATTGCTTCGTAATTTTACGAAGTATTGAAAATCAAATTTTTGTTGCCCCTAGAAGTCCTTAGATAGGCAACCTTGATGTGCTCCATGGACATAGATCATGAACTCAAGTGGGTTAACAGTTGAAACGTCTCTGTGGAGTCGTTTCGTAGACGCTTGTCTCGCTGGATTCTGTGCATCCTATCCTGTCCACGCCTGATTGCGGTTTAATTTATTAACTCTCGCAGGAAGACTGAGCAATCAAACTAAGGTTTATTAAATGACATTATGTTTGCTTTTTTGTGTTCCATAGGAAATCATGTCCTGTATTTATTACGTTTTTCCCTTCACCCTACCCTATGTGTGAGTAAATGTGACTGAATGAGTGTTTTTACGAGTGGTTTCGGGTTCCTTTTGTGGGGGACGCTAAGCTGGTTGTCGTCTGCTAGGAGCAGGTGATGTTTGCTTCTCGTTTGGAGGGTAGCACAAGATGACAAACTTAGTATCCCAGTACCTGGACAGAGAGGTTTACCCCTTTTAGTGTGAGGTTGGTTTGTCTGTCAGGTTGGTGGCGGAAGCCTACCCCTCTGGTAGTTTCCGTTGCACCGGCAGTTCGGCGAAGCTCGGTGGAGAAAGGACACTCTGCAGCTAGCGGTTGGTGAGAACAGTTCGTAGTTCCTAGAGAGGGTTTCTGCCTTGCCGAGATAATTTTGTTTCGTGACGCCAAAATCATTCTGCTATTTTCATCATCAAAATTTCTTACATTGGTGCCCGGTTTAACGTCTAATTTCTGAACAGTTAACTCGTAATCAAGTTTACCACGTGCTGACGTTCGGCCGTTCGTAAGCGAAAGGCGCGGATTCCACGTCAAATATCTACTATACACACCTTTCGAATCGGATAAACGTCTTTCCAAGCCAGTGCATGAGCATAATTGTGATAGGTATCTCTCTGAACTATTTATGTCGTGGATATGTAGATGGAATGATTGAATTATTATGTTCCACTTCCCTTTTGTGTGTTTTTCCTTTTTTAATTGCGCTATTCCACCATTTTTGGCGAATTATTTTGTTAAATTTTTCATTCAGGCACCAGTCATGTGTTTTCATAGGATGTACATCAGATTCAGTAATGAAATAAATGTGCTACGTAGAAGATAAACTCTGCGTCCTTTATCTTTCTCATTGATGCCAGTTTTCAAATTAATTTTCTATGCCCTGATTTTTTTAAAGTTAATCTGCTTGCTCGTGATGAACAAAAATGGGAGGAAAAATCAATTTAATTACACAAGCTCATTTATATAGGACATACATTGCTGTTAATCTTGTTAGTTCCTTTAAATAAATTGCATTCTTATAATTAAATTCTTAATTTGATTGAACTGATAATTTCCAGTTCGGTCTTTTCTTAATTGCTAGAAAGGGCTTGGGCTGGAGGCGACCCTGTAATTTTTAAATTTATAACTGTCCTTGTGAGGTGGCTTAACCAGAAATTGCGCGCAAGGGCTACATCTCCATTATTATTGATATGTAACGCATATCGAGCCTTGGCTAGGATTCGTTTACAGTTCTACATACATACTTTACGCAGTTTGATAATGAAGATATACCAAGCTTACGTAAAATATCTATAAACAGAAGCCACGCGGGATTAGCCGAGCGGTTTAGGGCGCCGCAGTCATGTACTGTGTTGCTGGTCCCGGCGGAGGTCCGAGTCCTCCCTCGGGCATGGATGTGTGTGTTTGTCCTTAGGATAATTTAGGTTAAGTAGTGTGTAAGCTTAGGGACTGATGACCTTAGCAGTTCAGTCCCATAAGATTTCACACACATTTGAACATTTTATAAACAGAACTCTTCAGATTTTATGCAGAAACTGAAGAATAACTTTGTGTACTTCAAATACAGACATATTTCCGAATTCAGGCACGTCTTTGTTACTACGTTGGGCAAATTATGTATTCTGACCAACTCCTACACATACAACCCGCTGAAGGATCCTGTATTGTGAAGGCACAACCTAATGGATTTAAGATCCGAAGAATAAGACGACTGATTTTTTTTTCGTTCAGTCGGGTTTTTCAGTCAAATAAACCATCGAATGAAATTATTCGTTGTAGGCACGTCAGTTTTATGAATGTTACCACTCACTCTCCGGGTTTTAGTGGTTTCAGTTAGTGTGAGATAGTGTGAGGCATCGAACTGACACACGTGTCAGACGGTTACGTCAGTTATATGAAAGTTTTTTGTAACCTCTGACTGAAGTGTTAGTAGTAGTGGTGGTAGTAGCCGTAGTAGCAGCAGTAGTAGCAGCAGTAGTTTTATTCGTCCGTAGATCACTTTTACAAGGTTATTTGACGTGTGTTGGTATTACAATGGAAGAATAACAAAAGTAACGTAATTCATACACTAGCCAGTAACATTAATGCCATCACGTGTCAGAAGTCTGAATAAACACATTTTCCAGCACGGACCGCTGCGCGACGTGCAGGAAAGGAGCTGACGATGTTCTGGAAGGTGTGGAGTCATGCGGACTCCAGTCTCTTATTAAACTGCGCTAGATTTATCCGTTGAGGATCCATGGTACGAACAGCCCTATCGAGGTGGTCCCACAGATTCTCGATTGGGTTTTAATCCACGGAGTTTGGTGGCCAGGGGAATAGGGTAGACCCACTGTGGTGCCCTTCCAATCACTCACGTAGACTGCGAGTTGTCTGACATGTTGAATTGTTCTGCTGATACATGCTATCTTGCCGAAAAAAAAACTGTATGTAATGGTCTCCAAGGATAGATGCATACTTTTGTGTTTATCCACATTCCCTTTGAGAATGGCAAGATCACCCGAGAAACGTCACGAAAACATGCCCCAAGCAACAACGCTCCCTTCTCCGGCCTGGACCCTTCACACGATTGCTGCAGGTTATTTCTTATCGAATGTTTCAAGCGGTTCTTGTCAATAGCCATCGGTCCAATGCAGCACGAAACGTGATTCATCTGAAAAGGTCACCTGTCGCCTCTCAGTGGACGTCCAGCTGGGGTACTCATGTGCAAGTTCCAGCCGTCGTTGCTGTTGGACAACTGTCAGCATGAGTGATTTAACTTAGCGCTTGCTGCGGAGTCCCATACGCAGCAATGTTCCCTGAACGGTCGTTGGGGAGACGCTGTTGGTAACCCTTTGGTTCATCTGGCCAAAAAGCTCACCCTTCTGGACGTTATACAATTAGCTCTGTTACTGCATTACGACAATGACTGCACTGTTTTCCACGTCCCCCCACCCCTCGACCCACTTCATACACCCTCCACTGCTGGTGTTGCCAGTCTGCCACCTGTGAGTGGTTACTGCACGTTTACGTCGAACTGGTCACATTAAAGTGTAGTTAGCCGTGTCCTTGTAGTGGGAACCATTTCGGAATTTACCTTTCAAGTTTAGGGAAACCACGAGAAACTCAAATCACGATGCCCAGTTGAAGATCTGAGTCTCCACCCTCATGAATACAAGACCAGTCTGTTTAAAATAGTTCTACCTTATTCGGTTTATCCCTAAGGCGCAATACTCTTTTACAAAGAAGGTATTTAATAATGTAAAAGGTTAGTGATAGATCGTTCATTCATTTCTCACTCTCAGTTATTACGAATATTACACACACTATAAACACACACATCAGCTGATGTTAGTACCATAGCGACAGGTTTCCATTTTCTGCACCACAACTTTCCATTTTCTACCCTGAAAAACTCTATAACGAGTGAAATATTGAGCTGAGAAAGAGAATAAAGTGTTAGTATCATACATTCTAAAGCTTTGTGCGTATCTTTTTTCCAAAAATGAAATAAAGAAGGAAAAAATAGTGCCCAATGACATCTATTTTATTATAGTTATTATTATTTATATGCTTTACATTTTTTTACCAAACCCCTCATCTGTGTTATCCAAGTAGTCCTTCACTGTATAGAATGTATTTTTTAACGGATACATTTTACCCGTCTTTCTAAATAAGTTTTTTTCGGTAATCACTTCAGTCTCCTCTGACATTCTACAAGTTGGCTACTTGGCAGAAAATGCTGCTTTTACTTTTGTGTTTTTTTCTTTCTTGGCAAATGTCCAGCTCTTGTTCCATAGTTATGGTTACAGCTGCTTGTGCAGTAATTATCAATGGTTTTATTATTTGTACAACTGATTGACGAATGTAGTCACATGGTCTAGTGGTGTAGTTAAAACACTCAGTGTTTTGAACAGAGCTATTTAACAAGCTCGACTACTATTTTTGATAATTATTCGTATGGTCCTTTACTGCATTTTAACCAACATAATTGGTTTGGAAATTGTGCTCAGATTTTATGCATTTGTTCCCCAGAAAAGGAAACCATAGCAAATAAGTGAGTGTACACATGAATAGTAGAAAATAAAAGACACTAGCTACTACACACTGATGACAGGATTCTAAGTCCATAAGATGCTACTGACGTTCTGTTTGCAAGTATCTTCGTGTGGTCACACCACATCGACTGGGAATCAATTTCATTCTTAGAAATTTTATATTTCTTACACACTCGCTCAGCGTCTTCGGTTATTGATGAGCTGCCAAAGATTTTACATAACAGGAACTATACAGTTCAAAAATGAAGAAATTTCAAAATTTACTTACACACGAATTTTACTTGATTCTGGTAATAAACACCAATTTTTCGTTGGTTTTCACAATTTAATAACTGGTGCTACATTCCAAATTAATGTACAATTACTTTTGCGATAAAATATACTCAATCTCTGTTTCTGTTTCTCTCTCTCCTCTCTCTCTCTGTTTCTCTCTCCTCTCTCTATATCTGCCTGTTTGCACCCATCTTTGATAATTCTCATTCGATAAATGCTGAAGTGACATTAACAGAAAGCCTATAAGACGCAATTTCTTTTATTGTTTGGTGGTTTAATCATTTGCTTTTTAAGCGTAGCCGGCCGGAGTGGCCGAGCGGTTAAAGGCGCTACAGTCTGGAACCGCACGACCGCTACGGTCGCAGGTTCGAATCCTGCCTCGGGCATGGATGTGTGTGATGTCCTTAGGTTAGTTAGGTTTAAGTAGTTCTAAGTTCTAGGGGACTTATGACCACAGCAATTGAGTCCCATAGTGCTCAGAGCCATTTGAACCATTTTTTAAGCGTATACTGCCACTTGTCGGAAGTGCTTATTGCTGACAGCTATGTATGAGCATTCGTCAATTTTCGTTTATTCACTTAAGTCAGTTCCACAACATAAATCATAGTTGTATATACTGTGTATCACACGAAACTTATGTGGAGGTTCACTTCTGATCCAGTCGTATGATTTCTCCCATTTTCACCCAACTGCCGGCCGGTATGGTCGAGTGATTCTAGGCCCTTCAGTCTGGATCCGCGCCAGCGGTACGATCGCAGGTTCGAATCCTGCCTCGCGCATAGATGTGTGTGATGTCCTTAGGTTAGTTAGGTTTAAGTAGTTCTAAGTCTGGGCGACTGATGACCTCAGAAGTTAAGTCCCATAGTGCTCAGAGCCATTTGAACCTTCACGCAGCTGAGCGTTTCAGCATTTCATCCAGAAACAGAATCGCTGTTAAATGCATGCACTATTTACAAACAAGGACGAAAAATTGAACCAATAGCTACTTTTTGGTACTAAATAGAATGTAAATATCGAAACGTTACCAACAGTGACGACTGATGATAACAGAGCGCTGTCAACAACAGTGATTTAACAAGGCCGAAACGATCGATTTTAACTTTGAAGTTGAGGTACCAATGTGCGAATGTGAATAGAACTTCTTCATACCCTTGAAATATTTTTTCACGTGCTATGAAATATAAACAAATTTGTGTGGATGGGTGTCATTTGTAAGTACATAGATGTGAAGTAATTTTTCTTTGCAAATTATTTACCTTCCATACAAATAAATGGCTAAATAAGTGTAAATGGTATCCAAATGATTACAATTTTACTTTCTTCTTTACCTTTCAGTAACAGCAATTTCACGTTCAATTTCTTACTCCCAAGTAAGTTATCTGTAAGAGCATATGGGACAACTAAATCTGCAGCAATACATTAAACAGTTTTAAATAATTAACTTAGAATAAGTAAATAATCAAATGAATATGTATCATGCTTATTTTAGCTTTGATGTACCCCGTGAGAAGTCTTCGTGTACACCAGAGGCTACTGATACCCTCTAGGGATTCGTACTGTATACCGCTGCTTTACGTCAGCCAGTGAAAGTGGTTTTAGCTGAAATACCGAATATCCTCTTCTGTCGACAGGAAGACTACAGACTGGATGCAGTTGAAAGGAAGTATTGAATAATTCAGTATGCAAAATTACAGCGGACTGTATTATTGAAAGAACGAATTCATGGTTTAACCGACAAAAGAACTACAGACTGGTTCAGCTCGATATGAAAGAATGAATAATTCAGACAGTATGTAAAATCTCAATGGAGTGTATCGATTGTTTTCATTCGGCAGCAGACTGGTTTCACTTGAAAGAATGAATGAATAACAACCCAAACTATAACAGACTGGATCGATAGTATTCATTCGGTTGATCTCATAGACCGTTCCATACACAGGATGGAATTAATAATTCAACTCGTACGTTAACCGAATGAGTTGACTGTTTTCCATTTTTCGATTTTCATAATATTCGTTTGTTCCCGTCACTACCATACTGCCTTTTGTCCAAGGTCCATTTTCAGAAATCTTTCATTAAGTAACTTTCGTTGATACATAGATCACAGCGACGTAGAAATATTCCAGACTGCTATTATTCTCAGTTGTCCACCTCCTCGGCTGAGTGGGCAGCGCAGCTGCCTGCCATGCGGAGGGCCGGGTTCGATTCCCGGTGCTGTCAGGGATTTTTTCCTTGATTGGAGGACCGGTACGGGACGCATTTAGGACACTTGTACAAATCCACCGAGATAGTAATTGAAGCTGCATCCGAGACTGTTTGGGCAAGACTCAGAATCAGCGGTGGGCATAAAATTTTAATTGAATCCTGGTACCTGTCATCAGACTCACCTCTGATGTACCTGTAGACTTGATAAAACCTCAATTCGCTTGTACATAAGTTCCATAACCATACTGTAATCATCGGGGGAGACTTTAATCATCCTACAATAAACTCGGAAAATTACTGTTAGTGGGGGACGTTGCAAGACATATTGTGAGACATTACTAAGTGGTTTCTTTGAAAAGTACCTACAACATACGGTACGGAACCACACTCATGGTGGAAATATTTTAGAACTAATGGCAACAAACAGATCTGACCCCTTTGAGGACGTACACATCGAAACTACTACCAGTGACCATGACTTGCTTAGGGCAACAGTGATTATAAAAATACAAACGGCACTTAAAACAAGTAGGAAGACATATAAGTTCATTAAAAGCAGTAGTGACTTATCTCAATGAGAAACTTGAAACTTTTAGCATAGGACAGGATCGTGTAGGGGGCTATAGCTCAAGTTTAAAAAAATAGATGCCCACGCACTGGACAGCTATGTACCTAATAGAACAGTTCATAATGGGACGGACCCTCAGGGTACACCGCCACTGTAAAAATACATCTAAAGAAACAGAGACGACTACACTATAAGGCTCAGAACAAAGCATAGGGCTATAGATAGAGAGCCACTGAAGGAAAGCCGTTTGGCTGTGAAGAGAGCAATGCATGAAGCCTTCAGTGACTACCGCAGCAGAATTTTGTCTAATGATCTTTCACAAAATCCAAAGAAATTCTAGTGTTATGTAAAGGTTCTTAGTGGAATCAAAGACAGACACTCGTGGACGAAACTGGAATTGGAATTAAGTGTGGCGCAGCGAAAGCAGAAATGCTTAACTTCGTTTGCCAACGCTTATTTGCAAATGAAAATCCGAACTCGCACAATTTACTTTTCGTATCTCTGAAAAACCAGTACAATAGATGTCAGTGCCAGTGGCGTTAAGAACCAGCCGAAATCGTTAAAACTGAAAAAGCTTCAGGTCCGTTAGAATTCCAGACAGATTCGACACTGAAATTGCGACTGAGTTGTCCCCTTTTTTTTAAGTGTAACCTAGCATAGACTTCCGTCCAGTATCCTTGACATCGATTTGTTGTAGAATCGTAGAACATATTCTGAGCAAGACATAATGCGATATCTCGAAAGGAATGCCCTCGTCCATGCCGACCAGTGTGGATTCTGAAAACATCGATCATGTGGGCCGGCCGCGGTGGTCTAGCGGTTCTGGCGCTGCAGTCCGGAACCGCGGGACTACTACGGTCGCAGGTTCGAATCCTGCCTCGGGCATGGGTGTGTGTGATGTCCTTAGGTTAGTTAGATTTAAGTAGTTCTAAGTTTTAGGGGACTTATGACCTAAGATGTTGAGTCCCATAGTGCTCAGAGCCATCGATCATGTGAAATCCAGCTCGCACTTTCATAACATGGAGTACTGAAAGCTTTGGATCAACGTGATCAGGTAGATGAACTATTTCTTGATCTACGAAAAGCATTTCGCTCAGTACCTCGTACATGTGTATTTCAAAAGTACGATCGCATAGAATACCAAGCGAAATTCATGACTCGACTGAGAATTTCTTAGCAGAAAGGACGCAGCAAGTTATCTTGCATGGAGAATCATCGACATACGTATAAATAACATCAGGTGTGCCCCAAGGAAGAGTGTTGGGGCGCTTGATGTCCATGTTTCATACCTATAACCTCGTGGACAATATTAACAGTAACCTCAGACTTTTTGCCTAGGATGCACTCATCGATAATAAAGTACTGTCTGAAAGCAGCTGCATAAATATTCACTCAGATACTGATAAGATTTTAAAGTGGTGCAACGACTGGCAGCTTGCTTTAAACGTTCATAAAAGTAAAATTGTGTAGTTCACAAATCGAAAACACGTACGATTCTATGACTGTACTGTCATTGAGTCACGTTTTGAATCTGTCGGCTCACATAAATAACTGGTTGTTACACTTCGTAGGGACATGAAATGGAATGCTCACTTAGGCTCAGTCTTGGGTGAAGTAGATGGTAGACTTCGGTTTACTGGTAAAATACAGGGGAAACGCAATCAGTCTGCAAAGACTGATCCTAGGAATGTATCGTAACTCCCTATACATCGCTCCATTACTGATCGTGAGAACATGATCACATTAATCACAGTCCGTCTGGAGGCTTTCAGACAATCATTCTTCCCGCATTCCACTAGTGAATGAAACGGGGAAAGTACGTAATAACTGGTACAGTTGGACGAACTCTCTGCCGTGCACTTTGCAATGGTTTGCAGATGTAGATGTAGACCTGTGATCTGTAACTGAAAAAATCTCATGATGGTCTCTCCATTGGCAAAGGATTCCAGATTAGTCAACCGTTCGGATCTTCGAGAAGACCTCTAAAGGGCAGCAGATAAGGGGAAAAAGACTGACTAGCCAATGAATGGGTTTTCTTAAGTCATCAGTTTTCTGACTGGTTTGATGCGGCCCGCCACGAATTCCTCTCCTGCGCCAATCTCATCTCAGGGTAGCACTTGCAAGCTACTTCCTCAATTATTTCCAGGATGTATTCCAATCTCTGCTTCCTCTACCGTTTTTGCTCACTACAGCAGTCTCTAGTACCATGGAAGTCATTCCCTGACGTCCTAACAGATGAGCTATCATCCTGTTGCTTTTCCTTACCAGTGCTTTCCACAGCCGGCCGCAGTGGCCGAGCGGTTCTTGGCGCTTCAGTCCGGAACCGCGCGACTCCTACGGTCGCAGGTTCGAATACTGCCTCGGGCATGCCCTTAGGTTAGTTAGGTTTGAGTAGTTCTAGGGGACTGATGACCTCAGATGGTAAAGTCCCATAATGCTCAGAGCCATTTGAATCCCTTTTTTTTTTTTTTTTTTTTTTTTTGCATATTCCTTTCCTCTCCGATTCTGCGCAAAAAACCTTATCAGTCTACATAAATTTTCAGCACGCGTCTGTAGCACCACACCTCAAATGCTTTGATTATCCTCTGTTCTGATTTTTACACAGTCCATGTTTCACTGCCATGCAAATCTGTGCTCCAAAAGGACATTCTCAGAAATTTCTTCTTCAAATTAAGGCCTATATGTGATACTAGTGGACTTCACTTGGCCAGAATGCTCTTTTTGCGGTGCCTGTCTGCTTTTGATGTCCTCCTTGCTCTGTCCGTAGTTGGTTTTTTTGATGCTCAGGTAGTAGAACTTAACTTCATCTACTACATGACCATCAGTCCTGATGTTAAATGTCTCGCTGTTATAAGTTCTGCTACTTCTCATTACGTTCGTTTTTCTTCGATTTACTCTAAATCCATATTCTGTACTCTTTAGATCGTTCATTTAATCCAGCAGATCTTGTAATTCTTCTTCACTTTCGCTCAGAATAGCAATGACATCAGCGAATAGTATTATTGATACTCTTTCACCTTGAATTTTAATTCCACTCCTAAACCTTTCTTTTATTTCCATCGTTGCTTCTTCGACGTAGAGATTGAACAGTAGGGGCGAAAGACTACATCCCTGTCTTACACCCTTTTTAATCCGAGCACTTCGTTGTTGGTCTCATTATTCTCTCTTGGCTCTGGCACATATTGTATATTAACCGCCACTTTCTATAGCTTACCCTTATTTTTCTCAAAATTTTGAACATATTGCACATTTCACACATTGTCGAAAGCTTTTCACAGGTCGACAGATCCTATAAAAATGTCTTGATTTTTCTTTAGTATTGCTTGCATTATCCCTTACACGTCAAAATTGCGTCACTGGTGCCTTTACCTTTCCTAAAGCCAAACTGATCGTTATCTAACGCATCCTCAACTTTCTTCTCGATTCTTCTGAATATCATTCTTGTAAGTAACGGGTACATGGGCTATCAAGCTGCGTGTGCGATAATTCTCGCATTTTTCTGCTCATGCAGTCTCCGAAATTGTGTGGATGATGTTATACCGAAAGTCGGACGGTATGCCGCCAGGATCATACATCCTACTCATGAACATGAATAGTCGTTTTCTTGCCTCTTTCCCTAGTGACTTTAGACTGTTATCCATCCCTTCTGCCTTACTTGAAGTCCTGCAAAGCTCTCTTAAATTCTGATTCTAATACTAGATCCCCTGTCTATTCTAAATCGACTCCTGTTTCTTCTTCTATAACATCACACAAATCGTTCCCTTCATAGAAGCCTTCAGTATACTCTTTCCACCTATCCGCTCTCTCCTCTGCATTTAACAGTGGAATTCCCGTTGCACTCTTAATGTTACCACGCTTGCTTATAATTTCACTGAAGATTATTTTGACTTTCCTATATGCTGAGTTAGTCCTTCCGAGAATAATTTCTTTTTCGGTTCCTTCACATTTTTCATGTAGCTATTTCGTCTTAGCTTCCCTGCACTTCCTATTTAATTCATTCCTCAGCGACCAGTATTTCTGTATTCCTGAATTTCCCTGAAAATTTTTCAACGATCAACTGAAGTATTTTTTCTGTCACCCAAGGTTCCTTCACAGTTATCTTCTTTGTACCTATGTTCTAGCTTCTGTGATTGCCCTTTTAATAGATGTCCATTCCTTTCCAACTGTACTGCCTACTGAGCTATTACTTATTGCTATATCTACAGCCTTAGAGAACTTCAAGCGGATCTTGTCCTTCCTTAGTACTTCGGTGTCCCACTTCTTTGCGTATTAAATCTTCCTGACTAATCTCTTCAGCTTACTCTTCATCACTACTGCTGCATTGTGTTCTGAGGCTTTATTTGCTCTTTTGTACGCCTTACAATCCAATATCTGATTTCGGAATTCCTGTCTGACGATGATGTAATGTAACTGAAATCTTCCCGTATCACTCGACCTTTCCCAAGTATACGTCCCCCTGTTGCGATTCTTGAACAACATATTCGCCATTACCAACTGAAATTTGTTACAGAACTCAATTAGTCTTACTCCTCTTTGATTCCTCGTCCCAAGCCCATATTCTCCTGTAACCTTTTTTTTTTTTTTTTTTTTTTAATTCCTTCCGCTACAACTGCATTCCACTCCTCCATGACTACCAGATTTTCATCTTCCTTTACACTCTGTATTATCCTTTTAATATCCTCATACACTTTCTCTTTCTCTTCATCTTCAGCTTGCGTTGTCGGCATGTATGCGTGAACTATCGTTGCAGGTTTTGGTTTGCTGTCAGTTCTGATAATAACAACGTTATCACTGAACTGTTCACAGTTATACACTCCCTGCCCTACCTTCCTATTCATAACAAATCCTACCCCCGTTATACCATTTTCTGCTGCTGTTGATGTTATCTTATACTCATCTGACTGGAAAGGGTAATATACTACAACTCAGAGCGTCGACTGTCAAAAGCTTAGGCGTTCCACAACACTGCGGCTCACATTGGTTGGGATCCCAAGAATTTGATACTGATATGGAATCAATGGGTTCAGATTGGCTCAACTCAACTCCACGCTCATCTCAATGGCCCCATGCCATGCATCCAGGTGATCAGGGATGTTGTTTGTTCAACACAACAGGATAATGTAGCCAACTTAGTAAATGGGATTGTTTGCGCTCAGACCACACCGAACCCCACCTCCCTTACACACGGACAGTACGACAGCGTCTAGGGCCCCACGGACTATCACCAGGGCGACCATTGTTGCTGCTCCCCTAACACAGCTAACGGGAGTGGCGCGTCGACAGCGTTGCGTCCAGTGACAACAGTGGACACAGGAATGAAAATAATGGAGATCATATCTGTCATAAGCTTTTAGTTTGAAGTTTTTATTGCGTTGCAGAGTTGCTGGCACTTTCAGTTTTAGTTAATAACTAGTCAGCCGGATTCATCTATCCTAGTGTTTTAGATTATTCCACCTAAATTCATTTTTTTTCGAAACTGAGTACGAACATGGTTTAAGTTCCTCTGTGAGTCTTAGTGTATGTATGTGTGTTTTGTGTGTGTGTGTGTGTGTGTGTGTGTGTGTGTGTGCGCACGCAGGCGTACGATGACGAGCATGCATATTTTCAGGATATCTTTATACTTTAATTCTTGTTGATCTCTAACTAAAGTAGCACTTTTAACAAAATCTGGCTTTTAGCCTAGGGGCCTATCAGATATCAGACCAAACCAGCATCCGAAGTACTTAAATAAAACTCTCTTAAGATTATTGTACAGGGGCAAACAACTAAAGTTGTGTCGACGTATACAGGACATGTCTGTAGATCGTCTGCCAAAGTCCTTAGGGAAATCAAACATAGAAGGCAAGAAGACCAAGAAATGCAGCGGAGTATGGTAGGAGGTAGCCAAGATAGTAGGCAGAAAACCATTCGCATCCTATACACCGAGAGTTATCAGTCGACCAGATTAAGTAAGTATATACTTCAAATAGGGGTAATATCATGTGCACGCCAATTTTAAGACTGAAAGATATTCATTATAAAAACTTAAATTCTTCGTCGTAATTCCGTCATAGTTGCCTTTTATTATGCTAGCGACTGGATTAGAACTTCTTCGTTCATTTTCAATCCAGACCTATTACAGCTGCATTAATAGTAAAATTCGCGCATGAATTGGCTGTCGCCTATTCAAGTACTATTAGTACTGCATGAACCCAATTTTGATGGAAGTCGAGAGCTGGGTATCAATTGTCAAGGCTGAACTGAATAAAATCTCTTTAGATTCCTAGTTCCTAGTATTAGAAAAATAAAGCTTTCTAGGATGGCCGGCGCCCGACACCCCTGGATGATGAGAAGATGGAAGGCGCCCTCTCGGTCCTACTGGCGGAATTCTGAATCTCGGTTGAAACTCTGGGAGGCACCCGCAGGACTGGCTGGTGAGACCCGGCCGAAGGCAGGACCCTGGAAAGTACCACCTAGGTTACTACTTACGTCCTGCAAGCGACTTAGCACAGACTAAGTGTCTGACACCAACAACGACGACCAAAATAATGGAACTGAAAGTTAATTTAACATAACATGGGCTTAAAGTTCAGTAAATAGATAAATATTATTCAACCTGCCTTCCTTTAAATAGTACGAGTGTGCCCCTTAAGGCCGGGAACTCAAAAACTTAACACTACTGTACACTGATCAGCAGAACATTATGACCACTGCCTCCCTCGTAATAGCCCGTATGTCCACCTTTGGCACGGATAACAGCTATTACGCGTCGTCGCCTTGGCCTCGGTTGGGTCACTGGAAGAAGCTGGCGTCACATCTGCACGCACAAGTCACCTAATTCCGTAAATTCCTGGAAGGGGACGATGAGTCCTGACGCCACGTTCAATAATATCCCAGAGGTGTTCGAGCAGGTGAGTTGGGGGGCCAGCACAACAATCCGAAGTCGACACTTACTCGAACCACTCCATACACTCCTGGCCTTGTGACATGGCGCATTATATTGCTGAAAAGTGCCACTGACATCGGAAAAAATGATCTTCATGAAGGGGTGTAAGTGGTCCGCAGCCATTGTACGATAAGAGCCCCTCTGGGCCCATAGACGGCCACATAAATGTTTCCCGCAGCATAATGTAGCCGCCGTTACCCAGTGCAGGTGTCAATGAGCTGTCTCGCTGGAAGATGACGGATTCGCGCCCTACCATTGGCATGATGAAGAAGTAAAATTAAAGCAATAGCAGCCCTTCGTCGCAAAAACGAAGTCTTTCGACCTAGATTTTAACAATGCTATGACTGCCTTCGTCAGAAGTAAAACACTAAAACGGGTCTATAACATAATTAAAAAATTGTAGGAAAAAAATTTTTAGTGCAAGTACTAACTAGTAGTATTAAAAAGGAACAGTACTTACGTGTCAGGTATAGAAGTAAATATCAAGCTATAAAGCTCTCATCACAAAACGTTTAAAAACAGAATAAACAGAAGGCAAGCCACAAAGGGCTATTCGCACCTGTCGAGCTGCGGTAGCATCAGACTGAGGGCCCGCTTTAGCGATCGTGGGCAAGTGAACTTTGCACAAAGTGCCATCTAGTAGTCGCAAATACAAACAGGCTACTTAACATTCAAAATATAGACAGACGAATATTACGAAGAACATTATTTAGTACATGAAGTAAAAGGCAATAATTTTATCTGACAGCAGCCGACATGGTAACAACTTGTCTACGTAAAGGGGTTATAAATACAGTTTAGAGGCTGAAAACGCCATTTCAGAAATACAAGGGGAGCTGAATGCTCAGCGAGTGGAAAAATGGTATAATATGAAATGTAGTTAATATAAACCATTCAATAAACAAAAAAAATTAAGTAGACTTAGATAGAAAAAGTATTTGGGTAACTTGAAGAGGGAATACGAAATCAAATATCAAAATCGACATTTTTGGTAAGGTCTTATGGGACCAAACTGCTGCGGTCATCGGTCCATAAGCTTACGCACTATTTAATCTAACTTAAACTAACTTAGGCTAAGGACAACACACACACCCATGCCCGAGAGAGGACTTGAACCTCCGACGGGGGGTGCCGCGCGGACCGTGACAAGGCGCCTAGGACTTCGAGGGTAACGGCTTTATACCGGTGAAGAAACTTTTATTACGTAATTGTAGCTGCTCATTAAGAATGAGGCCATCATTCCGAGAAAGGTGTTTAAAAATTTCTAATTCTTCGAGAACATCTAATCTACGGCGTTTCTTCTCAGTGTGCAAAATGTTGATATCGTGAACAACTCTGGCCGCTTGACCTTTAATCAGAAGATAGTCGGCAAAAGACGAATTCTTAATGCTAGTGCCATTTTTTTTCTTAAAAGATGTTCTTTGTATCTGACTGTAAAGGCACGTCCTGTTTGTCACATGTAATAAGAAGAGCAAGTGTCGCAAAAAATCTTATAGACAACAGAGTTTTTCAGAGGGGAACAGGCCAATTTTAAATTACGAATATATTTTTTTTTCAAACTATTATTGGCTGAAAAAGCGGCATTACAGTTTTATCTATTACGAAGAAGGCGTTGAATCTGATAGAAGATGGGTCCCAAGAAAGAAACGGAGAAAAAGCTTCTTCTTTTGGTTGGACTCAGTGATAGCGGTGCCGAGTGTAGTAACTCTCAACAGTTCTCTTTTTAAGGATATTGTCAGCTATGCTAGGTTTGTATTTGTTATTAACTGCTATCGATTTGATCAAATTTTGTTCCTCGAATATTTCTTTTGAGAGCGGAATAGAAGTAGCTCAGTGAATAGCAAAAACCGGTTTTATGAGATTGCGGGTGCATGGAAGACGTATGTACGATCTGATCGGTATATGTTTCTTTACGAAAAACTTAAATGAGATTTTAGTTTCTTCTACTGCTAGTGTCAAGTCAAGAAAGTTCAATTGGCTCGCCTCGTTTCAAAGTTCACTACTAAAGGATATTTTCTCGTGAAGTTAAGAAAGAAATGTTCAAATGTGTGTGAAATCGTGTGGGACTTAACTGCTAAGGTCATCAGTCCCTAAGCTTACACACTACTTAACCCAAATTATCCTAAGGACAAACACACACACACCCATGCCCAAGGGAGAACTCGAACCTCCGCCGGGACCAGCCTCACAGTCCATGACTGCAGCGCCTTAGACCTCGTGAAGTTCATTAAAGAGATTGAAATTACGGTCAATGCCATCAACAAGTCCTTTGTAGATGACTAAAATATCATCGACATAGCTGAAATAGGAGAGAATACCCAGTGTTGTAGCTGAGAAACAGTTGGAGAACTTTCCTTCTAGAAACTTTATTCATGAAAATGTCGGCAAGGATATCAGCCCACGGATTTCCCATAGCGAGGCCATTCAGTTGCTGATACAACCGTTAATTAAATTCAGAGTAGTTGTATTTGACTACGACTGTGATTAGATTCATAAAGTCAGTGATTTGTTCATCTGAAAGCTCTTTTTTGAAACGAAGTAAATTTTGTTCTAAGATCGTAAGTGTTTCTTGCAGGGAAACGTTTGTATAAAGATTTTTGATGACTAGTGAAAACAACTTGGTATCTGGGCTGCATTCTAAATCTTTCATTTTATGGACTAAGGAGTGACTATTTGGGATGGAATAATTGTTTTTGAAGACGAATTGTTTTGCAGAGTTTCATGCAGAAATTTGGCTAAATCGTGGTACACGTCGTTCATACCATCAGAAATCGGATGATTAAGTTTGTGAATTTTGAATTGTGAACAAAGTTTTGGGGGCTGAGTGTTCATGTTGATAAACATATTCTTATGAAAAGGTTTGAGTAAAAATTTTCCGTCACTAATATCTGATCTGACTTCTTTGTGTAATTCCAGAGTCGGATTCTCGTGAAGTTCCGAAATACTATTTTCGTTAAAAAAATCTAAAGTTTTAGAAATGTATTCAGAATTGTGGGCAATAACCAAAGAGCAACCTTTGTCAGACTTAGTTAATAAAGAATCGGCTTCTTTAAGTTTATTATTAATAGATTTAACCAACTTCCTGTCGTCATGGGCAACATTTTGAAAATAGTTGTGTTTTTACTGAGAATGTTAGCTACGTCAAAGGCAATTCTAGTCTGACATGAATTATCAATTTTTATACAACCAAGACCAATTTTTAGATCGACAAGTGTCTTTCCTATTTCATTTTTATCTGCCAAGTTGGGCATGACCTTGTATTTCAGGTCTTTTTCAAGCAAGACAGTTTCATTTTGCGTAAAATTAACGTTAGTCTTATTTAAAATTCTTTTATAAAATACATGACTGGTTTTCTTAAAAGCACTTTGAGAATATTTAACAACAGGAAATAGACAAAAAAGTTTACTACGCGTTTTTTCGTCCCTGCGCAGTGCGCCTTGTTTACAAATTTCTAAATGTTCGTTAATCTGAATGCAGAAATCGTCAAAGTTAAAATTATAATTGATACGGGAAATATTTGTGAGCTCTAAATATAGATAACACGCCTCTTCACTGAGAACATCTTTTTTAGCATATAGCCTGTTAACATGATTTAACACATTCCAGACCAGGATAATTCTGAGTCATCAGTGGTGTGCTCCGAAGGGATCAACGGTACCAGGATTGGATGTGATGGCCAGGGAAATCTGCCTTTTAACTAGGCTGTTGGTGTAATTACATACAGTGAAAGCTGAAGTGAGAATGGTGGTGTATTGCTGTAAAGTGTCTGCATCCGAACAAATACGTTTACCCTGGATGCCAAAAGGATATGTCTTAACGTTTTTTAGGTTGTGTTCCGTTTCCGAAGTTTTGACTCTTGAATTCCTTTGTTGCAACATAGTTCACAACGCTTATTTGTATTCTTACCACGTGATTCATACTCTATAACCAATATACACTACGACAACTGCCAAGATTTCAGAAAGATAACGAACATTTCAATGGCCGTCGGACAGTTCATAATTTTGTGAAAAGACACAAAATTTTAAAAAAAGTACAGAAAGAAGTTTTGAACACAGCTCATCAGCTTCGCAGTCCAACACCGTAACACTTTTTTTTTTAAGGAACCTTCTCGGCGCCCAAAGGATAGGGGTGGGGGCAAAGTGGGCAAGGGTCGCAACCCGAGGCCTAACAACCATGTCTCGTCCCCACCCTCCAGGAACCAAGGAAAGGGTAGGGAACGTGTGGAGTAGAGGTACAATGGACATCGGTTATTTATTTATTTACCTTTTCTTTTTTTTATTTTGATTGTTTTATTTAATTTTAACATTAATACCACTGAGAATAGCAGCAAACCAAAGCCGCGAGGAGGAGGGCGCAGCAAGATGTCAGACTCATTGAGACTGTCAACGTATAATTTTTCCGAGAAGAACATTCCGATGACCAGAGAAGAGGCGTGGATTAACTCTAATGACAGAAACACTCCAGCTCTGGAGTGGGTTAAGGAAGACACTGCAAAGGAAATTGGAAAAGAGTTATCTGTATTTTGGATTGCAGACAACTGCACAATGGCGTTCATTAACGAACTGCCAAAAATCAAGGATACTTTTCTCGCCACCAGCAAACAAGTAGTGAGCTGCGTGTCCACAAATCCACTTCACAGAGTTCGTCTTCGCTTCGCTTGCGGGAAGTATCCCGCGTTCGGAAAGAGAAGCAAGTGAGTAGGTGTATGACGAGGGGTAAGGGGTTGACGTAAGGTTAATTAGGGACAACATCAGTCGCACCTAGAATCAGACACCTCTTGACGGTCTGCACACCAGGTGGTGCTCCTCTGCGTCCAAGACATCACAGGTGACACACAACCAGGTGTCTGCTAGGTGAATCCTGTGAAGGTGTTACCGATGTACTCGTTCCGTTTGACATTAAGGTACCATGCCGACTGGACGAGCCACTTAACCATGGTTCTGCGGCTGTTTTCCGCTCCCCTGTATTGCAGTTCTTATGCTTGGATCTCCCACAGTTTCCATTTTACTTTTTTCTCACAGTCCAGTGCACCTTCTTCCTATGTACACACCTGTGTTCAGGTTTTTGACGGGCTATCCTCCACTGGGCAATCTTACCACTAAATTGTCGGGGGGGGGGGGGGGGTTGCGATGGGGAGTTTCCGTTGTAGTAACACCCGACTGCAGAGCTTTTCACCAGACTACAACCGAGCTATCGAAACCCACAGCGCTGGCCAACACGAGCTCCGCCTCGTTGCTGTAATGTTCCTGTCCAACGCTGTGCTCTCAGACATAGACGGTCGTGTACCGAGACCAGGCCAAAACGTGTACCGCACCTCGCGGCCACCGTGGACGCCGCTAGTGCCCCCGCGCCGCACGTAGGACGCCAAACATTCCGTGAAATACAGAGGAACTACACAAGGTGGCGCGAATTCCAAATTCTCATGGAAGGAGACCAGCCGCACAAGCTTTAATAGACCTGACTTGGAAATGAAGCCAACATAATGAGGCGCAACTGTGACGGAATTACAAAAAAGAATTTGTGTTATCCAAGTTGCCTATCCCGCCCCGACTTCATGCTGGAAATACATAAAACATTTTATATTATTTTTAACATCTGCGTCACACTATTGTACTATGAAGATACAAAACTTCAGAATCCAATCGACATGATGACTCCTGTGAGCCAAGTGGTATGAGATGATGACAGGCAGTGTGGTTTCAGTGCACTTTGTCTCCCCACAATCGTTGGTAATCAAGATATGGATACCGTTTCTGAAGCAAATGTGTTTCGATCTTTCAGACCTACGTCGTTCTTTCAGAGTGGATAAGCCTAGGGATACATGCGTAGAGAAGTGACTGCACACTTGCAAATTAAATTTAATAGCCATGGTACCCTTGTGTGGGCAATAATAATAATAACAAATGCAACTGAATACTGCGCAGACAGTCCTCAGCTGTTTAGCTGTACCGATGGACGCTTTCCAATTAATCAACACGGCGATGACGGCGCCGTAAAAACGCACCTCCGGCACGGGGGCATATTCAGGCGAGTGGGCCACCTACGAAGGGTCGCCCTCCGGTGCAATAACTTTTTATTCGCCCTCAGTCGCGCACCGGGAACAGTAAAAATACTCATTTAGCAGAGAGCTGGCCAGATGGCCGCCTTTATAGCTCATATTTCAGCCGCGTCCATTATCTTGCGGCGCTCCGATGGCAATTAAAGGAAACGCCCGGCGGCGGCGTATGGCTCTCACTTTAATGGTGCCATACGAGGACTGTGTGGATCAAAGTGCCTGTCAGTTTTCCGTGTTAGCGGCGCGACGCTTCACTTAGCCTTCTGCTAGCTCTACATGGCCATTCAGTTGCGGTCTGAGGTCCGTTATCAGCGACACACGGAGGAGGGAGAAGGAACAGCGTTTAACGTCCCGTCGTCGCGACGAGGTCGTTATAGGACAAGCTCATACAGGGCACGGGTGGGGAAGGATGGCGACCATGTTCTTTACAAAGGAAACGTACCAGCATCATGGCCGTCTGCAAAGGGGGGGGGGGGAGTGAGGGGACCGAGGGGGGGGGGAGGTGGCAAGAGGAGCTTACCCCTTTCTGGAATCTGGGTACAGTTTTTTTCCTTCAGTACAGAATTCCCCTAAATTTCGAACAGCCAATGTCTGAAACTTCATGAAATAGTAGTTAAACATTGCTGATATGGACGACAAATACTATAGTCTTACCGTGGAGTTCCTGAGATGTCACTTTGTTCACGCCGATTCCTTTTTGCGGCTGTGCCACGATCAGTCGTTGCTTAAGTTTCAGTGTGACAGCGATCAGTTGCCAATTGTGGTATGTAGACTAAAATGCTGAATGATATCGAAAGTGTTAATGTTTACTGAGTGTCTGAACAAATTGTGATTTGCGACCCCCTTAACAATCGATGTTCTCACTTGAAACAGTCAGCATAGTATCCCTGGATGAATTATTTAATGAAATTAGCTGTACGTCTTGTTTGTTGTAAAAGAAAGGAGACACTGCGGCCTAATATAGCAGGCCTGGAGGAACACCGACACTGCCGTTGTAAGTCGTTACCGACTTGCGGAAAGTAGCCGGTCTATGGTCCCGAGGCACGAATTCTGTGGCCCATTTCCCACATGTAAATGTGGCAGTAGTATACGTGCCAGTCTTCTATTCCGATAAGGGCGTTCCCTCCACTTGAAGCATAGCACAACTTCGCCATTTATTTGTGGTAGAAGTAAAGCCACATTGGCTTGCTCATTCTTCATTCGGTTTTACAAGACAGGGATATTTTAGACCACTCGGAAGAGCACAGTCATGATTTATTGTAGGCATGTACAGCTATATGTAATCCCAAATACATTAGTAGATAAACAAAAATACCATTTTCTGCGCTGGAAGAGAGGGAACAAAAATGAAATTTCAGTGACACAAAGAAGTGCTCTCCAGGACTGATGCCTTCTCAAAGTCTATCAATGCAACACAGCGTCTCATGCAGCCACAGAGCTACGAATTCTGCGTCCTAGTTGGGGGGCTGCATAATAGCACGACAAACAGAAGACGCGAGAATTAACATGTCACAGTGCTTAAGTGCTAAAAGTTGTGTATATCGGGAAATTTGAGGATAGTTTCGGGGGATTCCCCACATGCACCTCGTCGCATAGTAGCGCTGCGGAACACTTTACCTAACCAACCCAAAAATATGTAGCTTTAAAAACACATTTTTCAATTTCAGCTACGCTAGCCAACACTAAAAAGTAGAAATCATAAAAGTAATGCAACAAATCTCTTAATGGGGACAGCTGTGCAGTTTTATAAGCGAAAGAACTGTTACAGCTGGCATCATAGTTGAATACGCCTTTTCAAAAGTTGCTGCCCTCTTTCTCACTTCGAAGGGTATTAATGTGTTAGTTTTGTTGGTATCTAGTGCGATTCCCTCAGTTATTTCACTTTCCCTTATATCAAATTATTAGTCGGGGGCAGTTGCAGCCTAACATTATGGGAATGTGAATAAATTATTTTTGTAAATGTTTTCTAGTTTTATTTCATAACGCGTTGGGTACTCTGGATTCCATTATATGATAAGTAATTTCAGGTCGTATAATGGAGAAGGTATCATCCATATTCATAGTAATAAAATAAAAATATTTACTTTGCACTTACTATTGAAATACGCTTATAGTGTAGGTACTAAAGTAATTTACTTAAAAATACTAAATAGATAAAAATCAGCCTTTTGAGATACAGTAAGTTTTGTGAAGTTCTTGTGAAATTTAGTTTCTTGAGCACGACACGTTTTCAAACCAATCAGTTATATGAGAACTGGCAAGTTTTGAATCTTGCCCTCCCCCCTTGGAAAAATTTCAGCGGGTACCTATGCACAGCACTAGTGTTTATCAGTTCAAGGAAACAGCATATAACCAAAATCAGTTTACTCAGATATAGTTTAACTGACTTCAAGAGCCCAAAATAACATGTAATCATGTGTATCGGTTGGATTCAAATAAAGACGATAGCATCGCTCGTGCCTTACACGAGTGCTTATTATATGGCCATCCTTCTTGGCGGTAGAAGATGTTTGGAATTAGGATAAATATAGAAGTAATGTGTAGCTAAAGGTGGAAAATATAGAATATGTACAAGGACTAAGAAGGAACATTAAGAATGGAAGACCTACAACGAAGTGCTCGGATTCAAAAGGGTGCAATAATTAAATGTATGTAGTCTGCCGCCTCTGATGCGCAATTCAAACATTTAAAGTTCGAGAATCAGATTAAAATTCGTGGTGGAACGATAGTAATGAAATCTTTGATGACTTTGCTACCTTCAGGGAAAATGAAACGATTGCAGGAATGAACACTCAAATGACTGCAGAACACGGACTGAGAATAGATAGAAGAAAAACAAAAGTAATGAAGTGGAGAAGAAACGAAATTAACAATGATTTTAAGATCAAAATTGGAGATCACGAAGTAAACAAGGACTTCTGCTACCTTGGAAGCAAAAGAACACTTGACAGACTAAATAAGGAGTACATAAAAAGCATCTTACTGCACGCAACGAGGGCATTCCCGGCAAAGAGAAGCCTGCTAGTACAAGACATGCTCGTGGGCCTTAACCTGAGGAAAAAAATTCTGGGAATGTAAGTTTGTAGCACAGCACTGTAAGGTACTAAATTATTGACTGTGGAAGAACTGCAAAATAACTGATGCGTTTTAGATGTGGTGCCGTAAAAGGATGTTGAAAATTAGATGGACTGACAAAGTAAGGGGTGAAGAGTTTCTCTGCATAATCAGTCAACAACAGTGGAAAACACTACCATGAAGAAAGAACAGGGACATCTATTAAGACATCAGGAAATAACTTCCATGGCACCAGTGGGAGCTGTAAAAGGTAACTGCTGTAAAGGAAGCGAGAGACAGGAATACATGCAACAAATAATTATGGACGCGGGGTGCAAGTGCTAGCCTGAGTTGAAGAGGGAGGCACAAGTGAGGAATCGGTGGCCGGTCGCAGCAAACGACTCAGAAGACTGGTGACTCAAAAGTAATTCTTTTTTAATATTTCACTCCTTGTCTGAAGTCTGCAATTAGCGACCAGTATTAAGATCTCCATGTCAATTATACTATAATACAGCCAAAAAGATGGCACATTACTGAACACACGGTGTGTCCTAGCAGAGAAACTAAGCAGTAGCTTTCATTTTCCTCTCTAATTACATCTGTCGCGTAGGACCCTCTAAATGTTTCAAATGGCTCTAAGCACTATGGGACTTAACATCTGAGGTCATCAGTCCTCTAGACTTAGAACTACTTGAACCTAAATAACCTAAGGACATCACGCACATCCGTGCCCGAGACAAGATTCGAACCTGCGACCGTAGCAGCCGCGTGGTTCCGGACTGAAGCGCCTAGAACCGGTCGGCCACAGCAGCTGGTTAGGACCCTCTACGACGTTAAATTCGCCATTATGGTTCTCTGTTGCTTCGGACTGCCCTGCCATATTGTATACCGAAAACTTGTCACTAAATAAACACCTGAAATTTCCACTCTCCCCAATAACAAGACCGTCTTCCCTAGGATGGCAACTTAAAATTATAATAGATTTAATATTTTAAGTAGCCGCTGAAGAAAGCTTGGTCAAAAATCTGGTGGTGTGCCTGTTGACTTCCGCTGCCCTGCTAGCCAGGATGCTTGGCCGCTTGCAGTAACCACCAGAAGACCACATCTGCAGCCACCACCCAGCACAGCGGAAGTCGCTGAGGCCGCCGGCCACGCCGCAACAGCTCGCTCACACATCTTGCTGAGAACTGCCCATGCCAGTGACTCCCTGAGGTCATCACTGCTATGAAGAATGATGGCGAAATCGTGTGCATAAACAGTGCAGCTGAATACATGGCCACCGAGAGACATCTAAGCGAAGCATTAATGGGGCCCCCACAGCAACAGTTCCACGGTGAGAGCATACAGCAGTACAGAGAGCGGACAGCCTTGATGCACCAATTAACGTATCGAGATTGGGGAAGTGAGAGAGCCATTGTAGAGTACACAGGACGTAGCTCCATGAAGGAGGCGCATTATGACGTCGACGATAGTGTCAGGGTATCCCAGGCAGTCATGATTGACCCAAATGAACGCCTGACTCAAGTAGAAAGTTGCCAAAAACTGGGCATAGGACGAGCGTGTGCAAGAGAAATTATGTTCCAATAGCGACCTAGGACTGTCGGATGTTATTGGTACCTCCCAATGAAGTTTGAACAGGTGAAACTCTTTGTCGAGCAAAGTCAAGTAGCGCATTTCTTTGATGTACCCAAACGCTTGTGAATGGGAATGAGAAAACCGTTTGGGATTGGCGTGAAGGGTGACATGAGGTCCTGACAAATTTCCGCCAGCACTGGCGCCAGGAGGGGACGAAATATCCGATAAAACTCCATTGGGAGGCCGTCAGGGCCAGCCGACCTCTTCCGTAGAACCCACCTGGATAGCATCATGGACTTTCCCCCATGACATCAGCAAGCAGATCCATCATTGCATCCCCAGCAACCGAGCCAAAGGAGAGTTTGGAGACCACTGTAATGTTGGCACAGTGGTTATTTTGTTCAGAGTACAACACAACATAATGTCTATGAAGGGCAGATTCTGTATCATGTTGGGTACCAAAACGCCACCCACCATTGGTCGTAAGAATATTAATGAAAGTTCTCCTACTGTGGCGCCATTCCGATATCACATGATACATAGCATTAACCTGTAGTGTGTGTGCGCCCTGACCATAGCTCCATCAAGGTGATGGCGAGAGAGAGATGTGAACTGTGCCTTGGCGCGATTCACCATCGCTTGGTACTCTGGTGAATATAGCATCATAGTGCATTCCTGCAGAATGGGATCATCGCCGCCACACTGCAGGCTCCCTTCTCTAACCGATCAAGGTCTTGTGGAGGGCAGGCTTTATGCAGAGCACCCACCAAGACAGAGCAGACTGATACTCATCACGGCATCGACGACAGTTTGTCGACGTTGTCTTGATGGGCTGCCAGTAGTTGGGTGAAGTAAGGTGGATCATGTACAGTTTCCATGGACCACATACACATGGTCCACCACACCCTTTGGCAACAAAGACTGGCACAGATAACACGTCATGGCCAGAGAATGCAGTGGGCCAGTATTCAGCAGCCTACACCCCACTAAAATATCACAAGGGACGTAAACAGGGTTGAGACGGACGTAAGAATGGCTAGTGGAATGCGTAAACACCGGATAATCGCAGTGAACATGCTCCCTAGAAGTTCTGGAGAGTTATCGCTAGCACCGCGTATGGGTAGTGACGTAGTTGTTGGTCTTTGGGTGCCAGGGTGTAGTTGATATAGCCTCCTATGGTAAATGCATTCTGACGACCCAGGAAAAGACAAAAAATATTCAAATGTGTGTGAAATCTTATGGGACTTTTCTGCTAAGGTCATCAGTCCCTAAGCGTACACACTACTTAACCTAAATTATCCTAAGGACAAAAAACACACCCATGCCCGAGGGAGGACTCGAACCTCCGCCAGGATTAGCCGCACAGTCCATGACTGCAGCGCCATAGATCGCTCGGCTAATCCCGCGCGGCCCAGGAAAAGACGCGTGACTATCTGAGAAGAAGGTGGAACGTTCACGGTGGCGACCCAGACCAGATGGCACATAGATACTGACAATCCTGATGCTACTAAACATGCGATCCATGTGTCTGGCATCAGGGAAATAGGCAACTGCATCAGTGAGGATACCGCCACTCCGCTACCAGTGGGGTAGCAAGAGAGACATGTAAAACCATGGGGAGCACAGAAAGTAACAACGTGGACAATGTAAATGTGCACAGCATGTAGCAAGCCACGAAGTAAAGCCAGTTTATGGCGTACGCAAATAATATTTACACTGATCAAGGCTATGTGAAAGCTGCAAGGAGGACAGGTGATTCAAACATGGGGGAGGCAAAGGGAATGCCCTGTTAGGCCCCTGCAGAAGCGCACATCACTGTGACAGGGAGAGATCCGACCATACCAATGGGGGTCCGTCGCTGTGTACACCTCCAGAATATCCATCCTCAGCATGGACGTCGTCCGCTCAGGAGACAGACGTCTCACTGGGCCAGTTCGGTGGAACACTACCAGAGGTGCGCCCACAGGTAGCGTCAGGCAGAGAAAGAGGGACAATTGCATCAGACACAGACGGGGGAAGGTCGGTGTCCGGGGCTGGACGCTGACTGGAGACCGAGGCGGGGAAGTCGTCGGGTCGTCAGGTGTCAGGGCGTCAGAGGACGGGGCATCATCAGTAGCAGGGTCGTCATCCTGTGCACACATCCGGTGGAGGCAGTCATCAGAAGGACTATTGGTATTGTATCTTCCGTTTCCTCGGCGACCATTGTTTCCTAACATGCCTTTCCATGTTAGATGGTGGGTACCTATCGTCCAGCATACGGCCAGACGGCATAGGTCAGAATAGCTCCATGATCAACAAACAAGGGGTCGGGACAGACAGATTGTGCCTACTGACGATCACCATTCGTTTATACGGAATCCAGCAGCAGTATATGAGAGACAGGCAAAACGTCTATCGCGTCGCCGTTACCACCTCACTTAGAGGGACGCAGAGGCAGCACCGCCGTGGACACGTAAGATAGAGGTAACACATTGGGCGCCGCAGGAAGAGCGACGTCTTTGATCAGCGTCTGAACGAGTCTACATCGGACACATTCAGAACGGACATGGCATCTTGCCACAACCTGAACAAGTGCGCGGTTGGCCATCGTACATGAGGACAGCCTTGCAGCCAGCAGTAACCAGATAGGAAGGCGTGTGTTTCTGTAGTTCAGATTTATCTGATGGACACCGTTAAGAACACGGTAAGTTTCGAAAGTCTTCCACGTTTCAGCAAAGTGACTGATAACGTAGCCATAAAGTTTAATGACGGTCACCACAACGTTCGATGGTACTCCAAACGGGACTTCGAAAACGCTCATCGTTCAGAGGCCAAAACTAGCGTGATCAACCACGACAGTCCCTAAATGTCCGTCAAAGTATCAGAACTTGAGATAGTTAGCATGGCGCGACGCAACATCGGCGGACAACATATATTTCGCCAGCGTTAGGTACATAGTAGTACTGAGGATCGAAAAATTAATTCGGAGAACATTTTGTGGCGAGAGACGCATTTCATCCCGTGTAAAATGTTCTTCTTCATACGCCTTCGGTCGTTCGTGATCCAAAGGGAAAGTTAATTTCATTGTGACTTGGCAATAAGAAAACGCCAGGATGGTCTATGAGGTCGTATTGTGAGACATGCCGCTATGCGGGAGAAGACACACGCGCGCTCGCTCGCAAGCAGCAAAACAGGTGAGACGCAAACACGGCGTGTTCGTCTCACCATGCCAAAGGCGGACTGTAATGAGAATTTGGATAGAGGAGGGAGGTGTACCAGGGTAATCCGTACAGTTGTATGAGCTACTTTGCTAAGGTGCCGTAGTGGCTAACACGCATGTCCGTAAGCAGGAGACCAGGTTTCTATTCCCAGTTTTGGTAAAAATTTTCACTCGCCGCTTCACTCTATATACATAAAATGTATTGAAGCTGTTATAGTCGTTGGTTATTGACTGCAGCCAGTTCTCGAATCTGAAACCCCAGTCAGCTGAGCCGCAAGCTCTGGTGCAATCCATAAGCACATTCCCACCACCACCTTGTAGCATCGGCATCTGCCCTGAAACATCTGTTTACAGACCCAGTAGTACCTATATGCTGTTAGGTTGGCAATCCTGACGTCCCTCTCCAGTTATACTTAATTTCCATTACAGAGCTTTTTCTTGAGCATACGTAGTTGACATCATGTGTCGCACCTTTACCCGCGGTAATGATACAGACTGAAGCAATGAATTAAAATTTCCGTTAGACCCGGGTTCGAATCCCGGCGCTGTACAAAATTTAATTTATTGCTACAGCCTACACCATTATCGCCGAGCTGTTTCTGATAGCGGAATTAAAAAAAAATACTTTAAGCCTAAATTAACAGAATAGTTTCATTTACTTTTTCTTATTGTTCGTGGATTCGTTTGCAGAGGAACCAATGTGTTTTCTTAACAGAGAAAAGTTTCCTGGCCTAAAAACTACAGATAACCAATTGAGTTCAAACGAGCTGCGACATAGAGCGAAAGCAGCCGTGAAAATGTTCTGGTATGACAATAAACACACAACAGACGCTCTCTTTCCCGCAACTGCGAAAGAATCTTGTATCACAGCTGGTACAATAAAAAAAACGCATCAGTTTTTGTTGCTGTAACGCTCAGACCAAAGAATGGTTTGTCGCAGCTCTCCACCAAAGTGATGATTTCTTAACTTCTCAGAAAGTATCCTATCAGCCGGTCCCTTCTTTTAGTCATGCCATATTTTTTTCACCAGTTCGATCCTGTAACTCCTGATTAGATACTCGATCTACTCACTTAATCTTCAGCATTGTTCTGTAGCGTTACGTTTGAATATCTTCTGTTCCATTGTCTGAACTAATTATCGTCAGTACAAGGCTACACTGCAGACAAAAACCTTCATAAAAGACTTTCTAAGCAGTTCAGTGTTGTCAAGTATCTCCCTCTTTCAGATACGATTTTCATGCTATAGCCTATATTTTATATCCCTCTACTTTGGTCAACGACAGTTATTTTGCTGCTCGAATGATAAACTCATCTATAGCTTTTAGTGTCTGATTTCCTAATCTAAATCGTTCACCTGATTTAATTAGACTATTTTCTATTTCTCTTGTTTTACTTTTGTTTATATTATAACCTCCTTTAAAGGTACTTTCCATTCAACTGTACTTCCAAGTCGTTTGCTATGACGGAACTATAATGTAATTGGCAAACACAAAGTTTTTGTTGCGTCTCCCTGAACTTTAATTCCCTTTCCAAATTTCTCCTTGGTTTCTTTTAATGATTGCTCAGTGTACAGACTGAAAACGTTGGTTACAAAAATAACGGTTAGGTTACAGAGTAATTACATCAGTTTGGCGCCATTACTCATGTATTGCTTAGGTGATGTGCTGTTTTTCTCGTCTGTGATCTATCACATACATTGTTTTCTTTTCATTTTTAATCACCCACATTACAGTCCATGTGTGGTAGAGGCAATAGTGGAGACCTCCCCGCGTAGTAGCAACTTGTCTGTAGTGCAGACGCGGCTTATTTCGGGGCCTCACGTGTCAGTCCAGTGCCGGCTCCCTGCTCCCCCAGCAAGATGAGCGGCGGAAAGTCGGAAGTACGTGCTGGCGCGCGGCTCAAATCGGAAAGCAGTCACGTGACTTCCTTCGCCGTGCAGTGCGAACTTTGTCTTGACCGACTTATTTACGAAAGCATTATTAAGGATTCTATCGCAGCGAAATATTTGTGACAAGCAAGACTATAAACATAATTGGTGCTCGTTTCATTCCCAGCAATTAAAGTTGTGCTCTTAGTTTCCTACCGAGCCAATACCGCGACGTATTTCGAATGAACAGCAAAGTATTGGTGACAAGCAAAACTGTAAAAATAACTGACCATTGTTTTACTGGCAGCAATATAAGCTGTAGTCTTAGATTCCTGCCTAATTACACCCTCTGAATCGCGAAGTACTCGGAAGGAACACTCAAATATTTGTGACGAGAATGAATATAAATCTCACTGCAGGCTGTTTCACTTGCAGCAATTTCATCTTTCTTTTTCTGATCAGAGCGAAGTCGCAAAACGAAAGGAACTCATTACTGAGAGAGCACTTTTCCATATACACTCAAGCGCCAAAGAAACTGGTACAGGCATGGATATTCAAATACAGTGTTACGTAAATAGAAGACGATGCTGTGGTGGCAACGCCTATACGGTATAAGACAAGTGTCTGGCAAAGTTGCTACATTGGTTACTGCTGCTACGATGGCAGGTTATCAAGATTTAAGTGGGTTTCAACTTGGTGCTATAGTCAGGGCACGAGTAACGGGACACAGCATCTCCGAGGTAGTGATGAAGTGGTAAATTTCCCGTATGACCATTTCACGAGTGTACTGTGAATATCAGGAATCCGGTAAAACATCTAATCTCCCACATCGCTGCCGCCAGAAAATGATCGTGCAAGAATGGGACCAACAACGACTGAAGAGAATCGTTCAACGTGACACAAGTGCAACCCTTCCGCAAATTGCTGCAGTACTAAATCTGAACCATCAACAAGTGTCAGCGTGCGAACCATTCAACGAAACGTGATCGATATGGGCTTTCGGAGCTAAGACCCACTCGTGTAGCCTTGATGACTGCACGACACAAAGCTTTACGCCTCGCCTTGGACCCTGAACACCGACATTCGACTGTTGATGACTGGAAACATTTGGCTGGTCGGATGAGTATCGTATCGAGCGGATGGACATGTACGGCTATGGAGACAAACTCATAAATCCAAGGACCCTGCATGTCAGCAGGCGACTGTTTAAGCTGGTGGAGACCCTGTAATGGTGTGGGGCGTGTGCAGTTGGAGTGATATGGCCTAGATACGACTGTGACAGGTGACACGTACGTAAGCGTCTTGTCTGATGACCTGCATCCATTCATGTTCATAGCGTATTCCGACGAACTTCTGCAATTCCAGCAGGACAATTTGACACCACACACGTCCAGAATTGCTACAGAGTGGCTCCAGAAACACTCTTCTAATTTTAAACACTCCTGCTGTCCACTAAACTTGCCAGACATGAACATTATTGAGCATATCTGGGATGCCTTGCAACGTGCTGTTCAGGAGAAATTTCCACTCCCTCGTACTCTTACCGTTTTATGGACAGCGCTGCAGGACTTATGACGTGAATACCCTCCAGCACTACTTCAAACATTAGTCGAGTCCACGTCGTGTTGCGACACTTCTGAGCGCTCGCGGGGGCGCTGCACGATATTAAGCAGGTGTATCAATTTCTTTGGCTCGTCAGTGTATAAATAGCATCTAATATTCTGTTGTATGAGTGAGAAATTACTAGAATGTCTTACAAACATGGAGATAAAAATAAAAGCAGGATGAGACAAAAAGAACTGTATAACTTTGGAATGATATGTAAATTTAGTCAGATAACTTACAGAACAGGTAGACGTGTCATTTTTAGCACACAGCTTCAAGTTTCACATAAAAGTGTCAGTTGTTATTTTGGTACGATGTGACTACCGTCTGTGACGCGCTAAACATTCCACCAGTAATCAACTTCTTCCGACATTCATTGCAGCAAATCGGGTGTTACTTGTACAACGGCAGCTTAAAATCGAGTTTTCACGTCGGTAAATTGTTTGATAGGAGAGGAACACACACATAGTCTTCAATAAAACCCCAGAGAAAGAAATCCATTGGTGTCAAGTCTGGAGAGTGAGTTGGGCATGCGAGTGGCCCTCCACAGCCAATCCACCGACCAGGGAAGTGATTATCCAGGGAACCTCGAACTTTGATGAGGAAACGAGGTTGTGCACTATCTTGCTGATAGTAAACCATTTCAATTTGGTCATCGACATCAATCTGTGAAATTAAAAGGTTTCAAACATATCGTGATACACAATGCCAGTGACAGCTTTTCCAATGAAGAGGAAAGGGCCGTACACTTTCAATTTGCTAAGGGCACAAAACCCTTCCCAGGAAAGTTATTGTGCTAAGGGTAAATTGTACGCCTGCTTGAAGGCCCTTTAACGTACTCGGAGTGAAAATTATGCCGATAGTTGTTGCAGTGTTCGATTCATGAAACCAGAACACACGGCGAGCTCCCTCCGCACCAGCGAAAGCAGCCATTTTAACTGTGCGCCACGGTGGTGCTCCTGGTGGCGGGATGGGGTACTGATGCACTACATGAATTAACTTGAGGTTGTTTGTTCCGAAATTAGACTAATACCGGTTCTGTAAGTTATCTCAATAAATTTGTATATCACTCCAAAGTAGGAAAGAAAATAACATGACCACAACGGAAGTATTCCTCTAAAACTGGTCATAGTGAATTCTGTAAGGACTTTTACAGACGATTTGTCATTAATCACCATAAATCGCACCTACAGTGTTTAACAGTTAAATGTTCGGATAATAAGTTGCCGTCTCTTTAATCTAAGAATAGATGATCAATGGAGCTAGCCACTATCTCTGTGTAATGTCTTGTCTGTATAGACATGTATCTGTTGTCTTTAAGATCCTTTCACCTTCACACATAAGTCTATACAGTAAAGTAAGGTCCTCCCAGTTCTTGGCTGATCCGTGATAAGACAGGCGAAAAATTAGACTAATGGAGGATTATTAGTATTATCTCTATTTTCATTCGCTCTCTCTCTTTCTCTCCTTTATCTATGTACAGTTTTTAACATAAGATTTCATTACGTGATATAGCGATAAAAAGAATCAGCCAAATAGAATCTTTGGTGGAGTCCTTCGTCTCGGTAATCAGCGGCTGGCTTGCTTTAAGAGATCTTTACAGTTATTATTACTCTTAAACACCCCAGTCAGTCGGGAGAATCAATCGTTTGGACAATTTGCTCCTTTTACGAAAGATTGCGAATTCCAGATGTGTACGAAGCCTTTTTGGACGATTTAACACAGACTCAGTGATTGCAGGCTCTTTTCGACACAGCTGAAACTTCCCCACTAATTACAGGGCCAACGTGATCAACAAATGATTCAGAAAAAACTCATTCGTTCATTCACTCCAGAACAAAAAAGTCACAAACCTTATTTATGGAGGAAACCGTGTATTAAATCCATCTCCATTACATGTCCAGATCTCCGGTGATTTCACGCCTAAAGTATTTTCCTTTTACAATCTCTTTCTCTTCAAAACAAACCGCTAGCGGCACAAATGTTAATTGGCTCGCTTTAGCGAGAAGAAAAGCAGAATATATATATCTCTCAGAAACACGTCAATCCCTCAACAGATACTGCAGAAGCTGTCCTAGTTACCACTGTTCTAACAACCATGGAGAATGCATATATGCATCTCTGTTATTTCAAAGAATAAATGCACTAGAAAATACTTTGGCGACGACGAGCTGTCGCCGCATATATTACGAGAAAATCAGATCAGATAACTTTTCCAAAGTGAATGAATGTGGATGGTTTGATTGAAAATGATTAATTGGTGCGTGGTAGAGGGTATTTGCTGTGGGGACATTACAAGTGGTAGGGTGATACATCTTCATTGCGTCTTTGCCTGAAAACACGCTACTTATAATAAGGTAGCGTCCGGAATATAATGAACCCAATGTGGCTCCCCCCGTCGGCGGTTCGAGTCCTCCCTCGGGCATGGGTGTGTGTGTCGTCCTTAGCGTAAGTTAAAGTTAGATTAAGTAGTGTGTAAGCCTAGGGACCGATGACCTCAGCAGTTTGATCCCAAAAGACCCTACCACAAATTTCCAATTTTCCAACATGGCGACTCAGTAGTAACTAGTGAAGGACGTCACGGGACCGCTTTCTGACTTCAGCCGAATGCCACACGTACTTTCGACTCTTAGTCGTTCTTCCAGAAAGCCGCCTCGACCTGCCCGCGGTTCCTGCCGCCATGCCAGCAGGCGCTGCGATCGTTGGCGGCCCCTCCGAGGCGCCATTCCGCGGGTCGCTTTCGGCGTCACTGAGCCGAGCCTCTTATTTGATTTGGGAGAAGTGAAAGTGCGCCAAATACAGGCGAATGCTGTCGACTTTCATGGGCGGCCCGGTGAGCGCCGGCCATCCATTATGCATGAGTCAATCACGGCCAACGGGCCGTGACTGGCGACCCGCCGCCCGCCGCACGCCGCACACCGCACACGGGCGCCGGGCCGCCTCCCACATAGGCTGCCGGCTTCTCGATTTCACTCAAGTCGTCCGCCTACCGCCCTCTTGTCTAAACACTTCATCTCGCTCCGGCGCCAACTGCAGCTCCAATCGCAGGCGACTGTCTGACTGCTTTCGAGTCCCGCGCTTCCGTATAAAATACGTGTTTCTTCCTGAGAAGTCTTCTCCCTAAGATGATGAAAGCCTTCAGTACTAGTGTTACAGGCAACGAGCGCTTCTGTCTTAGGAGGACGCCAACCATCCGTTCCAAGAGGAAGGGAAAAACTACTGAACATCATTTCTTACCAACTACTCTTTAAAACAGTTTATTAACCAACAATAATTTCTTTTCCACAACAGAAATGAGATACAAGGCTCAACTTAAAAAACACATAAAAGATTAAAGTTCAGCTTTCACCCTTAAGAAAAGCCATTAAACGCCGAACACAACAGGCTAAACAGTTTAGATATTATGTAAGTCTTCAGGCTTTCGTGGCAGTTGTCACCGTAGTTAAAATATCCTGGGTTGTTAGACTCTGTGTAAGTGGGCTGTTTATGTTTTATTATTGGCAACGTTACGTAGCGCTCTGTATGAAAATCACTGGCTGTGCTGTGTGCAGTCTGTGGCTAGTTTGCATTGTTGTCTGCCATTGTAGTGTTGGGCAGCGGCAGCTGGATGTGAACAGCGCGTAGCGTTGCGCAGTTGGAGGTGAGCCGCCAGCAGTGGTGGATGTGGGTAGAGAGATGGCGGAGTTTTGAAATTTGTTATACTGTATATTATGAAGTGTTATATATATTATGACTATTAAGCTGGCAGTAGTGGCGCTCGCTGCATTGCAGTAGTTCGAGTAACGAAGATTTTTGTGAGGTAAGTGATTTGTGAAATGTACAGGTTAATGTTAATCAGGGCCATTCCTTTGTACGGATTTCTGAAAGTCAGATTGCGAAGCGCTAAAAATATTGTGTGTCAGTTTAAGCACAGTCTTGTATAATTGTTATAAGGGGACGTTTCATGTGTCATATTTCCTTCTAAAATAATCGAGGTTTAGACCCCTCTGCTGGGATCTTCTTCAAGATTTTCGGTGTCCACTATTGCTAGACCACTGTCAGAGGCCAGTGTCGCGTTCTCTTATAAGGGCAAGTTTTCCCGCGTGTGTGCTGTAGAGTGGGAGTATCACTTTAAATTCTTGTGGCTACCATTGGTGGGCCATCGTCATAGGCCTACATTCCTGCGCTGATGCAGAAGAAGGGGCGTTATTAGCTAAACTCTCATGGGTACTATTGGTGGCCTCTCGTCATTGGACAGAAAGGTACTATTCCAGACTTACGCTAGAGAAGGGTTATTGGTAGAAATTCCTCCTACTGTTATTGGTTGGCCACCATCATTGGCTAGATGCGAAACGGATAGGGCAAGAGGAGGCAGGGAGGGAACGTTCACCCAAAATATTATTGTCTGCCGAGGTGACTTGCAGCGCGTTCTTTATATTGCTCGCACACCGCAACCACATACTTAACTGCCTTGATAGCGGGAAGCCACGATGCCGGAAGCCTATAGCCGTCGTCTTTATTGAAATTATATGCATTCTTGAAAATTTCAACCGTTTCTCGGATCTTTCTTCTACAAATGTTAGTTTCCTTAGCCAGCACACGAACGTTATTAAAATCGATGTCAGATGTTCTCATGATGTTCTGTTACTGCCGACTTCACGCTCTGTTTTAGCTGCGCGTGCCGTTCGTGATCCTTAGTGCGTTCATTAACAGTTCTTCCCATTTCGCCTATATACACTTTTCGGCACCCGCAAGACTCTTGATAGACGCCTGCACTGTGGAGGCAATCAGGATCATCCGTTTTCCGTATGAAAAAATCTTTGTATAAAGAGAGATGTCTGAATACAATTTTACTTTAGATTTTTTCTTATGCGGACAGTGACCCAGAAACTAACGGTGACATAACGGAGTGAGAAGGCACTTCCGCCTAAAAGCCCTGTCGGTTGAATAACTATCATAGCCATTTGCCGTCATTGTCCTCTTTTAAATCATCCAACTCCGATTCCAGGCTGTCGTCATCACTGATACGGAAGGCACGTGAAGACAGTGGTGAGCACTGTATAATTGAGTAGGCTTCGGCGGCCAGAGACAGTCGACATAAAAGTTTTTTGGGTATGGTGCAGCCTCATAACGTATTAAACTACTACTGCTGGAGAAAAACCAACGTTTCGGCCACGGTTGCAGCGGCCTTCCTCTGGGTCTAATAGTGCGCTCTAGTTATGCAGTGTCCCTTATATTTTGTCGTTGCTGTTCATTGCGCATGCCATTACGTCATCATTTTAAAAACATCATTCGTTTCGCGTGTCCTTAAGGAAGAAGTACAGGGAACTTAATGTTAATAGGTTATTGCGGTGGAGGGAGACCGTAAACTAAGTTTTCTGTTGGCTCTTGCGTTATGTGCCATGTTTGGTGGTCACCGTCAAATGAGAAGTTTACCAAATGCTGGACGTCGGCCGCACGGCGGCAGTTACTCCCCGGTGGTCCTCGTGCCACGTGTTGACAGTGCGGTCTGTTGTGCTCTGATTTCTGGCAGCCAAGATGGGGCAAGCCTGAGTCCATCCTCACTATATTCATGTTCTTACGGTGTTTAAGTATTTCGATGCCCTCTCTGATTTTGCGTTTCGTCATTACCGGCTGCTTGGCCAACACACAGGCTTCGCTGAATTTTATTTCTTTTCCGCAATCTTGCTGATGTTCCGCCACTGCAGATTTGTTGTATTGCCGTAGACGAATTATAGCGCACGTGTTCCCGAACGCGCGTTGCTATTGGCCTGCCAGTCTTGCTGTTGTATGCCTCTCCACATTCACATTCCACGGTGTACACGCCTGCATCTACCTCGTCCTTAGTGGAGCGTAGCAGGTCCTGTATACTGCGACCACTATTGAAGATTTGCTGCATCCCAACCCGGCGAAGGTGTTTGCCTATTCGGTCAGTAACATTTTTCACATAAGGTATGCGCACTTTTAGCTGCAGTTTGTCTATTTCTTGCTTATTTTGTTTACTTTTATTCGTCGACAAGGCTGTGTGGATCGACGTATGGCTGTAACCAATGGCTAGAAACGTTGTGTGTAGCCTTTTAAGCTCAGGTGTGATGTTTTGAGCATCCCTTAGGCGCTGCGCACGGATTGTCAAAGAACGCATGCCCGAGTTCTTCTGCACTGGATGGTGGTTGGATTGGGCGTGCAGATACCTGTCTGTATGTGTAGGCTTGCGATATATTCTGTACCCCAGTGTGCCCTCCGTTGTCCTGTATACCTCGACATCTAGAAATGGAATTGCACCATTCTTCTCTAGTTCTAGAGTGAACGGTATCAAAAATGGTTCAAATGGCTCTGAGCACTATGGGACAACATCTATGGTCATCAGTCCCCTAGAACTTAGAACTACTTAAACCTAACTAACCTAAGGACAGCACACAACACCCAGCCATCACGAGGCAGAGAAAATCCCTGACCCGCCGGGAATCGAACCCGGGAACCCGGGCGTGGGATGTGAGAACGCTACCGCACGACCACAGTGAACGGTATCTTCCCGTGCATGTTGTTCAAATATTCGTGAAACTTGTGTAGCTCTGTTTCACCGCGAGTCCATATAGAGAACGTGTCGTCCACGTATCTGTACCAGCAACGTGGGCGTAAAGTAGCTGAACCAAGGGCCGTTGCTTCAAAGGCTTCCATGAATATGTCAGCTGCCAGCAGAGATAGGGGACAGCCCATTTCTATGCCGTCTGTCTGCTCGTAGTGCTTTCCTTGTCATTCGAAGTAGGTTGAAGTCCGGCACAACTCAACCATGTTGCATATGTCTGGCGGGACATGCTCTTGAAGGATGCGGATAGTTTCGTCTGCTGGCACGTTCGTAAATACTTCATGTCGAAGTTGACCATGATCTCCGTAGGTAAAATTGTTTCTCCCTTTAGGCGTTCTATAAAGTGCGTCGAGTTCTTCACATAAGAGTCCGTCTTGCCAATTAGACGTGCTGTTTCCACGGATTCGCTAATTTCTTCCGTAGGAATCCGCTCAGTTGTGACGTCAAAGTTTAGTCCTTTAGCTACGCTTCTGTTGCTGCGTTGCTGATAGGATGAGATGGAAGGTTCACTACTGTTCGAGATGTATCCAGTCGAGGTATAGTGTTCCGTGTCGTCTTTGCTAGCTGCTCAAATTTCTTCTTCTGGCGAATGGCGGCGTTTCACTAGTTGCATACGCTTGCAAGTGAATGATTCTGTCGACGTTGTTCCAGTCGGTAGGCGATAACGTAGATGATAGCAGAATATGTATTTGCAGCAATTGTTTGTTGTTGAAGTCAATTTCTCTTCGCACCTGGTGAATACGCTCCTTCAGAAGAGATTTACTGGCTCGTCTGTGGATTCTTCTTGCTTTGTGAGTGTCGATGTTAAATTTAAACTGAAGAAATTTAGATACAATGTCGTGATCCCGACACCTCTTCAAGTAGGTAAGATCGTTGAGAAGTTTCCCTTTCTTCTTCCTGGACGTTTCCAGTTTGCGGATATTGCTGAGTGTTTCCTGCCCATACAGGTTGTTAATATAATTGCATAGGCTTCCGCAGCCAGAGTCAGTCGTCACAAAAGTTTTCTGGGTACAGTAACGCCTCATGATGTATAAAACTATTGCTGCTGGAAAAAAAACAGTGTTTCGGCCACGGTTGCAGCGGCCTTCTTCTGGGTCTACCCATCTGGGTTTGCACCTTACCACGCGAGAACAGTTAATTTCGAAACGTTTGTTGACTTCTGTGTACTGTGTATCGGTCCTTCAAAGACTGCGGGGTCCAAATAAGTCATTAAAATCCTTCTTTGTCTACTGCCGGGTCATTTCATAAAACTACTTAAAACATTAAAATAATCTCTGTTTTTGGCGTGTTGTAGCAGTGTGGCTCTATCCAGAAGAAGGAAGCTGCAACCTTGGCCGAAACGTTGGTTTTTCTCCAGCAGCAGTAGTTTTATACAACATGACGCTACATCACACCCAGGAAACTTTTATATCGAGTGATACACGTTGATCAGAAATAGCTGCCGAACATCCGCTTGTCGGTCGTGACCAACACTGACCATGAGGTTTGTGATAAACTTCTCAGCCTCTCGAAGGAAGATTACCGATTCTGCCACTCTGACGGAAACGTGGGTAACACTTGAACGGAAAAGTGAGTAGCACGTGCGGGGCAGCGATTATAAAATGTGCTCGTGTTTGAGCTACCATTTGAAGTTCCAGCGGATTTAGTCACCCTGATTTAGTCACAGCTGGTGGTTCAAATATGCATTTTATACAGAAACTTGAAGCTTTACGATATTTTTTTTGCTACCTTTTGGAGATGGTCTCGTCTCTTGTTCTGGCGAAACGGATGTTAGATGTACAATCCTGTTGATGTGTGTGAAAAAACTGAGCAATATTTTATATAATCCACATGCAACATATACAGTATAAAGTAGACAAGTGTTTGTGAGTTAGTTAATCGTAGAATAGTTCAGTCCAAGCCAATTCTAAACCAAAATGTCTTAGCAATACTTCTTATGTCCGGTCCGCATCCATTACAACTAACACGGGAATAATTATTGAAAGGAGCAGCGAAATAATAGACCTTACAATGATCACAAGAAATTGAAAGGTAAAAATCGAACTTTAAAATGTTTACAGAAGTTAGACTGTCTGACTGAATTAACGAACTAATATACAATGCTTCCCAAGAAAGACGACTCACCATAGCTTCCGTGTAAGGCCGTTCCCCAAACTTTTTATTATTTTAATAATTTATTATAACGCCTCCTGTCACCATGTCTAGCGCTCGCATACTTTCTGTGATTCCGTCGCAGGGAGAGACATTGTTGCTATCGCCGTTTTGGCCTGTCTTGGCAAGTAATACAATTTTGCGATGTCTGTATTTTACAGTGTCTGTATAGTACTACCATCTGTATAGTACTACCTTCAGTTGCATAGCACTACACAGGCACTGTAAAATACATTATAGAATTGTAAACTCATAACAGTTAACAAATGTGAGCCTGTCTTGAAAAGTGAATGAGTTTAATAAATATTACGAACTGTCTGAGGTGTGCTCTTCGGTAGGTTTGCACACCAGCAAGTTTGTTGTTACATTCAATCCGTTATGGATTGTGCTTTTGAAGGCTAAGACTGTCAATTGTATGTTTCTTTCGTCAAATTTGTCGTTATTACGCCACCGTCATTGATCGTTATGCAACGTACATCGTCAGTCGGTAAAGGGATCCCTATAACAGGGATCCATGGTTGAAAAGATCTGATAACAACTCACCTGGTCGAGGATCCTGCTGCATTAAGTCTTCTCGGCTACGTTGCGCTAATAAGGAAGCTGCAAGTTTGTCCAAGTTTTAAATTCCTTGACGCGTAGCCTGTCTGGCGGAGTTAGGAAGTTCCCCAGCGACTCATTAGCACACTAAATACGTTCACAGTCGCCGTAACGAAGTGAGATGCGCTGTTTGTTCTGCAACTTTCTTGTTACAGCTGTTTGCTTTCACTCTATCTGCCAGCGTCTCCCACTGAAGGCGTATCTTCCTCTCGAGATATAAGACACCGATGAGTAAACTATCCATTCTGCGGCAGGGGCGGAAATGCATCAACGTGATTGCCTAAGAGATGTGACCGAGAGTGTAGGTAAGAGATGTGAGCACTGAGGTATATATTCACAGGACGTTCACAACCGTATAATATGTTTGTTTTATTGTAGTTAGTGAAGCCTTTGCAAGTCGGTAAGGCGTAAGAAATAGCGAATTAGCTTGCGAGACAAAGAATCCAGCGTGGCACGAATGTATCAACGCGCGAGTTTAACTATGCTGGTAAGCTACACTGGGTACTCTGACTGTGAGCTTTATTCGCTTTTCAACATCCATTTATATATCTCAACAACACGTCACAAATCAAGCAAACTCCTAAACTGAAAAAAATTACAACTTTCACAGACCTACCAGCCACCTGTTTTGCCATCATCCAGCGATTGACGGTGTTTTGTCGCAACTGCATCTTGTTATGAGAAAACAGTTAATTTCTAAACGTTTGTTGACCTCTTGTATCGGTCCCTCAAGTCAGTAAAATCCTTCTGCGTGTTCTGCCCCGTCGTTTCATAAAACTACTTAAAACATTACAAAAATCGCTGTTTTTGGCGTGTTGTGGCAACCTTCATCAGGGCGTAGGCTAATTATTTATGTTATGATTCTCATCGTCAGTTGTTATGATCACAGGTGGCCAGTGCTAAATAGAAAGTGAAGTCGGTAAGGAGCTCGCTGCATAGTCTGTATCTGCAACGTCTGAAATAATTAGTAGTCGTTGGTAAAAAATAATATATGTCGTACTTAACTTGTGTTACAGGCTTCTTCATATGCTACATACATATAATTACAAACAGATATCTAGAGAGGCATTACTTACGCCATACTTGACTAAGCGCCTTGTTACAGGTCGCTTCCTATCAGCTGAAGGCTATGCTACATGCCTAGTTGACGTTCCGAGCAAGAGTGGACGACAGCTCGCTAGATACTTGTCACAAGCCGCGGATCGGATCTATCGGTGACTCGCAGGTCCAGCGATATCTATTACGGACCGCGGTCGATATCTGCAACCCCTAACAAGTGTCGTATCGAACGTTGATACCACAATTTAGCTGGGAGAAGGAAAAATATTTCATCTAACGGTATTCCCTAAAATAACTGACATTCTATTGGCTGTAAAATACCGCTGCTCAGTGCTGAAAGAGAGGGAGGGGATATGTGGCAGACTACTCGTGGGTTATCCGGTTTACGATAACTGGTACCTCACAGAGAATCTGCGACAAGCTTGTGGGGACCGTGATTCCTTTGTACTGTCGCGGAAAACGCACGCCAGTTGCGCATGCGCTGTTCGTTTAGCCTGTGTGTGATAGCAATGTCCGGTGACGCCACTGCCCACTCATAGCACGCAACCCATCGTACTGGCATTTCTGGCAACCAAGATGTCTGGAGCCTGCGGCTGTTCGTTTGTATTGATGCTGTTCGACTGACTGCAGGTTAGTTTTCTAGCTTACATCGCGAGTGCTCTTTCACGAATGTCTCGCAAGTTCTGGGGCTTGCTAGAACTTTCACAATTGCGATAGTGTTCGGCTTGTGCCTATCTGCTCTGTGCCCAGTCGACCGAAGACTGGACTAATTGCAACGCCCGTAGAGAAATTCAAGCATTCTTCTTGCGCTGCACACGTGAGTGGAACTGGAAGAAACGTTAGTCAGTGGTGGAATCTAAAATACCTTCTGTCGTGCATTTCACGATGGTTTCCAGGGTACCGATGTAGATGCAGATGTAGGTATAGGGTGAGAGCGAGGCAGCTGCCGACCAGCGACGTGGCGGGTTTTGAGTTCCGTGTGCAGGAGGATAATTAAAATTTCACTTACCTCAGAGCTGCGTTTGCTCTATGTCTCTTCACTCGGCAAGGCAGATACTTACAAGATGATGTAAAAGCAGCATTGATAAAAAAAACACCATCTAATATCTACGATTACTGAGACCGCGCAACTCTAGTAATGAAATAAAGTTCTGTAGAAAAACTGTCAATAAAAAATTCATCAGGCGGTAAGATAATGGATTTGCTTCCTAAAATAATGTCCGAAATTTCCACACAAAAATGTTTATTTGTTCTTATAACCAAAGAAAGGGTACTATTCCGTCCACATTTAAACTATTGGTTATTTTCGTTTGGTTATTTTTCACAATTCATACACTCACAGCGCACGCACAGCAGCCAGAAATCTGTCCGAATCCGACCCGAGTTAAACGACGTTTCCACAGTCATTAATTCCACCACTAACATGAGCTATTACATTCGGTCCTTCTGGTGGATTTCAAAAAAGAAATTGCTCGCCAAAAGTGCTCAATGGTTGAGTACTGAAACACGCCACGCGGATACTACGAAGGCAAAATTTTCAAACGCGAATATCATTCCAACAAAACAGTTCTAAAACTTCTAAACTTCACAAAACTGTCAGTAACTACATCGGCGTTAGTCACGAAACGTATCAAACGCGAGGAACTCAATATTCCTACATTTTACACGTTATTTTGACTCGCACTAGTAACACGACCGTCCGCATTCAAAGCTAGCAACCGACTTCTTTCTTGTGGCCTTACTCCCAGTATAACTGTCAGGTAACGAGCGGGAACCGTCTCAATTCTGATTGGCTAACCATACTCGCTGCCAATCAGAATGCTCGCTCATGATCATACTCGCCTCCGAAAATGGCCTGCACCAATCCTTACGTACAGAAGCATCTACGTCATTCTGATATACGAACATTAAAATAATGTTTTTAAACGAAAACGAAAAGGCAATAAATCTGGAAATATCCTTTAGATACAGATCATACTCCACCTGACTTTCTGGCTGCTCTGTTAAAATCACACCTAGACATACGTCATCACCAAAGTGGGTAATTTCCCTAAGATCAATTTCCCACGACAGGCTTGTGTATCTCTTACCGGTTACTTAAGATCGTATATAATGCAACATTACAGTCTGACGGATGTCCCACGTACACACTCTCATTCACTCACATTTACTCCCACAACAACATTAGACACAAATAATAATTTTGTCTGATTTTTATACTACGAAAACGAAAAATAAATAAAGTTGAAAATACGAAAATCTCAGTAAATTAATTCTGCTCACTGAGAGTTCGGCTTATGATTTCCCATTATACCAAAAGATAAACTATTCTATTTCCTAACTGAATTTGGTTTCCTAAGTGTCGGTTTTGATTTTTTCAGCAATTTTTTCTAACTATGATAGTTATAAAGCTGAAATTTGGATAAATCTTCTCCTGAATGTCAAAACGTAGTGTACCGATTTTGAAAATGATTGAATAATATTTAATATCATTTATTTAGGTTCTTATAGGAGGTGAATGTAAGGTCGCTAGGAAGTGACACAGGAGCAGTTCTCACGCTGCCGTAGTAGCAGGTGTACATGACTCATTGGCTAGGACACAAGTGGCGGCTTCTTTCACAGCCTCTGGCTCTCCTTCGAACCAGTTAGCAGGAGAGATTCTGTAAAGTTTGGAAGGTAGGAGACCTGGTACTGGCGGAAGTAAAGCTGTGAGGAGGGGGCGTGAGTCGCTCTTGGGTAGCTCAGACGGTAGAGCACTTGCCCGCGAAAGGCAAAGGTCCCGAGTTCGAGTCTCGGTCCAGCACACAGTTTTAATCTGCCAGGAAGTTTCAATGCAGGGTACTGTGTGTTACGTTGCAGTCACATATCGTCATGCGATGTTTGATTAGTTCCTATTTCTTTATTTTTTTAACTCTGCTGCAAGGGGGTATGTGGCTTGTTAGTTCAGGAATAAAGCTTCAAAATTGTACTGAAGGAGACGAGCAAATCCGGGTGCGTGTCTCTGCACTCGGTGGCCGGTTGCAGCGCTCTCTGTGTTCGGGAAGTATCTCCCCAACGGACTGTGGTCTGCGGGATCCCGCGAGGCCAGGCCAGCCATGTGCTTTTGTCAGTACGGTTCGGCGTTCGCCTTTACAGCTTGTTCTAAGCCACCGAGGGTCCCTAGACAATAATTCCTCCTTTCTAAAAGTACCTTCCTGTAAGCCGTAGCCGTAAGCCGTAGCTACGTCGTGCACCGTGACAGAATTAGCTTCCTTTCATTCCAGACGTTGCCGTTCAATCAAATGTCATTTTACCTCTGCGCCACGTTGCGAAAGCCGCGACCAGTGCATGAGACACTGCTGTCAGCCAGTAGCAGTCTCTTCCATGTTAAGTAACTTTCTGTAAGCTGTAGTAGGAAATTTCGGCAAGATTCCCCTCCATTTACGCCAGTTTAGGGAACTTCTTGCTGATCACGATGGTAAAACGTGGGACCCTTCTCCACCATGTGATGTTTTTTGGCAAGGAAAGGAGCGAAGCTCTGAGATAACTACCGGTATGGCGGAATCCAGCAGCCCAGTCAGGATAAGAGATACGTCGGGTCCAACTTCGACTCGACCCGCTTGCTGAAATTTCGCACTTTGCGTTCATCTACATCTACATCATACTCCGCAAGCCACCTAATGGTGTGTGGCGGAGGGTACTTTCGGTACCACTATCTGATCCCTCCAACCCAGTTCCACTCGCGAATAGTGCGTGGGAAGAATGATTGTCGGTAAGTCTCTGTATTGGCTCTAATTTCTCGAATTTTCTCCCCGTGGTCAATACGCGAGATGTATGTGGGGGGAAGTAATATGTTATCTCACTCCTCCTGGAAAGTGCTGTCCAGAAATTTCAATAGTAAATCTCTCCGCGATGCACAACGCCTGTCTTATAACGTCTGCCAGTGGAGTTTGTTTAGCATTTAAGTGTCAGGAAGTAGTTTCAGAAAGTATTTGTATGGAGTGTGGCCATGTATGGAAGTGAAACGTGGACGATAAGTAGTTTAGACAAAAAGAGAATAGAAGCATTCGAAATGTGGTGCTACAGAAGAATGCTGATGATTAGATGGGTAGATCACATAATGAATAGGGAGATATTGACTAGAATTGGGGAGAAGAGAAATTTGTGGCACAACTTGACAAGAAGAAGGGATCGGTTGGTAGGACATATTCTGAGGCATCAAGGGATCGCTAATTTAGTACTAGAGGGCAGCGTGGAAGGTAAAAATCGTAGAGGGAGACCAAGAGAGGAATATACTAAGCAGATTCAGAAGGATGTAGGTTGCAGTAGGTACTGGGAGACGAAGAAACTTGCATAGGATAAAGTAGCATGGGGAGCGGCAGTCTCTGGACTGAAGACCGCAACAACAACAACAACAACAACAAACAAGAAAGCATTGCTGCATGGCCCCTCTCGCACGGAGTTTCAGTCCTCTCTCGGGCGCACGCGCCCGTGTGTGTGTGTGTGTGTGTGTGTGTGTGTGTGTGTGTTTGTTTCTTAGCATAAGTTAGTTTAAGTAGTGTGTAAGTATAGGGACTGACGACCTAAGCAGTTTGGTTCCTTAGGAATTCACACACATGCACACACACACCCACACCCACACACACACACACACACACACACACACACACACACACATACACATACAAGCGCGCACGCGCAAGAAAGCAGTGAGGCAGAATAAATTAATTAAGTACGAAATATGGTGACGACAAAGAAAAGTTCTCTTTCACAAAATTAAATATGGCTGTATTGAGAATATTATGATTTAATAAAGCTTTATAATTTCTGTATTTAAAGGTTCACTCATACAGGATAACTACCGCCAATTACTATTTTTTATGTCAGGTGCTGTCATTGGTTCCCCTGTTGTGTACTATATAATGTTTGTGCGGTGTTTGCTGGATATGCGAGTGTTTTATGTGGTCGCTATAATATTTTGGTGGTCACCAGAACATCTTTCGCATCAATGTGTATTTTAAGGGAAAAGTTTGAGGTTTATTTTATCGAGATTTTATGAATATTTTTGAATGTTAATCTCAGAGGGCTCTAAAATATTCTTGACTGTTCTGGATTTTAGGATACTGCAGAAAGTCTCTGAATTTTTAACGTTCTCGTATGTTTTGGAACATTTTCTGTATTCTATAAAGAAGTAATTGGCAGAGTACTTTATTTCAAATTAGGGTATTGTTTAGTGCGTGAGTGGACTTAACAGTAATGCAGAGTATTTCTGAGAATTCGAGAGAACGTTTTAGCGAAGCATTTAACAATTATACGGATTCTTGAATGTACATTTTTTTTACTATGTTCATTTGGCATGTCCGCAGAAAACAACTGAAAAAAAAAACACGCGAAGCGGGTCTTTTTCAGCTAGTGAATAGATGTAAAACAGGAAACACAAAACCACATATCACAAGCAGTCAACCTGATGAACGCTACTGAACGCTGCTTGCAGTTTTAGCCGAAATGCCAGTCATTTTATTATGCGGAATGTTACAAACAGCTGTGGCCACCCTTTCAAAAAATATTCGCGCAGGAGAAGAAAATATGTTATATGTACATGTGTCCAGAAACGTTTTATCTCCACGTTTGTGCTCACTTCCTACAGCTCATCAACACGTAATCATGGGTAACACATAGGAAAAGAACACATCAGTACTGTGTATTATAGTTTCCTAAATGAAATGTTCAAAATGCTTTCCGTTACCAGGGATACATGCACTAGCACGCCGTCGCATTGAATCCTTGATGCACTGGTATATCGCTGGAGAATTGCGGCAGGCCGTTGTGGCCGAGCGGTTCTAGGCGCTTCAGTCTGGAACCCAGCGACCGCTACAGTCGCAGGCTCGAAACCTGCCTCTGGCATGGATGTGTGTGATGTCCTTAGGTTAGTTAGGTTTAAGTAGTTCTATGCTCTAGGGCACTGATGACCACAAATGTTAAGTCCCCATAGTGCTCAGAGCCATTTGAACCATTTGGAGTATTGCTTATTGTTTCACAGCCTTATACAATTCGGGCACGAAGTCTCTATATATTTTGTATCGGGATTGCGTACACAGGAGCTTTCAAATGACCCCGCAGATAAAAGTCTGGTGGCCAAGTATTTACTCCACTTCTACCAATCCATCTCTCACTGAATTTGTTATTTAGAAGCCTATGAACGTGGACACTAAAATAAGGAGTAGTGCATTGTGCATGACGTACTCGTAAAGCCACGTGTTCTGGCAGAACTGGTACGGTATTCTCTAAGAAAGCATAGTTGGTTTCTCCGGAGAGCATGGGTGGAGGAACATGAGGCCCTAACAAACAGTCACCATTAATATTGGCAAGATCAAACTTTGACAGAAGATCTTTGCTACTGACGTGATTAGTAAGGACTCTCAACATTCTATACGTAGTGATGCAAATTTGCAATCTAATCGCGTTGAAACAATGCCTCAGACGTGAACTGCACATTTGCACCTATCGTGAGGGATGATACGCTGTTGAATGAACCATTCACAGAAGTAGGTCCGTACAGGAAAATCAGCTGCTGATAGCGTCTGCACACCTTGTGCACTGTACGAATAGAGCAGATTTTCATGCAGCACTTTTCAGACAGTCGTGTCGTCAATATTACTTGTTGCAGCTATCTGTGTTGCCCTGACACTTGCGTTTTCTTCAAATGCATAAAGTTGTCCCTCCTCCAGTTGAGATGGTGTCGTCCTCCTAGGTCTCCCCCAGCTGCGAGTCGCGGAATTAAACGTCCCATGGCCCCTAAGACGACGACCAGCGGTTTCACACATCCTCCTGTCGGGGCGCCATCATCCCGAAAATCTCTCCTGATGCAAACGTTGTGCGCCACGGTCGTTACCATATGCTGAACCGTTCAGAATATTGGCAACCGCCAACTCCGCTTTCGAGTACGTTCACATTGCAGTGTACCGGAAACCAAGTTCGTAATGAAGAATAAACAGTTGATGCTACGTGCTTGCACAGTCCGTGATAAACAATAAACAGTTGGATTGCAATTTGATGTTAGTAGAGTAATTAAGATTAATTGTATGTCAACAGAAGCGATGATGTGAGTCACTTGTCAAGTCAGTCGTGATGAGACTAAGAGGTACAACTTACTGACCAAACGCAACCAGGAGGGTATTTTGAACATCTCGTCAAAGAAACCTTTCATATAATGCCAATAAGTTCTATTGATGTGTGTTTCCCGTAAATAATGTGAGTGTGAAGAGAAGTGGGAAAAACATAGAAATAAAGCGTTTCCTGATCGAGGTCTATATAACACATTTTATTCCTCTGTTTGTGAAGACTATTTACTGAAAATTTGGCCTTACCTTATTGTTACATTTTTCTTAATGAACATTCGAAAACTATTGAAAAGGTGAGGACGATGATACAACTTTTCTGAATGTTGGTGATAAGTTTTCGCGAAAGTATTAAAGAAACGTACTACCATCGAGGACAAGGCGGCTGAAATCTGATGCAGTGTAAACGCCGTCAAGTGGCTCTCCCGTACCAGACTCCATCACCCTAGCGAACTTTTTACAGTTTACTCGTGTGCATTGCAGAACTAGCAGGAAACCAACAGTGCACTTCCGCTGAAACGTTCCCTGTGTGCACATATGTGCACCACTTGGCAGAAATTAAGCAATCTGCTTCTGTCTTGTGCATGTCAAAGAAGACTGTCAGAGGAGCGCTTCGGTTTAGGACCATAGACTTTGATCGCCGGAGTCCAGCTCTAAGGAGCTGTTCTAGTTAAGGCGTTTGTCAGCCCACACCATGGCACGAGACGTTGTGATATTATAAACGGTCGGCTCAGGGAGCGAGAGCTGACAAGGGAGCGTCAAAGTTGAGTTTCCGTAAGAGCAGGAATTTTGCGCCGCTTAGTACGTAATGGTCCAGGAGTAGTGCGTCGTCCCATGGACAATCACAACATAGTGGAGGCGTTTCCCGATAGAGAGCAGTGCGTAGTGCGCGAGCGCCACTTTACGTCAGGAGTGACAGGAAAGCTGTTCTGGGCGTGTCTAATGTGTCTTACACTACGTTGTAGTGACAAAGCAGCCGCAAGTAAGGTAAATTCCGTGTGCAAAATGGCTGCAAAGTTTGCTAAAAAGCTGCAAGTGCTTTTAAATGCCAAGTAAGATGAACTGTGAAGTGATGCAATGTCAAAAACATATTGCTGACTGTTTCTCTGCGCTTCGCTTAAGCTTGGAGCTTCTCCTTAGTCGTCACTATATGTTTACCTCACAGTGAACTCGCATTCGAGAGGACGACGGTGTAAACCCGTGTCCAGCGGTCCTGATTTATGTTTTTGGTGATTTCCCTGAATTGCATCAGGCAAATGCCGGGATAATTCCTTCATAAGAGCACGGCCGAATTCCTTTCCCATCATTGACAAAATCGGAGCTTGTGCTCTAATGACTTCGATCTCGATGGGACGTTAACCCCGATCATCCTTCATTTCTTCCTTCCTTCTCCCTTTAGTAACTGTACAGTATATTAACACGTTAGTTAAAGAAACAACACGCTGCTTGAAAATTCTTCCCACACGGCACAGTGGAATGAATGCTTAATGCACTTGCTGTTTCATATTCTAGGAAAACACAAAATAAAACGTATTTAAGTTTTTCGTTCCTGCCGACCCAAAAAGGCCCTGTCCACTTCATGGGGTGGAAAGCTCCTGCTCCTAGAAAAAAAACCGGCGTAACTGTCAGTGCAGCGACCGAACAACGAAGTGCTTGTCGAGATAAGCAGGATGATCAACGAACACGAGATTTTCCCCACAGCGTTAACGCAGGCATAGCTAAGGGGGTCAGATCAGATAGATATCACATACCTTACAAACATGACACAATAAAGCAAAACACACCATAAAAATTGCAGCGCTGGGACGAGTTCTTTGAAATTTAAGACATGGTTCTGTTGGAAGATGAAGAAAATTTAAAACTATCTAATTACAGATATTATACTAGGAAACAAACATTCATAACATTTAAACCTTCGGAACGACAACATCATATCTAGTATCAAATAAAGGCCGTAAATGGAGCTTCTCGTCGGGGACTGAATTGTAGGTGATATTGTTTCTGTCCAAAAGTTGAAATGATTTCTTACTAAGAACATAATTTTGAGATTAGCACTCCCATTGAAGAACGATCCAAATCTGTAGTACATTAACAGTTAACGTGAGGGCTCTACAGCATGAAGTAGTGCAGTAACAGCATACAGATAGGTTAGTTATGGAAGCTAAGAGGAAGAACACGTTTCCAGCAGTGAATAATGGTAGAGGTGAACAGCGGTGTGCACCGGATGTATACATCACATTGAAGGGGTAGATCATCAGAGAAGGTTCCGCATCAAAGCACAATGAAGGACAGCAGCTGCATATCGCATCGTCAGTACAGCAGGCAGCAGTGGCGTGTGAAAATGGCACCGGACGCACAGATCGTGTCGAGAGTCATCATGCAGACTCAACAAGAGTGGATTCACGTCGCAGCTGCGGTAGCAGCAGATGGCGGTTTCATATAATATCGTATCATTGTTCCGCCGATTTCTTCATGTCGCATACGCGCTAGCGGACCGCAGCTTCACGTTACAGTAGCAGACAGGGACGTCGCGATGCGGTACCAGATGACGGCTACACGTCACAAAAGCGGTTTGACACATTCCTGGGGTCAGATACATCACATGATCACACTGACAGAACCACAGGCACATAGACACAGGCAACAGAGCATGCACAATGTCGGCACTAGTACAGTGTATATCCACCTTTCGCAGCAATGCAGGCTGCTATTCTCCCATGGAGACGATCGTAGAGATGCTGGATGTAGTCCTGTGGAACGGCTTGCCATGCCATTTCCACCTGGTGCCTCAGTTGGACCAGCGTTCGTGCTGGACGTGCAGACCGCGTGAGACGACGCTTCATCCAGTCCCAAACATGCTCAATGGGGGACAGATCCGGAGATCTTGCTGGCCAGGGTAGTTGACTTACACCTTCTAGAGCACGTTGGGTGGCACGGGATACATGCGGACGTGCATTGTCCTGTTGGAACAGCAAGTTCCCTTGCCGGTCTAGGAATGGTAGAACGATGGGTTCGATGACGGTTTGGATGTACCGTGCACTATTCAGTGCCCCCTCGACGATCACCAGTGGTGTACGGCCAGTGTAGGAGATCGCTCCCCACACCATGATGCCGGGTGTTGGCCCTGTGTGCCTCGGTCGTATGCAGTCCTGATTGTGGCGCTCACCTGCACGGCGCCAAACACGCATACGACCATCATTGGCACCAAGGCAGAAGCGACTCTCATCGCTGAAGACGACACGTCTCCATTCGTCCCTCCATTCACGCCTGTCGCGACACCACTGGAGGCGGGCTGCACGATGTTGGGGCGTGAGCGGAAGACGGCCTAACGGTGTGCGGGACCGTAGCCCAGCTTCATGGAGACGGTTGCGAATGGTCCTCGCCGATACCCCAGGAGCAACAGTGTCCCTAATTTGCTGGGAAGTGGCTGTGCGGTCCCCTACGGCACTGTGTAGGATCCTACGGTCTTGGCGTGCATCCGTGCGTCGCTGCGGTCCGGTCCCAGGTCGACGGGCACGTGCACCTTCCGCCGACCACTGGCGACAACATCGATGTACTGTGGAGACCTCACGCCCCACGTGTTGAGCAATTCGGCGGTACGTCCACCCGGCCTCCCGCATGCCCACTATACGCCCTCGCTCAAAGTCCGTCAACTGCACATACGGTTCACGTCCACGCTGTCGCGGCATGCTACGAGTGTTAAAGACTGCGATGGAGCTCCGTATGCCACGGCAAACTGGCTGACACTGACGGCGGCGGTGCACAAATGCTGCGCAGCTAGCGCCATTCGACGGCCAACACCGCGGTTCCTGGTGTGTCCGCTGTGCCGTACGTGTGATCATTGCTTGTACAGCCCTCTCGCAGTGTCCGGAGCAAGTATGGTGGGTCTGACACACCGGTGTCAATGTGTTCTTTTTTCCATTTCTAGGAGTGTAGGAACCGGCAGTAGTTGGGGTGTTAAGTTCGTGTTTTGCAGATTGTTAGGCATAAAGAGAGGTATTAAGAAATCGTTCAGTGACTGAGGTTAAGACGGTGTAGAAAGTGAAACAATTATAGGAAATGTGTATTTAGAACCCGTGGTAAGAAATTCACTATCACTAATTTCAATCACTTTGAACGGGTTCAACAACACAGAGAAGACTTTACGTAGATTGGAATCAACATCTAGGAATATAGGCTAACTGGCAAGAGCTATCGGTACATGGAATGAAACTTCGGAGAGTCGAAAATCAAAGAAAGAGTGAATAAACTCAACACTAAATCCAGTGACTTAGTTTCATGAGTGTCGGGGATAAAATTGAAATCACTGTTACAGTGTTACTGAGGTTAATTAATAAAATGGGTGCGGTAAAAAAGGGATTATCAACAAAACTGGAAGCTGGAGAAAGTGATCCTGGGGACGAACTGAGACACAAGAATAAAAATGGAAGAAATATGAGATGGAAACATATGGAGCATTATAAACAACGAGTGTATGTGTAGTACAATGCAGTAATGGTATAAGACAGAACAATGAAAATATAAAAAGGTAGAAAAATAATTTAAAATAAACGATGAACAATGTTGCAGATGGGCAAGCGGGTTTCTTAGCGGGCCATTCCATGATCAGGGCCTGTGTACTAAAGCTTTTGAAGGGGAAAATAAATACGAAGCTGCGGATTATTTTGCAACATGCAATCACAAATTTATAACGGCTCTGAGTGATTCACCTAAAGTAAATAATGTGAAATGTCAGTTAGAAAGGGGAACTCAGATATGGGCTACTCGGCATGCTGAGCAATTTGCTGACTTTAAATCTGTAAGAGCCGATTCATGAAGGGTTGCCAGAATAATAAAAATAAATCATCTAAATTTGTATAACAGCAATAAGCCTTGTGATTTAGAAGGAGACATACAGCGCCAGTCGCTTTCGTGTGTTCGGTATATGGTCTTACCCCTTTGAGAAACCGTTGATGGCATGCTCACTGATTGCGAATTGGACGCAAAAGACTACGCAGTCACGCACCGTCTGTACACAGACAGGTCCAAACGCAGTGTATAGAAGCCATCAATCGACAAGCAGAGCAGACTTCGCCGGCCAGCTGCGAAGTTCGTCCCCTGCGTACATCGAAACCAACGCTTCGGATGGTCATTACGTGAATGAAAAGACTTAAACTCACTTAAGCTTGAACACTAGAAAAGATTTGTAAAGCTTGCCAGTTATTAGAGGTTTTCTTCGTACATCTGACGGTATGTACCGGTATCTGTTTGTCACTTCCATTGTAACGTGTAACTGAACCTAAGGGTTCGGTCCGCAGCTCGTGGTCGTGTGGTAGCGTTCTCGCTTCCCACGCCCGGGTTCCCGGATTCGATTCCCGGCGGGGTCAGGAAATTTCTCTGCTTCGTGATGAATGGGTGTTGTGTGATGTCCTTAGGTTAGTTAGGTTTAAGTAGTTCTAAGTTCTAGAGGACTGATGACCATAGAAGTTAAGTCCCATAGTGCTCAGAGCCATTTTGAACCTAAGGGTTCGAGTAAAGCACTGCAAACTGGCTCCTTTCATGATTCGTAATTTGAAATACCATATGTGACTCTTTTTACACTATTCCAAATAGCGTTAGGCCAGACCCAACTGCTGAGGTCATCGGTCCCTAGACTTACACACTACTTAAACTAACTTACACTAACTTACGCTAAGAACAACGCACACATCCATGCCCGAGGGAGGACTCGAACCTCCAACGATTGATTCTAGTAATTGATGGGAGCATCTGATGATTTCGTGAGGCTGAGAGCCTCGTCCATGTTTCACGCTTACATTAAGTGGATCTTCGGACTCGAGCGATAAGCCAAGGACTGTGATCTTTGGCATGTTCATGTTAACACCTGGAGAAGCATGAAATGCAGAGCAAAATCCAAACCAAAGTCTCTTTTCCATATTAACACCATATCTACTTCCTTATCCTGATTTTCGAGTCGTTTTGTACCAACCACAAAGTCAAAAAAATCTCAGCTTGAACCCCGTCTCCGTCTCGGCCCGCTAACAGCCGCTCACATCCCAGATATGGATGACGCGAAGTTCCACGTCACCTCGACCCTGACTGTGTGATCCACAGTAAGTATGTTGCAACCGCCGTCGGGCGGCATTAGCTTTTAATTAAATACTGGGGCAAGACAAGCACCTCAGTTTGCAAAATGATTTATGGAATGAGTTAAATCATAAAAGTATAAGTAATGTATGAGGAAATTTTGTGTTGCGTAACTAACTGCCCGCATCTCGTGGTCGTGCGGTAGCGTTCTCGCTTCCCACGCCCGGGTTCCCGGGTTCGATTCCCGGCGGGGTCAGGGATTTTCTCTGCCTCGTGATGGCTGAGTGTTGTGTGCTGTCCTTAGGTTGGTTAGGTTTAAGTAGTTCTAAGTTCTAGGGGACTGATGACCATAGATGTTAAGTCCCATAGTGCTCAGAGCCATATTTTCGTAACTAACTAAATTGATTCATTTAAATAGAGCATTGATAGAAATTTCTACATTGGAAATAAGGCTTGCAGCATCAATGCGGTTGGAACTTAAGCACAATCCTACCGATTCTGAAGAGATTACAAACATTGTCAAAAGAGAGTGTGTAGGGCGTTTTTTTGTAGGGCAAAACTGCCACAGCATACGGAAAACAAAAGCAATAAGAGAAATCATGACAGGAACAACACAGTAATAATAGTAATAATAATGTGCTCTGCAGGATATTCTTAAAATCATGTTAACGTCAAAACGGATCATATAGAGATCATCGAAATCACAGAGAATTCCAAATTGACCATGCAGCAATCTCTTATCCATATCACAGACAAATTAACGTTCCAGTCAGTAAGGGTGCGAACATAGAGCATTACCTGACAAGAACAAAAGTACGTTTAACCTTAGAGGTTGAAAGAAAAAAAAAAGAAAAAAGGGGAGATGTACAAAGCTCCAAATTTGACCCTAAGAAGATCCAACCATATTTCATGAAAGAACTAGAGCGAAAGGAGTAAAATATTGGCGACAAAAGCAAACTGACCTAAACAGCAGCAAAACTAACACTGCTGCAGAAAAGGTAGAAGCAGTCTCGGTGGAATGAGGAATAACATTATGGAATTCAATCTCGACAGGATGTATACAACAAGTGGAAGTGCAATAAGACCGAAGACAGCTACAAAACATTTCTGACAGCGAGGAAAGATAGCTAAATTAATCGGAAAGACCAAAAGAAAATATGTAAAGGATCAACTAATTGAAATTGAAGCCAAGTTAATCAGAAACACCAAAAGAAAATATGTAAAGGATCAAATACTTGAAACTGATATAACTTCGAAAAAAAACATGGCACAAAATTTCTACAAGAAGTTCGAAACGGACCTCATAGGATACATCGACGAAGTTTCTGCATCAAGAAAGAAAATTGCCAGTTGGCTCTAAATAATGAAGAAAACTGCAAGGCAGTTGCCATATACTTCAAAGCACTGCTTAACTGCCCAGAACCAACACAAAGGTCCCGCCATAAGAACTTGACAACATAATCCAAATTCCTTGCCGCTAGATGAAGAAGTAATATCCAGACAGATCAAAATACTCAAGAGCAATAAAACTTCGAGGTTAAATTGATTCATAGCAGAAATCTTGAAATCAGCAGGCTGAAACACCACGAAAGAATCACTGAAATAATGTAAGGCATTTGGCAAACAGAATTCCATGAAATTAGAAAACTGCGTAAATTCACCCTTCACACAAGAACAGAGACAAAACCGAAATAAATAACTGCCGGCGAATTTCACTAATGCCAAAGGCATCAGAAACGAGTGAAGCTACACATTAATGTTACCATCACCTATGTCAGATGTCAACGTGCAACAACCACTCACAGACGACAGTCCATTGCACTAGCAATGGAGGGTATGTACAGCATGTCGGGAGACGCAGTCGTTGTTATAATGGGGAAACGGAGCGATTTATGTGACGTCCAAAAGCGCATGATCATTGGCTTTCGGGCGATGCTGGGAAGCATTGCTGAAACGGATAAGTTTGTTAACTGTTCGCGTGCCGCAATGGTTAAAGTATATTGTGCATGGCAAAGTGCCACTGTCGAAAACTGTGGTGCACAACGAGTCATAGGTGACACAGGTGAACAACGGCTGCGGAGATATGTAGGGTCGAATAGACGTGCAACTATTGAGCAACTGAGAGCCCAAATGAACCAAGGGCCTACCAACAGAATCTCCTCAACGACCATTCACTGGACGTGGCAGTATATGGACCTCCGAAGCAGGCGCCTAGTTAAAAGAAAATGGCTCCAAGCACTATGGGACTTAACATATGAGGTCATCAGTCAGCTAGACTTAGAACTACTTAAACCTAACTAACCTATGGACATCACACACGTCCATGCCCGAGGCAGGATTCAAACCTGTGACCGTAACAGCAGCGTGGTTCCGGAGCGAAGAGCCTAGAACTGCTCGACCACAACGGCCGGCGTGCCTGGTTCATAAACACATGCTGACTGCTGTTCATTGGCGACCCAACCTGATATTTGCATGATTGAAGCTACACATCCAATGAGGACTGACAGGTAGCCTTTCCAGATAAATCACGTTTTATGCTCCATCGAACAGATGGGCGTTGGTGTGCACGGCGTGAAACTTATGAATGCAAACATTTTGCAACGATCATCGGAAGGGTCCACGCCAGAGGAGGGAGCGTTATGGTCTATGGAATGCTTTCACGACATTCCCTGGGTGATCTCATCATTCTGATAGGTACAATGGATCAACAGAAGTATGCATCTATCCTTTGGGACCATGTCCACCTCTACATGCAATTTGCTTTTCCTCGGCATGATGGCGTCTGCCAGCAGGACAATGCAACGTGCCTTAGAGCTCGCAGTGTATGAGCCTAGTTTGAAGAGCACCAGGTACTCCCGTGGCCACTCGTCGGATTTACATCCAGTCTACAATCTGTGAGACCACCCTGATCCGGCTGTACGCACCATGGATCATCAGCCGAGAAAGCTTGTGCACCCAGCCACGACGCTAGAGTCGGTGTGGCTCCACGTCAATGTTAGTACCTTCCAGACATCACTGACTGTCTTCCTGCACCTCTCGCAGCGGTCCTCTCTGGAAATGTGGTTATTCAGTGGTTTGACAAGCAGTGATTGGACAGAGTATATCTACCCCATGGGCCAGCATCAAGGAGATGCTGAAAAACCTGATGTGGCAGTCAGTTGAGGATACACGTGCATAAGACAGATATCCTGCGAAAGCCTACTTGTGAAGAGTATGTGGAGTGTGTGGGTGTATGCCTACGGAACTATTTGAAGTGGAATGATCATATAAAATTAATTGTTGGTAAGGCGGGTGCCAGGTTGAGATTCATTGGGAGAGTCCTTAGAAAATGTAGTCCATGAACAAAAGAGGTGGCTTACAAAACACTCGTTCAACCTACACTTGAGTATTGCTCATCAGTGTGGGATCCGTACCAGGTCGGGTTGACAGAGGAGATAGAGAAGATCCAAAGAAGTGCGGCGCGTTTTGTCACAGGGTTATCTGGTAAGCGTGATAGCGTTACGGAGATGTTTAGCAAACTCAAGCGGCAGACTCTGCAAGAGAGGCGCTCTGCATCGGGGTGTAACTTGCTGTCCAGGTTTCGAGAGGGTGCGTTTCTGGATGAAGCATCGAATATATTGCTTCCCCCTACTTACACCTCTCGAGCAGATCACGAATGTAAAATTAGAGAGATTCGAGAGCGCATGGAGGCTTTCCGCCAGTCGTTCTTCCCGCGAGCCATAAGCGACTGGAACAGGAAAGGGAGGTAATGACAGTGGCACGTCAAGTGCCCTCCACCACCGTTGGGTGGCTTGAGGAGTATAAATGTAGATGTAGATGTAGATGTAGATGTGAAGTGTCAAGATTCAGTATTTACTCCCTACTGTAAGAATATACAAAACGCTTATAAGTATCACACCCTTAGTGACTGCGAAGACAAGTTTAAATTAGCCACCTTCTCCATACCGGTACTGAAGCAATTACTTATCCTTCGATCCATATATGAAGGGAAGAGGAAAATGGGGAATATCTTCTGCTCTCCACTACACAGTCGTTTCAAAGTATAGATATGAATGCAAGACCCTTAGCATTTGAAAAAAATGTAGTCTGACAGTGCCCCATTTTTTTGAGACAGATATTTGTCATGGAGCAATTTGCAAGACCAAATATGGCTGTCCACAATCTACTCGCCATCCTGTACGAAATTAGTTCAGGAGGCTTACGTTGTAGTTTATAGTGTAGTGTTTGCGATGTAATTACTAAGAAAATATTCTTTCCAGCAGATAATATCGAATAGCCTTTATATTGAGCAGGGCCATGTCTCTACTCTGCTGTTTCGTTTATGGCGTGAAGTGATGGATGCACAGTTCATCCAATATAACACGTTGATGGACTAAAGACGTTCACTTTAGTTTAAAACTGTTCAGAGTTCGCTGAGAAACTTTTACATGCTGAGAAAAGTTGTTAAATATTCATGAAAATATCGTACACACTCTCTATCTCGTCACATGATTGTTGAATCAGACATTTTGTTTCCCTATCGCCTGTCATTAAATATTGAACAGTGCATTTTTCTGGTATTTTAATTTGTAGTTGTTGATTCATAATCTCATTCATCTTTAAGAGATATTCTTCTAATGAAAGTGACTAAAAGAGTAGATAAGTTGAAAGGAAACGTCCTCATCCCTGCTCCATGACTTTGTGACCTGTTGACCACAGATCCTCGTGTCTCACACAGTACATTCAACAACGAGTAGCCTTTATAAGAGGGTATCAGTGCAACACGCAGCCACATGTTTCTAATTGAAATTGACACAAGTAACCGCAAAGAATACATATATTGAAATGCCCGTAGTAAAAGGATGTTGCTCAATGTGCCTCTTCCACTTTTATAGATATATTCATTGAAGGCGGCACAGATTTTGCAAACGAGCATTATCGATTTCAAGCATCTATAGCCGCCGTTCTATTGCAATTCATCATGTGAGCAAGTGTGTTATCTCATTAATTACTGTTATTACACTGAATATTATGAAGCACTGCCTGCTCTATGTATTAACCTGTTTTCACTATCGGATTAATATCTCATACACTGCTGCTTATATGCGACATATCAATAAATGATTATCGCTAACCACCTACGTGTCTCGGAACCCGCAGCAAACGTTACTGTGCTTCATAACTCAAGCTATTTGTTGTTAATTCATTAGCGTGTGCTCCTCCATATATTATTTGCTCTTCGTTTCGGCTGGTATTCGCGTCGTGCACATACGTAACATCATCGACTGCACCCACACAAACACACCCACACACTCGCTTACCCCCTTCCCCCCACACACACGCCCGCTTCCCCTAACACCAATGAATTTGTGTATATATCATAGAACCAACAGAAAAAAAAATGATCGTAACCAAGTAAGTACTCATATGTTCCTAATAAATATCAAGGCAGATGAGAATGATGCTATTTTTGAAACCAAATCGTTCTTTCGTCTATAAAGATTAAAGTTAAATACTTGCACTGAATATCCTAATCTGAAATATGTCACTGAACAAACCATGACCCATATGTGCAAGTACAAATGATTAACCAACTTCCAAAAATGTTATAGGCTACACTAAATTATATTCATCATACCTGTCATTTCTTGAACGGTTTAAGATGTGAAGACGAGGTTTTAGGGAAATGATAGTAAGTTGTGGACACGTAATTTTGTTGTGTGGTTAATCCTTTTAACCGAGATATTGAAAAAACGCTTTTTCATATATGGAACGATATACATTTTAATGACATTCGATAGCTCTTGAATATAAGTCCAGGGAGGCTTTCATCTTTTGCCAGAGGTATTATGTCGATGTCGAAGTCGGCGCAGAGGTTTCTTCAGAGCCCCGAAATTGCGGTAATTGGAAGGCGCCAAGTCATGGGGATATGGTTGTTGTGGCAGTACCTGGAAACGCGTTTCAGCCACGGTTTTCCAACTCGCTTGGGGACGAGCGTTGTGGTATTGCAAGAGCGCTTTAAGTGACGGTGCACATTCTCCGGGCTCTGTGACCCATCGTCTTTGAATATTCACCGTATTAATATCCTCCTTCCACAGAAGCTATGTCGTCATTGGTGGTCACACTCTGGATGTCCGCTCATGTAATGATAGCAGTTGGGAAATTGGTATGTATTGCGCAGACATTACATTTCTAGTGGTTGTCCTGGCTTTTACGTTAGACTAAAGTACTACATACTTGCAACTGTATTTATGAGTGAAATGGCGCATCATAAATTACAGGAAAATATTATGCTGCATACAAGAACAAACTGCACTCTGAAACTGAAAAGTAACGAAAGGGTGTACCTCTCGTAAGTAAATAGACCGTTCATTGTTTTATTCATTGTTTTGGAACTAATGAGCAGTCACTAAACAGTGTAATACTGGTAAGATTTCATAGCACTAGGGATGTAGTAGAAAAGACATAGATGTAACTGTTTATATCTTTATATCTGTTTAAGTCTTTATCATCTGCTTTAATATAGGCTCCCATTTGCAATAGGTTAATGCTTGTCACTGGGTTGGCGAAGTTAAGGGCTATTCAAAAAGAGAATTGATACGAGTATCGCTCGTAACGATTATGACGAACAGTAATGAAACTAGGGTGTGGCAGCGTGGTCCGTATCCTGGACCTCCATCCCGTGGGGGAAAACAGGAGAAAAGAATCGAGTGCAAAAGTTAAGTAGAACAGGGAGAAGAAAGTGGAAAGAAGAAGAAGAAGACTGGAAAAGACCGAAGGCCACTATAGGGGCAAGGGAGCTGCGACGTATGAAAGAGCATCACGGTTAGATTTCAACTGCATTCTGTTGAGCAACAGTCCCTTGCTGGTACAGATGTGTTATTTGTTGTTTTAGACGTCTAAATGGAACTACTCAAGGTAAGCCAAATGAATCAACGCAACAAAAGTGTAACAGGTAAAGTATGTATCTGATTTTTTGTTTGTCATGGCTTCGCATTATGAATGAAACAATGAAAAAAAAATTGCTTTATTGTTGCAAGCTGTACGGTTTCTTCTGTGTATCTCGAGGGATTTTCGCCCGTAGATTGAATTGTGCCCGAAGAACAAACTCAGCGTTGCTCCTTATTTGATTGGCGCGGTCTGTGCGACACGTGAAGCTGAAAACGCGGAAAGTTCGTGTCTGGGAGCCCCTGCTGGGTCTGCAGCCAGCGACGCAGCCCAGGTGATCGATGGCCGCAGCGGCCAGGCAGGGCCTCGCGCCGCCGGCCGGCTGACCGACTGCCGCGTAAGGAAGTCGACAAATGTCTCGTCTCCGGCACCCAATCTCCCGCCCGTGCCGGAACACGAGTTTAAATTGCAAACACCGAAGCAGAAAATTGGATTTCTCGCGACATGTCTTATTTGATTACGCCGGCGGGTAAACCCAGCCGGGAAGGCAGAAAGGCGCCACACAGCAGTCGTCACGACGGGATTAGGGCTCGCCCTGCCCCACACCGCGATCCGCTAGCCGCCGCGGTCCCCTCCGCCTTCCTCAAGGCTTCTGTTCGCCTCTACTGCATTCCCACACTTCAGTTGCACCACTCTCCTTCCTCGTAATGTCATTATCTGTTAGGAATCCAGTCTGTTTATTGTCTACTCCATTAAGTTTCGGGAATGCAGCCGCATGAATTCTGCTTCTTCTTCTAATATTTCGGCTGTATACCTTTCAGCCATCTTCAGAGAGAGCCGTACGACTGACGCTCCAGCGCTCGCTCCATCCTTTTAAACTCGCAGACCGCGCCACTGCGCATGCGGCCACAGATAAACAAGGCGCCAGTGATGTTGATCGGCGGCAAAGACGTACAATATGCATGAGTTACGTCTGTGGCCGCGCAATCGATCCATGCTGGGAGGTCGATGTATTACTGGGAGCTGAACTGTAGCGACGTCTTTGTAATTTCAATATTGAAAGTGCCGGATTCCATGATTTATCTAATGTGAAACCGCTGTCTCTATTAATTATATTGTTCGTTAAGCGGATTTCTATGGCCTCTTTTACTACGGAGTCCCAGAAAGATGAAACAGAAGTCAGAATTTCGACATTTTCATATACCATAGAGTGACCAGACTCAATACAATGCTCTGCCACAGCCGATTTACTGGGTTGTAAGAGCCGGGTGTACCTGCTATGTTCCGTACACCTCTCTTGGACTGTACGATTCGTTTGTCCGATGTATGAGAGGCCACATTCACATGGTATCTTGTAAACTCCAGGCTTGCGGAGTAGTAAGTCATCTTTAACGGAACCCAGGAGTGCAGCCGTCTTCGCCGGTGGACGAAAAATCACTTTTACTTTATGTTTAGTGAGGATCCGTCCTATTTTGGATGAAAGGCTTCCCACATACGGCAGGAAAGCCATGGACTTAAATGTTTCCTCGTCATCTTCTGCATTCCTTACGGACACCTTAGGTTTTATTTGTAGTGCCTTACGTATCTGTTGTGGAGAATACCCGTTGTCCTCAAAAACTCTCTTCAGATGTAAAAGTTCGTCTTTTAAACTACTTTCATCAGATATGACGTGTGCTCGGTGTACCAAAGTTCTTAGAACACTACTCGTCTTCGAAGGATGGTGACAACTATTTGCATGTAAATATAAGTCCGTATGGGTCGGTTTCCGATATACTGCAAGACCCAAAGTGCCATCTTCTTTTCGCCGAACCAAGACATCCAAAAATGGAAGACATCCCTCATTTTCCACTTCCATTGTAAACTGAATTTGTCCATGGATGGAATTCAGATGGTTTAAGAAGCCCTGCAATTTGTCCTCGCCATGGGGCCACACTACAAAGGTATCATCAACGTACCTCCAAAAAACTGTAGGCTTCAAACTAGCAGACTCCAGGGCCTTCTCCTCGAAGTCCTCCATAAATAAATTGGCCACCAAGGGTGACAAAGGACTACCCATGGCGACACCGTCAGTCTGTTCAAAAAAGTCGTTATTAAATAAAAAGTATGTGGAGGTCATCACATGGTGAAACGAAGCTAAAATCTCCTTATCAAAACTTTTTCCAATGAGATCTAAAGATTCAGAGAGAGGTACCTTAGTAAATAGCGACACTACATCAAAGCTAACTAATAGATCGGAGGTGTTCACTTTCAAAGATTTTAATTTGCCAATGAAATCTGCAGAGTTCCTTATATGATGATCACATTTTCCCACAAGCGGCCTCAATAGTGACGCCAGGTGCTTGGCACAATCATAGTTTATTGTCTAAGTTACTAATGTCATTAATTTAACGAGAGCATATGACTATTAGATATAATTTCAAGTTGTGGGCAACCGCAGCTGAAGCAATCCATATTTCACAAATGAACTGGTTCCAGCTGTATGTGAACTTCACTTATAAGAACACGAACCATTTCTTGATGTGAAATGAGATGTAAAATGACTTTCTCAGGTGCACAAACGTCGTTAAAACATTAAACCCATTGGAGGGGAAGGAGGCGGACTCAACCTTCTCTAACCAAAATGCTGTTACCTGCAAGAAGCAGGGGAAGTTTCGTTCGTGACTCCCTGCTTGTTCCAGGTAACAGCATTTTATTTAGAGAAGGTTGTGTCCCCCAATTTCCCCGCCTATGGGTTTAGTGTTTTTATGACGTTTGTAGAACTGAAGATATGACTTGATATCACGAAACCGGTCGTGTTCCTATAAATAAGCATTAATATACAACTGGATCGGTTTATTTGACAAACATGTAACTAAAATTTTAATCATTGCTTAAATTTAGCAACTGTATAAATTTGAAGAGATTGAAAACAGTCAGCCAACCAGTTGCAAACGATAGATTTATTTAGCCCTAGACCTAGGCTTAGATATTTTTAAAAGTATCTAACCTAGGCCAAGGGCTACATAAACCTCTGGTTTGCTACTGGTTGGCTGATTTTTTTCAAACTCTTCAAACATATAACTATAAGTTTAACTCTTCTTGTTGTTCTTGGAAAAACACTAAATTCTTCCACTTGAAAATAACCAAACTTTGAAACGGGCTTTGTGAATACAACATTTTAAACAGATCAGATCAGATTCGCGGAGTGTAAGTGCAGTACTCGTTACGAACAAATCTTTGATCACACAGAATGAACGTCTCAAAAAAATGGCTCAAATGGCCCTGAGCACTATGGGACTTAGCTTCTAAGGTCATCAGTCGCCTAGAACTTAGAACTACTTAAACCTAATTAACCTAAGGACATCACACACATCCATGTCCGAGGCAGGATTCGAACCTGCGACCGTAGTGGTCGCTCAGTTCCAGACTGTAGCACCTAGAACCGCTCGGCTACCCCGGCCGGCATGAATGACTGAAATGCTCATTATTTTTGCCGGCGGGTTCTTAATATAGCTGGTCGCTGAGTTTGGCAACTTTAAACAACGATAACGCCGTTACGTCGAGAACAAGCGTAAGTGTACTCCAGGTTACATTTATTATTAGCTGGCCGCCTAAACATGGAAAAGTTGTAGGACAATGTAAAGAAATTTAAGTGAAGACTGAGACTAACAGATATTTAATTGCTCTAGTGACTGAAAAAATGACAACAAAAATTAATACAGAATAAAGTTCTCCAATACTCAAAACAAATTACAAAATGACCCTAACACAAGGGTGAGATACCAGAAAGTATGGGAGACTGTATAGAAAAATCGGAACAAGATCTGCTCACCTGGGCAACTCACGAATCAAAGTAAACGATACTACAAGATGCCTCAAATTATAATCAAACGAAGCAACAAAAGATGAGTGGCAAAGTAAGCAACCAGCGAGCTCCCTAGAATATGGATCACACTACTGTAATTGTGACATTCCTCAGAATCAACAAACTGTGTGCTCATTTGCACCTAATACAGCCAGAAGATAGTGGCCCTCATAGCGGGCGGCTGCCGGACCACAACGAAACATAGATCTCCCTCTACAACTCTCTACTTTCAAAATACTCTATATGGAGGATACAACTGAATGCTGTCGCCAATATGGTGGACGTGAATAATCCTTATTTAATGAAAAAAAAAAAAAAACAGAAAAATTCTGCAATAGCTTCGCACTCATGACGTACAAAGCGCCCCTTAACAACTAAGAATGTGGTACTGTGATGGAGTGGTGTCCCATCGATTAGTCGGCCACTTTGCACCAAGCATGGTGGCAGAGTGACTCACATGGATTCGGTACACCAAAATCTGGAGCGAAAGCAATGGGCCTTCCCACGCTGGTTGGGACGCACGTCAGTGTCTTTTCCTTTGATGTCAAAACAGAACGGGCTCAGTTATTCTCTGGGGATGACAATGGCACCACAGCGCCTTCTGCCCAATGCTAGGAGAGGCACCAGATCTGCTAACCAAGGCACGTTGCGGGCTACAGGCTTACTTCTGCAGAAACTGTCCAGCTCTCAGGTGACCACCGTCCTTCCTAATGAGATTCATTGGCCACCTCCTGCCAACATAGAGGACACTGGGATTACACCCACAGAACACCTTCCCAGTGAGAAAAACGCAAAACTTTCCTCCTAGGAAATAAGCCCAGTAACCTTTAAATAAAATTAACCTCGAAATCGTGGCAAAAATGAGCCAATATCGTTTAGCGGTATGAGGTAGTTATGTCACAAGTCAAATGTGACAGGGATGTTGTAACATCCCCATAACCGGATCGGTTAAATCACAATTATCATGTGATCATAAGACTAACACTTCGGAAACAGTACCGAAACGCAACCACAAGGAAATTAGGAAATATGTATTTACTGCTGAAAATAAAAGCCTTATTTTCTGCTTCATATAAAAACACGTGGTGATTTTGATAAAGTAGTGAAAAATCACAGTGAGTCTTACACCTTAAAAGTACGTACTATTCGCAAAAGGGTGATTCGATCGGTTATCCCCGTAATTTGCACGAACGCACATTTACTACCATAAGTAAAGGTGTCGCCGGTACGAACATCTCTGCATCGAGTCCGAAGTTAAGCTACTTTGATTTAAAAAGTATATTTTCTACCAAATTTAAAAAACATGAATTCTGATGGAATTTTTGTGGCCCAAATAATAAGGACATAAGAGTGAAACCACGTCGCGACACAATGACGCTTACCTGTACGCGATTGTTCTGTCTAATCCGACCAAAAACATAAAATAACTTTGCTGAGAAACACCTGATACTATTTTGGTCTTAAAATGAAAATTCAGCACCGGCATACTGCATGTCAGGCCACAACAGGATGACTTCAAACAGGTTGCAGTAAGAATAAATTAGATAATACAATAAAATGGAGCCAGATTAATCCCCACAAAAATTATTAATTCAATTTAATGGGAATAGCTACTTTTTGAACGTAGAACAGTAAGTACTAACAAAACATGTATTTTCTCAGATATTAAAGCAATGACATTTGACTTTATATAAAGTAGGTACAGGATCTTGTCCCAGGTAACAATAATATGAGGGTTGGCAGCATAAACAAGCAGTTGATTTTATTTCGCATTTTGATGTTTTGCGGAATAGTAGTTGAGGTAAACCTCCCGGAAATTGCGTGTTTCTAATTCTTTAATAACATTAGGTAATCGAACATCTATGCAGTAAAGCCGACTCACTTAAATAATTTGTCTTTTCTTGCGATCTGTACCTATCACACTTGTTTGAATTCCGTAACGGACAGTGTATTTTCTGTCCTAGAAACACTCTGATCTATTTCCAAAAAGTTGGGTGTGGTTCATGTACGGTATTAAGACAATGTAATGAACTTTATATCTGTGAGTTGTTTTGTAAACTGTACCTGTCATGCCTGTTTCAAATTCCATAACGAATGAGATATTTGTTGGCTTAGACGCATTATTTCCACAAAGGGGTCTGCAAGAAAGAGAGAATTGCATAGAAATGGAGAGAGTGGAAGGGGGAGAGACAGAGGAGGGACCCAGCAGCGGGGGACGTTAAGATGATGTCATAGAGAGGGATGTGGCTTAGGACGGATTCTGGCCCTGACATCCCTCAGTGAGAACCTCCACTTGCCATATTCTGAGGAACAATCAGAGTGAATATTTAGTCCTGAATTCCCACTGGACTTCTACTGTCATAATCTGCTCATTAACGGGCATAATCTTCCAGTAAAGTTTTAACATGTCAACTGTGTACATGCGTTGAGACACTTGACTCAAAACACCCATATTACCCAGATTATTTTCATCCATTATTTGAGAATAAGAGCACTTAGTGACTACTACATCTACATCTACATCCTTACTCTGCAAGTGACCCTTACGATTTGTAACTATCTCCTTTTCCTGTTTCAGTCGCGAATGGTTCCTGGGAAGAATGACTGCTGATAAGCATCCATTGGGCTCAGTCTGCAGTTTTGTCTTCATGATCTTTCTGCAAGGTATGCGTAGGAGAAAGCAGTGTATCTATTGACTCTTCTAGCGACTTACACTCTCGGAGCTTCAACAGTAGACCACACTATGATGCAGTGCGCCGCTCTTGCAGCGTCTGCCATTGGAGATGTTTATCGTCTCCATGCTTACTAAATGAACATATAACGAAGCTCGCTCCCCTTCTTTGGATGTTCTCTTTTCCCTTTATCAATCCTATCTGGTATGAATTTCACACTGACGAATAGTGATCGAATGAGAGTGCTGTAAGCTACCTCCTTTCTTGGCTACAATTCCTGAGGACTCTTCCATGAAGCTCAGTCTGGCATCCGCCTTGCCTGCGATTAGTTTTACGTGGTCATTCCACTTTAAATCGCTACGTACCCATGTTCCTAGATACAAGGGTTATTCAATTATTAGGGTCTGATCAGTCGTGAAATCAAAGCCACAGTGAAAATTTGCTGAAGCTTTGCACAGATGCGTTGCGCAGTGTCTGTAACAGCACCACTTAGCTTCATGCCGCTCTTTTCACTTCTGAGTGCATAGTGAGCACGTAAAGATATCTAGAAAGTAGTGTCTCCTTCCATGTTTAAGTCCCTGCTGGGAGATTACACCTAATATCATAAAACCCACATAACGTAACTGTCACATATTATCCTCTTCATGATAGTTCTCGGCGGCACACTGCAGGGGCAATGAAGACATTCCCACAACGTTTGTAATGGGAAGTGTTTGATCACTCACCACACAATTTCTGATTTTCATCTCTGCTCACATGAACCGCTGGCTCTGAAGACAACATTTTGACACAGACAACGAGCTATAGGGCAGCTCAGAGAGTTTAGCTTTTCTAACCCATCGACCTGATTAAAGGATCTAACATTTCTCCTCATGAGAGCGTCCTCCAGAGATCTGAATGGGGACCCACCTCCGGAATATTTTATCTGTGATGATTCTGCGGGATAGGCAGTGTTTACACCGACCTCAAACGACGCTGTCAGCGCATCGTTCCGAAGTCGACAGTGACTCCAGATTGGTGTCGCCTGCTTAGCTAGGTGGTAACGTGCTCGCATCCCAAGCAAGCGGGCCCGGGTTCGATTCCCTGCCGGGCTGGAGATTTTCTCCGCTCGTGGACTGGGTGTTGTGTTGTCCTCATCATCATTTCATCCTCATCACCGGCGCGCAAGTCGCCCAATGTGGCATCGAATGAAATAAGACTTGCACTTGTCGGCCGAACTTCCCCGAATAGGGTCCTCCCGTCCAACGATGCCATACGCTCATTTCCATTCTTTCCAGATTGGTCACCAGTGGAGGCCTCGCTCGCTCCGGATCATCCGTCACTCGCCGTAGGACAGACGGGTGGCCCTACGTACGAGTGTAAATGTTGCCACTAATGGCTACTCGCTCAACGGAACTAACAGTATTCATCCACGCCTCCTTGTAAGTCGAGATCTGGGCCAGAAGACACGACGAACCTGGGAAGAATGACATCGACCCCGTGCCACACTCATCAGTTACTAGAAGCGACAGTATTCGGTTGGATGAAAATTGCCACAAAGTACTGCAATCGTGTGTCATAGTCTTTGTAGTACAGATTTCTACCTTGTATCCAACTCCTACAACTGCAGGCATAACAGATACCATTATCATTAAGCCATTGAGTAGAGATGCATGTCCATGGGAAATTGATTCAAAATGAATAGGTCAAAAGGAAAGCATTCCTTTGACTAAAGTGACGACTTTATTTCAGAAATACATATATAGGCTGAAAGGTTAAGTCTCACATTTCCTATGAACAGTCATAGATGTGCGATGTGGGTAGTATTTGTGACAATACAGATGTCTATTTTGTGCAGCATTTTCTGCCAGGGCCGTTGCGCCGTAGCCCGATCAGTGGAGTTAAATGCTCTGGCTATCAGGTGCCTTAGGTTCTGTAAGTCGCGTGGAAATAAGAGATTACGTCAATGTGGCACGGTTCAGTCCTGCTGCAAAATGAAGCCGGATACCTCTTTTGTCAACTGAGGCAATAAGCAGAGAGAAAGCATATATTGATCTATGCCTGGTAGTTTCTGCGACGAGAAAAGGACCAGAAACTCTCAGTTATGGCGCAGAAAATATTAAATTTCGGAGAATCACATTGTTGCTAAGAGACCTGAGAGTTTTCTACACCCCATAGTCTCAAATTATGTTTGTTCAGTTTGCCTCTTAAGTGAAATGTGGTTTTGTCAGAGAGTCTGTCGGCGAAAGCATCCATCTCCATCCGTGCTTCAAGACCAATGCATAATTCCATCCGTTTCAGTTTATCGGCTGGTTTAGTGCCTACAACGTTCGAATTCTATAAACCATGAACTGCAGACTCTTACGCAACGTACGTCACTTTACTGATTGCGATACATTCACTTCTCTGCTGGCACAGCGCGTGGATTCTCTGGAGCTTTTTTCGTAGATCGTACCAATGTTTTTCACCGATTGATTCTCGACGGATGGCTATCCTGTGGTATTCTTCTTGCATTCTATCTCCTCGAATGGCTTTGCCCAGCTAGCAGTGTTCCGGCGGTGTGGTGCCACCTTACGAAATTTGGTCCGAAAATGTCTTTGGACAGTGATTATTGGTGATGTCTTTGCGTATTCTACGACACACGACTCCTCCAGCGATGAATAACAACTGCGATGTTCCATTGATTCGTTGTTGCCAACCGAAACCGAGAGAGTTAGCCTTGTTTGTGTATTTCTGAAATAAAGCCCTGCTGTTCTCACAGGAATAGTTTCTTATTGTCCCGTTCATTTTGAATTATCCTATAGAGTAGCTGTAGTTTCGCCTTGCTTTCAGCTGTTAGGAGGACCAGCGTAGCAGGGCCCCTTTACTCCATCATCCAGATCGGTGCAGGATCACTACCGAAAAGTCTGCTGCTCTTTTGCAGAAACCACATCTTTTTCCAGCGTCTCCATAGACACTCGTTCAATGTGGGTGCACCTATGGTTCGGCTATATGCATCGTGGAGGCATTGAAGCCACCCCACCTCGGCAATGTCATGGTTTGTGGAAAGTATGAGAGGTAACGAATAATTTTGGACTCCATAAATCATGTAACAAATTCATAATGTATATAAAATCAGCAAAAGAATAGCCAAGAAGAGTTTTCAGTGATATCCAAACACAAGCTGGTTATGATTCTATTTTGGACACTGCCTAGGTAGAAAAAAATGCGAACAACGTACAGCTGAACAAAGCGAATAGTGCTTTTAATAGGACATACAACCGTTACATTGATAAATCATCGTCAAGACGAGCTAAACTTAAACTGCAAGTTAATTATAAACAAGAAAGAACTACTCATAAGACAAAGACAAAAGTCTGAGAACACCATTCGCCAAATGACCTGTTGAAAAGACTGTAAACTGCTACTATAGGCTCGGAGGAAGAGACTATTTTTACCAAAGAAAAGAACAGGTTTCGGGAATAAAACAAGACGAATGACACCGAGAGACTGAAGGAACCATAGGTAAAGTATGTGGAAGTCATTCAAAATGGAACAGAATACAGATGTCTTACCGACAATTTTAAGGAGTTCCTCAAACAGCGCTTTAAGATGTGAAGCAGTAAAAACTACAACTCAGAGAGAAGACATACATAATGCTAAGGCCGATGTCAAAGATTCAGCCACCTGTTATAATAATAAAACAATCCTTCATCATTAGAATCTTTCTCCGTAGTTCTATAGAAGTGTTAAGAATAAAAATACACTGCCAGAAATATGCAACACCCGCAAGGATAAATCATTTTACTTACAAATGACGTGACAGTTAAAAAACAGAGGATGTGTTAGATAACTATGGGTTTGGCTTTAGGAAAGATAAAGGCACCAGAGAAGCAATTCTGACAATGCTTTTGATAATGGAAGCAAGACTATAGAAAAATCAACAGACGTTCTTACGATTTGTCGACCTGGAAAACGCGTTCGACAGTGTAATGTGGTGCAAGATGTACGAAATTCTGAAGAAAATAGGGGTAAGCCATAGGAAAGGCGGCTAATATACAATATGTACAAGAGCCAAGTGGGATTAATGAGAGTGGTCGACCAAGAAAGAAGTGCTCGGTTTAAGAAGGGTGTGAGACAAGGATGCAATCTTTAGTCCCTACTTTTCAATCTGCAAATCGAAGAAGGAGTGATGGAAATAAAAGGAAGGTTCAGGAGTGGGATTGGATTTCAAGGTGAAAGGATATCAATGATATGATTCGCTGATGACATTGCTATCCTGAGTGAAATTAAAAAAGAGTGAACAGTCTAATGAGTGCAGAATATGGATTGAGAGTAAATTGAGGAAAGCCGAAAGTAATGAGAAGTAGCAGATATGAGAACAGCGATAAACATAATATCGGGATTGATGGTCACGAAGTACATGAAGTTAAGGAATACTGCTACATAGGCACCAAAATTACCAATGACGGACGGAGAAAGGACGACATCAAAAGCAGACTAGCACTGGCAAAAACGGCATTCCTGGCCACGAGGAGTCTACTAGTATCGAAGATACACCTTGATTTGACGAAGAAAGTTCTGAGAATGTACGTTTGGAGTACAGCATTGTATGGTAGCGAAAAATGGTCTCTAGGAAAACTAGAACAGAAGAGAATCGAAGCATTTGAGATGTGGTGCGACAGAAGAATGCGGAAAATTAGGTGGACTGATAAGGTAAGAGGAGATTCTGCGCAGAATCGGAGAGGTGAGGAATATGGGGAAAACACAGATAAGGAGAAGGGACAAGATGATAGGACATCTGAGGCATGAGGGAATGTCTTCCATGGTACTTGAGGGAGCTGTAGAGGGCAAAAATTGTAGAGGAAGTCACAGATGGGAATACATCCAGCGAATAATTGAGGACGTAAGTTGCTACTCTGAGACGAATAGGCTGGCACAGGAGAGGAATTAGTGGCCGTGGCGGGCCATATCAGACTAGTCAGAAGACTGATGACCAAAAAAGAAAAGACAGGTTGTTCGTCATTGTAGGAGTTCCTGATGACAAATTCAGAACAAATGAAACCTACACGTCACCTTAAAGTGTGCCCAAACAGTCGTACCAGTACACAGTGTACCCTTTTTGACGGCAGCGCAGGAGTGAATTCTCGAATGCAAACTATCATAAAAGTGCCGAATGGCATCCTGTAACAGATTGCCCCGAGAATCTTGCACCTTTTGTTGTAGTTCGGCAGTGATTCCCCCTAGAAAGAATAAGCTTCCTCTTCATCGTGACTTATACGCTTACAGAAATTTGGTTATCTTGCTGGCCACGACAGTTGTTGTACTATACGAGGAGCACGTTGCGCCGACGAAGCCCTCTGTGGACGTGCACTGTCCTGCAGGAAAAGCACTTCACCTCCCTGTCTAAGCATGGCAGCAGCACGGCCGTAGCAACTTGTGCAAAGTAGTGGGCACTGGTTGCTTTACACTGCAGAGACACCAAACGTGACCACGAGGTGTAACTGATGCCCCCCTCCCCCCGCACCATGAAGCGTAGGATGGAACTGTGTGTCGTGAGGTACACTTTCTGGAATAGGTACCTCACTAGGTCTCGACCTACACGTATATATCCCTCACTCGCGTACAGACAGAATCTACTGTAATCAATGAAGACGACTGCGTGCCGTTCCACTCTCCCGTCAACTCTTCCACGACGCCAGATTGCAAATAGTACTTATTGTGGTGTGAATGGTGGACTGGCCAGAGTCCCACGTGATCTTAAGCCTGCTGCAAGCAAACGTTTCCTACTGGTCTCTGATGACACTGGCAGTATTTGCCCTGATTTCGTCCCTGGATGATGTTCGGTCGGCCACCACTGCTCGTACAATGGGCTGATCTTGACGTGCGTCTGTACTATGCGGGGGTCCAGAACCCGGTCTACGGGTGTGATAATGTTCCACTGACCACCACGACTCATTGTGCCCAACATGTGCAACAGTCCGATGATACGTCCGTCCATCTTCCCACAATGCTAACCGTTTTTAATGGCTGAAGCTGTTCATCAGGAGTACGTACTTGTTGGTGGGGCATAATTGGACTCTAGAATAAATGTTGCAAACACTGTTCGCACTTGAACTCAGCAGCATTACTGCTTCCAAATTCCAGACAGACGGTGCACAAACAGGCCTCTTGCGTGACATTTTTCTGCCGAAGACTGTGACAAATGAATCACTACCACTACAACCTCTCAGTATGCGCAAAGGCTTATTATACCCTTCTGCCACCAGACACCGTCCTTAAGGGAGTAGCACTTTTTTCTGCCAGTGTATAAATGAAAATATTAAAACTTCCTTACCACTTCCGTTGCAAATGTATCTCCCTGAGCACTTCGTGTGCATTATCAAGATACACAAAGGCACTCACCAATGATCGAAGTTAATGGAGATACCTGGGAGTTCGAATTTCGCAACGTGCTAAATGTGAGCAGTATTAACATAAAGTTTACAACAACAGAATAATATTGTAACATACCCATAAAATTAAAAAAAAATTCTGCATCTCCTGTAATCTACTCATTAATGCATTTTCATTTATTTCGCTATGTATAATAATCTCAGACAGCTCCAGCAGATCCCATTTTCTACACTTGGCCTGTACATTCAAAATTATGATGTCTTCTTCAGTTCCCAAGAAGTAGTGGCCTCATTCATGGATGTGCATGGCTATGAAATTATGAAGCCGAAAAGCGTTCCTGGCTTCCTTGTATATCAACTTGAAGGACATACCGATCTACCCGCTGTAGTTCGCAATAGACATTAATACCAGCTTTATCGAAACTATCAACATCCTGTTTTAAAATACTTGCTTCACACCATAGCGTTTTGTTGGTTCTACATCCGGCTTGAACTTTAAATAGCATAAAAATGTTCACTACTTTCTGAGATAAATTACCGAAATACGAAATCGTGACTCTCTTAACATTCTGTGTGGCTTTCTCATTTGCCCTCGTGCGGTGTTTCTCACGCATTAATTTATTAGCTACGTTTTCTTGGTATTAGCCAGTTATGGCTAGCGATCTTAATCAACTCAATCATTATATTTCAATCATTATATCTCATTGAGCTTTTAAACACTCTCTCTACACGACAGCATAGGGTGGAAAGTTTTTGGAAATGTCGATGACGAGATTTGTTATGAATCAAAATATCCGTTGTTGTCGGCTTCCTGTATATTTTGGAGGCACGCCTATTATCTTGCTTTACGATATTTACTTCAACGAATTTGCAGCTCACCATTTTTTCTTATTCGATGGTGAATTCAGTTTTAAATGCAAATAATTAACTTTATTTACAGTTTCCGTGACCTCCGCCGTTTCCCCTTCACCCATCAAAAGCAGCGCATCGACCACGTTGAAGTTATTGTACAGGACTTTATCAACGGAGTGGTGGGCATTAGAGAAGATTTTTCCACTGTAGTTTCTGACATGCTGGAGGCCATAACTTTTTGCTTGGAAATTTTATTGTTAATAGAGAAACAGTTATATTATGAACAAACTGTGATAGTTCAATGAATTCAGCAACTTCTTGGTTCTAATTACTCAAACGAAGAGCCCAGTCGCTCTACTTACGTGTCTGTATCCAGCTGTCTTTCCTGACGTTGTATAGGAATAGCTGTGGCCGTGACACTGTCATTTTCACTGACTGCACACACCAATCGATTTTACTTTTATTTTACCGATTGAACGAATAATCTCGAAGCACATTTCACGAGGACATGGTAACAAAGAAAGTGATCATGAATTTTTAACATTTTTATCTTCATCGCCTTTGGAAGATTCTTGTAGAATAATTCTGCTGATGAAAGCTTGCTCCTTCAAAATACGTCATGTTCAGTACTTTTGCATTCCAAAAGGTGGTTTATCATGCATTTTAACTTTGAATTTGACGACTACGACCTTGCATCCATCATAGATACAGTCATGATGCTCAGATTCTGGCAAAGACGAATTAAATGGGTTTAAATATTTAAGTTACGCTTGACTGACAAAATGTTTCTCGCATGTAATTATATTTTTAAGGCTCAAGATCAGGGAGGAGGGGAAGAAGAGTTTGACAGAGAGAGGGAGGAGGAGGAGGAGATGGAGAGAAAGATACGGGGGGAGAAGCAGATTAGGATATATATCCAATTTCCATAAACATGTAGCAATTGCGAGGCAATGCCGTGTTTGCGAATACTAATATAAATTACACTTCTGCGTCGAATACGTACAAGTGACTGGTATTAGAATCAACGAACGCTGTTAGCACTGAAGAAGACTCTCAAGTAGCGCCCCAATCGCTCTAGCCTTCGCAACCAGTTCTTCTATCAGTCTGGCATAGGCAGGAAGTCTAAGAAATGCTCAGGAATTTATTTCTAAATGCTGAAGAGACACTAATATAACAAATGTCACAAACTTGCTGAAGAAAATATGGATTGCTAACACATGAGGCACACGTTAGTAGATGAACATAACGAAAAAATGCACAGCCCTACAATGAAACCACTAATGAACAGGAACCTTACGAGGTACTGCATTATCTGTGACAGCCGCTCGGAGTGCATGACAACGCTGACGAACTGTGGAGATAACTTCAGAGCTGTAGTTGTTTCTGGTCTAGACGGGGAGGGTGGAATAACATGCCCCAGGCGTCCGGGCGATAAGTGAACTTTTAGAAATGAACCAAGTTCTGGCCGTTCAAGTGGAAAGTTCAAGTTAGCTAAGACCCAGCGGCAGCCACACGCTGCGACTTCACAGAACCCAAAGTTTCTCCAGCAAGTAGCATCCTTAGCTTCGTTATCCAACTAGGGTGAGAGTGGGCCACGGATACCCTCCATGATTCTGGGAACCGTTTAATCAGCCACTAATCAGAGGACAGTGGCTTTCATACAACGACTCATATACGATTTTGCTTCCCATACCTGGGAATCTATAAAACGGGTTTCGTAATGGGCTACTTCTTTACAAGAAGGACCCAGTGATTAATCAGACAGCTACACAAAGCCATGTATCTTAATAGATGCTCTTCCACTGATGGTTAGATGGGACAGATGGAGAAAAAAATATGATTTAGTGCTTTAGTATTAAATGAAGACCTGAAATTTACAATACTTCACAATTAATAATGCCAGTCCGCAGCTCGTGGTCGTGCGGTAGCGCTCTCGCTTCCCGCGCCCTGTTTCCGGGGTTCGATTCCCGGCGGGGTCAGGGATTTTCTCTGCCTCGTGATGACTGGGTGTTGTGTGATGCCCTTAGGTTAGTTAGGTTTAAGTAGTTCTAAGTTCTAGGGGACTGATGACCATAGATGTTAAGTCCCATAGTGCTCAGAGCCATTTGAACCATTTTTTAAATAATGCCAGCGCTTCGTACTCAAATCATGTTTTAAGAGTTCTATAGAATTATTTTAGGCATTCTTTCTCGCATACACCCTACAAATTTTCCATTTACGTATTTCTTAAATTCTTGGAGAATAACTGTCGAATAGCTGTTGTGTACAACATAAATTAATGTTGTATTAAAGACAGAAATTAGCCATGACTTGACTGCAACATCAGCCCAATAATGTAGATAGTTTCTGTTACATCTACAGTGCCACAAGCCACCTCACAATTATTAAAACAGATTATTCTTATTTTTTTCTAAAAATGGTACTTGCGAAGAATAAAGAAGTTTAGCATTTTACGCCAAAAACGAAGAAATTAGAAACGCTGCAGATTCTCGACGAGGAAGCAAATCTGCCGTGACTTCCTCAGAGAATCAGCCATGTCATTCACCCTAAACAGATCAGGAAAACGATGGGCATCCTAGATATGGACAGCTGGATGAAGATCCGAACCCAGTTCTTCTCCCGAATACCATTCCAACGGTTTGATTAGTGCACGACCTCGCAATACTCCGTTTCCTCCGAAATTTCTTATGGTTAGTTTTGACGACTATTGTTTATGGTGGGTAGCGAAAGAGGCGCAGAAATGAGCTCAGCCTGAACGTAGTCTCGATTATGTTCATTTTTAAACAGTTCTTAAATCTTTCTTAGTTATATTAAGAGACTTCAGAAAGTAAGTTGCACGTTATTATGGTAGGCCAAGTAATTTTTATTGAATGCTGCCGTACGCGTCATAGTGACGCAGATACAAGGCACTTTTTTCAACGTAGTCCGTTGGTTCCTCTAAACAGTCGTCCAGTAACTCGACATCAGAAACCTGCTCCTTGATCACAAAACCATTTGAGAACCACTGTGTGTACATCCTCATCGTAGAGAAATATCTTTCCCCGCAGATATCATTCAATTCGCCGAAAATATGGAAACCGCATGGTACAAGATCTGGACTTCGCCGTGACCATCACACACATTTGTACAGTCTTGGTCGAATTGTTGGAGCCATTTCAATACGGCTGGACGAGACACTGCATTCGGCCCATATGCCGTCAGAACTTGATTGGATCTTTGGGCAAATTAGCCGTTTTGCTCACAAGATCTTCAGTTACACACCTGTTATCCGTACCGCAGCACATTCTGAAGTCCGTACGTGACATACCTGTTTCAGTAAGATACAAACAACCAATATAATTTCAAGTTTATTACACAGTTTGTGAGCGTGGGAGAATGGCGCAAAGCGAACTCATTTGAATTCCTTAGAACTCCAAATATTAACATTAAATGTGGAGGCTGTCCATATTACGTACTACGCAGTGCTTACAAACATCATCTCATACGCTTATGGGACATATTAGCTTCGGACGATGTGAGGTGCTAACAAAACACCACTCTAAGGCCGAGTGAATAACGACTACAAAAAAGTCTCATTTACTTCTCACTGTATGCAAAATAGCATTACCAAAACTCAGCACCCATATTAAACAGTTGCACGAATAAAGACCAGTTATGACACTATTATATGGTTTGTCCCTTAAATGGTTTTCTTTGATAAGCGCATCCGTGCCCGTTTGGACGACCCTTAATGCGGAACTCGAGACTCGAATCCTTCATCTCCGATCGCCAACCGGCACCTCCCACCCGTCAAAGAAAAATGGGCTGGTAAAATAAAATAAGAACCTTCGGTCAGAGCACGGTTCGATCTACCGTCTGTCATCGATGACATTACGTCCCTCAAAACCTCGCTCTGATTTAGTACTTGCGTTATTATTTTTCTTTCCCTCCTATACGGAACGCCTTATCCATATTCATTCGTAGTTATTCCCTACTGGTTTTGTTAATATTTGCCTAGTAAGTTCTGTTTAGTCACCGTTTATTTTTTATTAATTCCTCGTTTTTGATATCGCTTCTTTTTTAATATTATTTTTACATTTCTATGCAAAGGAACACCCTTTCGCACTATTTCTCTGAAATTACTGAGCGTCTGTTCTAATACAACCTATTTATTTTTCCTGTCGTGTTATACAGTATCAACCATCAGAACACATGGTACTAAAACGAATCTCTGTTTCATGGAAGGAAGATTAACATTACGTTTAACGTCCGCTCGATGAGAGGTCATTAAAGACGGAGCACAAGCACGGGATAGAAAATCGGCAGTATGCTGTACACATCTACCCAGGGATTTGCCTCACGCGATTTGAGGAAACCACGCGAAACCTTTTCAATGGCGGATAGATTTGTGAACCGCCATCCTCCGGAACGTGACGTCAGTGTCTTACCTCTTCGCCACCTCAATCTTTTCGCTGCCTTAAGTCCTGCTACTTCCACAGCATGAGGTGAGATAGTTGCTAAACACTACGCAGGTGACAATTTCTGCTTGTTCAAACGGTGAACTAGTATGGAGTAGTAAAAGAAAACTGCAATCATGCCCTTTCTTCAATATGGGAAACCGAGTGTGCGGGTCAAACCAGATCCCTCCAGATCTCCGAAGCAAGTTCTGACATTGGTCTCATAACGCTCATAACTACCAACAACAGAAATTTCGGTGAGTTGTAGGTACTCTTTGTTAGTGATAGCCTATTCCTTTTCCTTCTAGACTGTTGTAATGTTTTTTCTGAAATTTTCTCTGGCTTTGGCACTTGTTGGAGAACTGTTACAAAGAGAAACATTACCTGATAAGAAATAAGCTCGTAATTATTTAGATGAAGCATGTTTTTCATTGCAGTGCGATATTTGCATGATGAACATAATGTGAATGCTAACTTTTCAATGGCACATTTTGTTCAGTTTTGCACTGTGGGGCAAAACCGGGTACAACGATTGGAGCAAAACGGTAACAACCCGATTTTGTCCCACGCTTTAAAGAAACGAAGACAACCATAAGGCAAAACACAACAAGCGGAAGTATCAGAAAGTGTGGCATTTCAGGATGAAATCCCTAAGGCCAATGCGCTCCAAGACAAAGTTCATCAATTTTATATGACCTAAAAATTTCAATACCCGCAAGATGAATTAATAGCTTTTCCTGGGACTTTGTAAATGAAATCTAACTGGTTGGTTGTGTTTCCTGGGACTTCTAATGCCTCTTCCAACACTTGAACTGGTAGAACCTGCAAAGAAAAATTCTGTTTTCCTCTCTATACAAAAATGATTTGGAAGCTGATGAAAAAATCAGGAAAGAGAAAGAAGAAAATAAAACTGGAAACAAAAACTTTTTATGGAGACGAATCGGAAACCCTAAGCAATAAAGAAAGCAAAGAAGCAGAAAAAACTGTTGGGAAGACTAAAACACCTTAAAAAAGTTAAAAAAACGTACTTCGGCTTTATGAGGCGAAAAAGACGTAGCAAGCATATTTTTTAATAGACTACATTCAGAATCGTTATCGAATGTGGGACGGAACCGGTAGCTTATCTTGTGCCTGGGCCAATGTCAATGTTCCAATGGTGACGAAGAAGACGCTACTTCGCCTACGATTTCTGTTACTAAGAACATAAATCGCAGACGAAAAAGTAGTTTTCTTCCTCAGCGATGGAATATTGTTCATGAGCGTACAGTATGTGTGCTTTTGTTGTTTATTAGAAAGAGTTTTCAAGACCTTTTCCGATGTCAGTGGAATGTTCCGAAAATTTGAAGTTCTTTAACAAAAAACCAATTTTGGTTCTTAGAGTAGGTTTATGGTATCCGTTAGTAATACTTCTAACGATTTTTTATGTGTTCTGATTTATCTTTGCAGACCATAAGAACCTTTTATCGACTTCAGTTTTTTTCTGTTCATTTAAAGGGATACCCCACTTTACTCGGCGGGTGGGGCAAAACCAGTGTTTTGCACCTAACGACATTGGTTTGCTTAAAGCTGAAATCGCACTAGTATCATGTTGTTGAATATATAGGAGCTCTGCGCAAACTTAATTTCCAAACGCAGTACACAGTTTTGTCCTTCTTTCGCCTACCATTATTTACTTAATTTACCTGTTTCGGAGAAATATGCTACTTGCAGTCGTTTGTCGCTAAAAACTAAAAATTTAACATTTTTATTTCATATCACTATGAGGTATACAAATTGTCAGACATCGCAGTGAGATTAAAAAGTCAGTTTCGAAAAAAACTAGACCAACCATTCTTAAAGATTATTTTTAGTGCACTCTAAGATAACGAATCGCTAGCGGAAAATGAATACCTCTTGAAGGGGATGTTCTCAATATTTTCCACCAAAGCATCGTTCTGTAACTTTATATCTTTTAGGGAAATGAATTTTTCAAGTTTACAATCTTCTCGGTGTACAGGCAGTGTCAAATCTGGGCTCCAAAGATAACCATCATCGTCTTCGTTAGTCGTTTCCTGGAGAAGAATATGATGATGATTATCTTCAAAATCTCAAGTTTTACTGTAGATTTCACACGATTTGTACTCTGAGAAGATATTATACAAGGATTCCGTCGTGGAAAACTTGGATGTCATCGAAAACTTTTTCTCACTAATACATTAAACCTTCTAAAAGAGTGCTGGGGTAGGAAACTAAAAGGTGAGAGAGAGAAATGTTAAGTTGGGAGTTTCAGATTTAGTTTGCTATTCACTAAGCTTTAGAAGCGGATATGAAATGACGAACCTAAGTTAGTGTGAGAACTGTTATTTTACTTAAGCATACCGGGTCTGCGTCGCTGTAATTACACGCGTCAGCTCTGCCATGAGAGCTCTCAACCGTAACGCTATAGTGGTAACAGTTGACCTTTATCGTGCAGTTAGCGGCTGTGATAGAGACAGACGTTATAATTACATTTCACAGAACCGCATTAGATAAATGGTGGCTAGAATTCATTCTGTACTCTGCGAAATTCATGCTACAGTATACCTGCATTCCTCATTTTGTGGACGCTCTTACTGATGGCTTGCCGGAAAATCTACTATGAATTTTCAGTACGTTATAGATGTAAGATAGAAGAGGCATTCTTTTATATGCTTTAAAATAGATTAATTGTAAAACGTTATTTATTTAAACGCCTTTCAAGTTTTAATCTCTTTTAATATACACTCAGATTTGTGGAATAATCATCTGGCCAGACTCAGTCTTATTGTTTTATGTGGTTCTTCGCCCATTCACCAGTTGTTCAGGTCTGGGAACAAAAACAGCAAATGAGAGCCAAATATGGCGATTGTGAGGAGGAACGTAGTGCGGGTCACAAAGTTCTGCAGCTACCATCCGAGACGTTCAGGTATGAGTGTGCGTTATTGTGATGGAAAGCAACTTTCTTTCATGGAAATTTAATGACATCCTTTAAGTTTTACAAAAGAGAAGCGTCATACTCTTTAGACACTGTTCTTGTGAAGAGCGTGTACGAGCACAAGACTATGAGAATTCGAGAGCTGCGGAAAATGGAACATAGGAACCTTTTTCTGCTGATGAAAAAGATTACCTTCCATTGGTGTACGTTCAGATTTTGTCACACACTTTTTCCACTGATCCTTTGTCTCTGTTAAGTAATGATGGATCCGCATTTCGTCTACTCAAAAACGGCTCTGAGCACTATGGGACTTAATTTGTCCCCTAGAACATAGAACTACTTAAACCTAACTAACCTAAGGACATCACACACATCCATGCCCGGGGCAGGATTCGAACCTGCGACCGTAGCGATCGCGCGGTTCCAGACTGTAGCGCCTAGAACCGCTCGGCCACCCCGGTCGACCATTTCGTCTACTGTTACAAAAAAATTAATACTATCACACTACCGAAGAAACTCTAAGCAGATAATTGAGAACAATTCCCACCACTGTGACCTCTCATATTTCTAACTTAACAGACCGGATGGTATAGAAAATAACAGAAAGAAAAAAAAAGCAGTTGAAGAGGTACTGGACAATAATATGTTCCGGAATAGATGAAGTGCAAGAAAACCCATTTTACTTTATGCTTAGGCATAAAAGGAAGGATAAAAAAGTCTAGATGCTTCTGCGGCGTCTTTGGGATCATAGAAATCCTACGATTACTTATTTATGTAGTTATAAAACGACGATTGACGAAGAAGTACGGAAAAAGACGAAGAGCGTAAAGTAATTAAAAAGCCAATGCGCAAGGAATAAAAGTAGAAATTCAAAAAACACAAGTTCGTCTTGAGAATGACGGAATTCAGTCTTGAAAGTTATTTCCATTCTTGTTTAACATTACATCGAGATAGGAATGAAAAAAATGAAACTGCTGGGAGACAAAAACAATGTAAAGGGAAAAATTCGTATTCTACAGTCCACATATGATATAGGCATTAAGTCTAACATCAAAGAAATACTTCCTTCTAGTGATTAACAGCACACGTAGCTCAAATGTGGGTTACCGATCAACAGAACGCAGATAAAAGAGCTGGAAACGGTATAAACGAGGACAGCAACTTTTTGACATCGAAATGGAGGAAGATACCGTGGTATCTAAAAAGCAATATTACACAGGATGGCTGTAGGAACTAAGATGTCGAAAGCAGATAGATCTAGGCGGAATTAATATTATTCAGCGAACTAACACTACTAGTATCAAATATATGCGTAAAAGTGTACGCCTATAGGTTTCACTGTACCTAAGTAGAACTGTAACCGCAGGAAAAAGACTGGGAACTTTTGAAAGATAGTAGTACAGCCTGCAGTGTACAGATAAAGCACGAAATCAGTACGTATATGAAGGAAAGGACACAAAATTTAATATAATCATCTTGACATTGTGTGGTGGTGATTTTAATCATTTCTTTCACCAGCACAAAAATGTCTTTTAACTGATCGCTAAGTCTTAGATTCCTCTTTTCACAATGACAGTTCGTACGGCCTTTCAAAAAATGCACAATGTGATTATCTTAATTTTTCATCACTCACTTCTGTCACATTGATCGTGGTATATTTCAAACTATCTATGCCCCCTTTTCATTGAGTAACAATAATTGAGAATCGTGACAGTCATGCGGCGAAGTTCTTTATTTTCTTGACGTCACGAAAGAGAGAGCAACAACACTGTGAGGGACCTTGGCTCTCCCACACGGAGGACGCATTCTTGTTAATAACCAGAGACAAGCTGGGCTGGCCACTGAGACAGTGTTACGTTATAGCAAATCGACGCTTCCTCATATTTATGTCCAACGCTTTTCAAAAATTCGATTTATGTGAATTCGGTAGAAGATTAAACAACAATGAAACTTTTTTAGTGACCAACTGCTTAATTACACGAATGCATGCAACACATTCCATCGTCTGCGGTTCCTAATTACGGAATTCACAGGAGAAATTTACGTGTTTTTCCATTATCCCGCTCAGCACACTGAGGTAATTTACTGCATGATGTATAACTTCTTTCTGTTTCATTAAGAAAGCACGGGACAAGTTCTCTTTTAATATAACGCCTGGAAATTGTGTGGCTAATGTTTCTTGCAGGTGTGTACAGGGGCAGAAAGGCGTTTCTCGACTGGAGTATGCGCATGACCTCTTGCATCAGCAAGTACGTGGGAGAGCTGTATTAACAGAACACTGTGGGTAAACACTGGATTACTCTAATGAGAATATGAGGTTTCCACAGTTCAGGTGCAAAGTGGCGAAACTTGTCTGCACTTAACCAACTGCGTGGGAGTGTGAAGGACTTTCAAGACTAATTCTCAACGAGCAAAGAAAAGTGATAAGAAACCTTCACTGTCAGATTTAAATCTCGTTTCAGATTTATTGGAATGAAATATGTCAACAAACTGTTTTATCCATTTTCACGGAACTGTAAATAATTTCGTACGTACTGGCCACAAATAAGCAAGTAAATGTACACCTCTATAAATTCATTACGTCAAACTAAGCAGCCACAATGCCATTTGACATGTTCATGCTATCTTTGCACTGGGACTGGCAATTATGTAACGATACTTATATTCCTCTACCAGTTGATACCTCTCAGCCTGCGTCCAGAATCTGCTACGTGAGATGAGATGAGTTTTTTGTACGTCCTCCCCGCATTTTCACATTTCCACATTTGTTGGCTGTAGCAACGTTGGTTTTCTCCAGTTAGACGAAAATTTATAAAAACAAACCAGCTCTATGAAGCTGACCCACGATCATCTTGTAAAAATATATTTTACGACTTAGGCACATTTATTACTCCTTCACAGTATATTTACGACCTCATGAAGTTTGTTGGAACTAACGGTTCAACGGTGTACGCAATTCTAAAACGAGAAGAAAAAACTTAATATTATTCCACACCATAGCTGACTCTGAGCACGTCTTATCTCAAACAATTATTAGGACGTTAAAAGTAATATATTACTTGTTAAAACTTATATTCTTTGATACAATTCATTAGAAAATCTGCCAAATGGAAAATAACAGCTCTACAGCTGGAAGGGTACAATCCTTTCCTCTTCACATTCCTTCATTGTGGACAGTCGTGCATGTCATGATATGTGCATATAACTTCATTGTTTCTCGGAACAGTGGTACCAAAGAGCTATAGAGAAGAGATGGACAAACGATGTCATTTTATTTTTCTGTGCACAGCCATGGTAACCCTCAAGGGTCCTCATATTCTCACTGACTGTATTTGTGATACATTTTTGCTTTCTTCTTGTCGTTGGTTTGTGTGTTAAATGGCATGGAGAGTGTCATTTGCTCAGCTCTTGAGGGGCCTTTCGTAAATGCTGCTTGTCCAGTCCCATGCTGTGGCTAACTTGAATTTTCTTCCTTGTATAGCAAAACAAGCAAAGGGTCAAAGATGAGTAGGAATCTGCAGATGTGGCAGGCCATATCTGGTCACTGTAGAAAGTCTTTTCCTCCACCACTACCCGGAAGTCAGATAGGTCTTTAGTGCCGCCATGTTAGGTACTTGGACGCTGGGGCTGGAGATCAACAATTGAACTTTGTATGTGCTCCGTAACTCTCGTTGTCGACAAGGGTATTGTATGTGAGATATTTATGTAGAATTACACACTTATCTGTATAAGCTTTCTACAAAAATTGTCCATGTTTGGGAAAACCGAATACATTTATTTAAAAAATGTTCTTCTCATTTAATGTGTACTTTAGCTACCGTATCCAGTTGCTAAGCAAAGTTGACTGTTCTTTGGTCCTGTGTTGCGCATGTGAACAGTATTGTGAAATAAAACATTAAACTTCATGAAACGCAAAATTTGAAACAAAGGAAGTGATTTCAATTTAATGCCAAAAAAAAGTAATTGTATGCTCAGTGAAAACTATATAAGTAAAACTCAATACCGGAATATATTATAAACGTTGCGTGATACGAAGTGCAATATTAGACAAGGAACATTCACAAAAATAAGTTACTGCTCTAGTCGGAAGAAAATATGTCTGAAATTACCAATACTGTTCACTGAAAATTAATCTGCTGCTAACACGGGGTGACAATCCCGACTATACACTGTTTTGCTATTTACAATAGCAAAGTAAATATGAGAACCTTACATGAGATGCTTTTCACGACATATATGTTAGTAAATAAAGAGATGTTTTTGTTTCAATTAGTTACTTAACTTGGATAGGGCGCCTCGACGAATCATGCTCCTTTCTTCTAAGCAACGGGTAAGCTTTTCCCTTAAGGTGAATTTTGATTTTTTCATGTACTACGTCATACGGTGAGTATCTTAGAATACCATTGTCTCCAGTGGACTTCGTGGTCGGTGGCTGCACGGACGATGTCGAGAGACCGATTTCAGTTGAGGCTAGAAGGTGTACAATTAAATTGGAATACCTAGCGTGTGGATCGTTTAATTTTTAGTGAATCACCATTAGAGTGGAAATATTTTGACTGAACTGAAACTAAGAATGTGCACGTGAAAGAGATTGCGTAGGTGGAAACTGTGTAAAGATTAAGTTATGGTCTGGCTGAACCACCAAATTTGGGTTCAAAAATGGTTCAAATGGCTCTGAGCACTATGGGACTTAACATCTATGGTCATCAGTCCCCTAGAACTTAGAACTACTTAAACCTAACTAACCTAAGGACGTCACACAACACCCAGTCATCACGAGGCAGAGAAAATACCTGACCCCGCCGGGAATCGAACCCGGGAACCCGGGCGTGGGAAGCGAGAACGCTACCGCACGACCACGAGCTGCGGACCCAAACTTGGGGTTAACGTGTCTGGAAGATCACTGCGGAGGCACATTCGCGCTCTGCTATTTCATTCTCCGTTAGTCACGCGGTATATAGAAAGTTCCAGGGAGCTTTTAATTACATCTACATCTACATCTACATCTACATTTATACTCCGCAAGCCACCCAACGGTGTGTGGCGGAGGGCACTTTACGTGCCACTGTCATTACCTCCCTTTCCTGTTCCAGTCGCGTATGGTTCGCGGGAAGAACGACTGTCTGAAAGCCTCCGTGCGCGCTCTAATCTCTCTAATTTTACATTCGTGATCACCTCGGGAGGTATAAGTAGGGGGAAGCAATATATTCGATACCTCATCCAGAAACGCACCCTCTCGAAACCTGGACAGCGAGCTACACCGCGATGCAGAGCGCCTCTCTTGCAGAGTCTGCCACTTAAGTTTGTTAAACATCTCCGTAACGCTATCACGGTTACCAAATAACCCTGTGACGAAGCGCGCCGCTCTTCTTTGGATCTTCTCTATCTCCTCCGTCAACCCGATCTGGTACGGATCCCACACTGATGAGCAATACTCAAGTATAGGTCGAACGAGTGTTTTGTAAGCCACCTCCTTTGTTGATGGACTACATTTTCTAAGAAGTATCCCAATAAATCTCAACCTGGTACCCGCCTTACCAACAATTAATTTTATATGATCATTCCACTTCAAATCGTTCCGCACGCATACTCCCAGATATTTTACAGAAGTAACTGCTACCAGCGTTTGTTCCGCTATCATATAATCATACAATAAAGGATCCTTCTTTCTATGTATTCGCAGTACATTACATTTGTCTATGTTAAGGGTCAGTTGCCACTCCCTGCACCAAGTGCCTATCCGCTGCAGATCTTCCTGCATTTCGCTACAATTTTCTGATGCTGCAGCTTCTCTGTATACTACAGCATCATCCGCGAAAAGCCGCATGTAACTTCCGACACTATCTACTAGGTCATTTATATATATTGTGAAAAGCAATGGTCCCATAACACTCCCCTGTGGCACGCCAGAGGTTACTTTAACGTCTGTAGACGTCTCTCCATTGATAACAACATGCTGTGTTCTGTTTGCTAAAAACTCTTCAATCCAGTCACACAGCTGGTCTGATATTCCGTAGGCTCTTACTTTGTTTATCAGGCGACAGTGCGGAACTGTATGGAACGCCTTCCGGAAGTCAAGAAAAATAGCATCTACCTGGGAGCCTGTATCTAATATTTTCTGGGTCTCATGAACAAATAAAGCGAGTTAGGTCTCACACGATCGCTGTTTCCGGAATCCATGTTGATTGCTACATAGTAGATTCTGGGTTTCCAAAAACGACATGATACTCGAGCAAAAAACATGTTCTAAAATTCTACAACAGATCGACGTCAGAGATATAGGTCTATAGTTTAGCATATCTGCTCGACGACCCTTCTTGAAGACTGGGACTACCTGTGCTCTTTTCCAATCATTTGGAACCTTCCGTTCCTCTAGAGACTTGCGGTACGCGGCTGTTAGAAGGGGGGCAAGTTCTTTCGCGTACTCTGTGTAGAATCGAATTGGTGTCCCGTCAAGTCCAGTGGACTTTCCTCTGTTGAGTGATTCCAGTTGCTTATATATATATATATATGTTGTGGGTTGGCAGGAGAGCCAACAACGTGATACTAGGGGAAGCCGAAAGGCACGCGTTTTAGCTCACGCAGGCTGGCGTGAGGTCTGGAACAGGTCAAGGAAATTAGACTTTAGCAAAAAACGGACGTAGCTGGTGGAATACTTAACTTTAATCCATAAATGGTGAACGTCGCTCTTGACGGTACATTATTCATAATCTCAATAGTAACTGGTAATGGCTCCTTGCTAGGTCGTAGCAAATGACGTAGCTGAAGGCTATGCTAACTATCGTCTCGGCAAATGAGAGCGTATTTTGTCAGTGAACCATCGCTAGCAAAGTCGGTTGTACAACTGGGTCGAGTGCTAGGAAGTCTCTCTAGACCTGCCGTGTGGCGGCGCTCGGTCTGCAATCACTGATAGTGGCGACACGCGGGTCCGACGTATACTAACGGACCGCGGCCGATTTAAAGGCTACCGCCTAGCAAGTGTGGTGTCTGGAGGTGACACCACAATATCAGTCCATGATATCCAATATTAAAAATTTACTCTTTCTGATGGACACACGTCCACATCGTCCGCTCTCAAAATTCCGCCAGCTCTCTCCCCACATCCACCACTGCTGGCGGCTCACCTCCAACTGCGCAACGCTACGCGCTGTTAACAGCCAACAGCCCAACACTACAATATCGAATATTACAACAATGCCACCCAGCCACAGACTGCACACAGCACAGCCAGTGATTTTCATACAGTGCGCTACGTGGCGTTACCAATATAAAAACCTAAACAGCCTACTTACAAGTTAAAGGAAGAAATTAGTACTCTGAGTGATTCAAATATATTAGGAACTTCGAAGTGTTGTCCCGGTTTTCTCTAAAGTACTATATTTGTATATTACATATAATAGGTATGCGTATTCAAGTATAGAGATATCTAAACAGGAACAATACGGCTCTGCGGTCGGCAACGCCTATATAAGAAAACAAGTGTCTGGCGCAGTTGTTAGATCGGTTAGTACAGCTAAACTTTAGGTGATACAGGTGGCGCACGAGCGATGGGACACAACATCTCCGAGGTAGCGATGAAGTGGGATTTTCCAGTACGACCATTTCACGAGTGTATCGTGAATAGCACGAATCCGGTAAAATATAATATCTGAGACATGGCTGCGGCAGGAAAAAGATTCTACAAGAACGGTACTAACAACGACTGAAGAGAATCGTTCAATCTGACGGAAGTGCAACCCTTCTGCAAATTGCTGTGGATTTCTGTGCTGGACCATCAACAAGTGTCAGCGTGCGAATCATTCAACGGAACATCATCGATATGGGCTTTCCGAGCCGAAGGTACACTCATGTATCCTTGATGACTGCCCGTCAGTGTCGACACTGGACTGTTGATGACTGGAAACATGTTCCCTGATCGGATGAGGCTCGTTTCAAATTGCATCGAGCGGATGGACGTGTACGACATTTAAAATTGTAATTTATGAAACATATTGTTGTTCTGTTTCATTTTGATGTTTATTTTATAATGTGGTTGATTAATGGCGAAGGCAATAAAAACGAATCCACCATTTTTTCTGACTACCGCAAGAGTGTCGTTCAGGTATGATTTGTTTTTTCCTGAAGCCACTCTGTAGCAATTTTGAACGTGTGGGTTGTCGCATTGTCCTGCTGGAATTGCACCAGCTTCAACAGTCCCCTGCTGATGTGCAGCGTCCATGGATTCATGAGGTTGTCTCCATACCCGTACACGTGCAGCCGCTCGATACAATTTAAAACGAAACTCGTCCGAGCAGCAACATGTTTCCAGTTATCAACAGTCCAATGGCGGTGATGACGGTCCCAGGCGAGGCGTAAAGCTTTGTGTCCTGCAGTCATCAAGGGTACACCAGTTGGCCTTCGGTTCCGAAAGCCGATGTCGATGATGTTTCGTTGAAGGGTTCGCACGCTGACACCTGTTGATGGCTCCTTATTGAAATCTGCAGCAATTTGCGGAAAGCTTGCACTTCTGTCACGTTCAACGATTCTCTTCAGTCGTTGTTTGTCCCGTTCTTGCAGTATCTTTTTCTGGCGGTAGCGAACTCGGAGATTTGATGTTTTACCGCATTCTTGATATTCGTGAAACGGACGTACGGGAAAACCCAATTCCATCCCTTCCTCGGAGATACTGTGTTCCACCGCTCGTGTGCCGACTATGACACCACGTTCAGTCTCACGTAAATCTTCATAACCTGCTACTGTAGCAGCAGTCACCGATCTAACAACTGCGCCAGACACTTGTTGTCTTATATAGGCGCTGTCAAGCGCAGCGCCGAATTCTACCAGTTTATATATCTCTTATTTGAAATACAGTCTGGAACCGCACGACCGCTACGGTCGCAGGTTCGAGTCCTGCCTCGGGCATGGATGTGTGTGATGTCCTTAGGTTAGTTAGGTTTAAGTAGTTCTAAGTTCTAGGGGACTTATGACCACAGCAGTTGAGTCCCATAGTGCTCAGAGCCATTTGAACCATCTTATTTGAATACGTATGCCTATATCAGTTTCTGGCTCTTCAGTGTAGTTTCTGTAGCAGAATTAATCGTTCATGAGAAGATCTTGACTTGCACCGTCAGTAGCATTGTAACTTGTACATGTTTGTAACCTTATAGTAATTTATTATGAATGATATACAATAATAGTCTTCTTTTGTATGAGATTGTCTAGTTTACTGACATAATTGCAATGCTAGTTCACAAATATGTACTGGAATCTGTTTACACTGTGACACAAGTGTTAATACATGACGATTTGTTGAGTATTTTTCTTGTTCACCATGTTATCTTTGTATTCAAATGTAGTTAAACTACATGTTTCTGATATTTTTAAAGTGGGTGTCTGTGGGGTAGGGGCACACACATGCAGGCGACAGTGGAATGCAAAATAGGGCGCTTTCTCTCTTTCTGCGGAAGATACATCACCTTCGGTCAAGGACACCCTCACTGGCACATGATTGAAGAGTTGGTGTCTCAACCCCTTCGGCCACAGATTCTTGCTGGGCATATCGTGCCGCCACTACCTCAGCTTACTTGGTCAATATGAGTTATCTGCTGGATGTCCTACCGATCACACGGGTGCCCGTATCAACGACTTCTACACCTACTTTCACCAGACACTGCCTGCTAATGTGAAACGCCGACACCCGGCGGTTGGCTGGAAGCGGATGTGAGGTAACATACACTCGCCTTTCTTTCCCAACGCTGTGAGGGCGCTATGGTATGTAATAATTACTGAAGAGTTCACCAACCGACAACGTTTATGCACTATACGTCTTGCCGGGGTCACTCTCTCCCACCAGATGCACCGCTGTCGGCTCGGACATGCACTGTTTAGTTTGTGGTACCGCTGCCGACTGTTGGCTCCTCATACGCCACGTGTTGACACTGTTGTGGCGACGGACGCCTCAGTCCGTAGAGCCCATTGAACTGATTCATCCTGACGCCACTTTTACGCTACATAATGTCACGGTGTGGGTTAAAGAGACGGCGTTGTCATGCTTTTTAGTGAGGGTGTTGCAGAGTTGTTATATTTCTGGCTTGGCTACTTGACGAGCAACTATATAAACACAGGGCGTCGTTTGGTTCGACCTTTGCGAATTTCTTAGGGTAGTTGTTTACGCGTCTTGCAGAGCATAGGGGTGTATCGGATGCGAGAAGAGATTAAAGATTTGGCAGAAGATGGACTGACGTGAGACTTTAACGGTAATTATACGTTGTTTAATTCTCGATGAACAGAAGACGAGCTGGACGCCGCGTCGTCTGTATTTTATAAACTTCGGCGTCATACAACAGGCTGCAACAGAGGTAAGCATTGCTGAGGGCAAACAGCAAGCGAAAAAGTTGCAATTACTCATTTTCAGAGCTCTACACGCGACCTAACTGACGGTACAACAGCAAGCAGTCGCACTGCGTCTCACCATCATTGCTTCGTGGTACAGTTGCACAGAGTGTCCCCATCTGCCAGTAGTATCTCCAATGCGTCCAGCCTGTAGCTCGTCTTGTCTTCAACTGGCCCAGTTCAATGCTCTTCACCTGCGACAGGACACAATTTTTTTTTTCGGACCTTCAGGCCAATCACTGAGCTGGATTCCGGGCTCAACGCGATGACCCAATCAGCTCACGTGAAAAGTTCGTCCTATGGAGTCCTTGTTCGCCCGTTTTAACTGACACTCGCTAGAAATGTCTTGAAGCTTCCACCGGGAACTTGCAACAACCACTTGTTTCAAGTCACACATGCCAAGACATGGAGGGTTCGTGTCCTCTGTTACTACATGTATCCTTCTTGTACGATTCCTCCCTGCCCCCCTCCTTCCCCTTGCCCACTGGTACTGTCCGGTGCACTCCAATGGTTCAACCCTCCGTTTCTGAGCCTGGAGAGAGCAGCAAATTCGCATTAGCGCACAGCCAAATTAACAGAATGGATTTTATGCAAGACAGGGATTGTTCATTAAATAGTATCTGCTGATCGTAAAGGGAAAATCAGTATTAAATAAAACACTTGCCCCACAGATCACTTCTCATAGGCAATGGTCTGTGGAGCAAACGATAAAGAAAAAGATGAATTCAAATAAACTTAATTCTTTCACAGCTTTATATAAAATTTTCTTACACATCTGTTTATGCAAAAATGATTCATGTTTTATTCTTAGTTCATTGATAATAGTAGTGAAGTCAGAAACGCTATATTCTCACTCAGTTCTAAGGGAAATATTTACTGTATCGTTAATAGCATCTGTAGCCTAGTTGTAAACTCCAGCTAATCCATAATTCAGCAATACGGCGCTATCGTCACTAAACCATCTTGTGTACAGTCCTAACACGGGTTAAGTGCAATTTTAATAATGCCTAGAATAAAGATTTACTTGAAACTGGGTGAAACACTTTGTAATGCCTAGAACGAAGATTTATTTGAAACTGGGTGAAACACTTTGTATTTTGTGTCCATCAGAATTCTTCGCTTAAAACATGGTGTTCATTCACAAAAGAATTTCTACCTCTCCAAAAAAGTCCGCCCACGTCCTGCGTCTTTCAGCGTACGACGTGTGGCACGCAGCGCCATGCACTGCTCCGCTACCTCCATGCGATTCTGCAGAAAGGGACCACGCTGAATCCATGTGCGGGCTGACTGCTGGCCGCGTACCTCCCAGCGACACCGTCGAGTGTGACAGAGGAAGGAGCGGTGGCTGCGGTTTCGGCCCTGTGGCTCGTCCTCAGACACCTGTTAGCGCACCCCTCGGCTGCGGCTGGAAGGCACGCGCCGCGGCGAGCGCGCGTGACACTCCGGCCGCTGCCGCCGCTTGTCCGGACACGTGTTCACTAATTACTCGGCACACCGTGCCCTAATGTGCTGCAAAGCGCAGCTCTGGGGTGCATGTCGTCACTCTCCGGCTACTTTGCTGTTACGGAAATTGCGGAGGCACCATTTTCACCTCATCGTTGTCAAACTGTAAGTTGTTTACTACCGCATCATCGTCTTAAGAAAGATTTTTCCTTCTTGCTGCACACGTACCAAAGTCGCTAATGTATGTGACAGCACGATTAGAAAGTAACTGATTTAATCGTATCTGTGGGAGAATGTACATCGACATTAACGCCTCGTGCATTCATCAGATTTTGTGCCAGTATCCTGGATAATAATTGAAACCACACTACTAGAGTGAGCACATCTGTAGATTTCAGATGATGTAACTGTCACCCCCTCATATTGCCAATAATTAATTGCTACAAAAATATAATACCCACTTTAATCCATAGAACATAAAGTAGAGTTAGTCAGGTAAGCTGCTGGGAATAAGAATACATATGCATCAGAATACACAGCACTAAAGTATAGGCCGGCCGAAGTGGCCGTGCGGTTAAAGGCGCTGCAGTCTGGAACCGCAAGACCGCTACGGTCGCAGGTTCGAATCCTGCCTCGGGCATGGATGTTTGTGATGTCCTTAGGTCAGTTAGGTTTAACTAGTTCTAAGTTCTAGGGGACTAATGACCTCAGAAGTTGAGTCCCATAGTGCTCAGAACCATTTGAACCATTTGAACTATAGTTATGATGGGTAGACATATTAACAACTTGCTTTAAATGTGCAGAAATGAAAAATAGTACACTTTACAAAAGTATTCTGTGGCTATCAATTCACACAAATACCTTCGTGTAACGCTTTGTAGGGATATCAAATGGAACGAGCATATAGACTCAGTCGTAGGTAAAGCAGGTATCATACTTTGCTGTATTGGCCGAATACCAGGGAAATGCAAGCAGACTACAAAGAAAGTCGCTTACAAATCACTCGTGCAACCTATTCTAGAATACTCCTTAAATGTGTGGGACCCATACCAGATTTGACTGGTAAGGAACTTTTAACGTACGTAGAGGAGGGCAGCACGTACGGTAACAGGTTTGTTTTACTCGCGGAAGAGTGTCACGGAGATGCTGAAAGAACTGAACAGGCAGACTTTAAAATGATGTAAACTCTTCCGAGAAAGCGTACATACAAAATTTCGAGAACCCAATTTAATCTATTGCTTTAGGAATATACTACAGCGCCTTATCTATCGTTCTCGTAGGGAGTGTGAGGACAATATTAAATTAGCTGGAGATCGCACAGAGGATTCAGATAGTTATTTTTCCCATGATATGTAAGTGAATAGAGCAAATCGTGCAGTGGGACTCTGCAGTCCACTTTACAGTCGTCTGCATAGTATAGATGTAGATAAAATATAAATATCGAGTGAGTACATTCACACCTTGAGTGCCATAGAATGTTGGTAGTAGACCCATTGCCTTGCTGTGCAGCGTGTCCACTACATGAAAGTAACATTCACACCAAGCCGTGGCACCACATTTTATTTCGCTTGGGTCTTGTCTGGTACCACTGGCTGGAGTTTGTTATCGATTTACTATTTGTTCAGTAAGCATCTTTGGTCGAAGTCGGCCTAGGAGGATGTGCTGGCTGTGTAGTGTGTCTCTAGGTGGGAAGACCTTTTTTTTGAGACAGCAGAGTTGCACGCTTAGAGCCGAGTTGTTTGTGAAATCGAGTTCCTATGTGAGAACTGAGTTGGGCTGTTTGATCCAAGTTGGTCTGCGAAAGAAGCATCCGTCCGACACAGGAAATTGGCTGTTGAACGAGTGGTGTGTGGGGGCCGTGTCGGTCGGTTGGATGGGTCAGCCTTCGTTGCGTCCGCCAGCTAGTGCGGGCCTCCGGCTGCGGAAAGGGGCAACTTCGTGGACGTCCGATCGTTAGTGACACAGTAATTCATCGGTTTGTATGGACTGCCGCTTCAAGTTGCTCGCAGCCTGGTTCGTTCGCTTCACCCTGGACCGATCTTCCGGATACGCCATCCGACTGTTTGTTTAAAAACTGCCATCTCAGGGTACCTCTTGCATCCATGCAGCGCCCACACCTTACACAATATGAGTATTAAGTGTGGCTTCGTTTGACTACAGTAGTCTGAAAAGAGTAACCTTGTAGTCATATTTCCCCAATCTGTGGTCTTAAGATTTACATTGCAAATTTCACCTGAACTTTTGCGTAGCTGCCCCTTTTATTTCTGTTATTATTAAAAATGTTCAAATGTGTGTGAAATCTTATGGGACTTAACTGCTAAGGTCATCAGTCCCTAAGCTTACACACTACTTAATCTAAATTATCCTAAGGACAAACACACACACCCATGCCCGAGGGAGGACTCGAACCTCCGCCGGGACCAGCCGTTATTATTAAAAGCATGTGGCCTTAAGATTTAAATCGCGGTATTTATTTTTTAGATTTTAAGCTAAATTTTATATTAGCAATAAATTGTTATTTGCATGAAATAATAACCAGTTGATTTGTGGGCCCGCTTCTTGCCGTTTCCTTAACTCCCGATTGTCCGGTTCACACACCTTGTTATAGCAAGGGTACACGATGCTGTTACGTTATTCAACTGAATAACTGTGAGGTATTACTTTCAAATTGTGAACCAGGTGACGTCGTAGCGGGATACAGTGTCTGCTCGTTGTGTGCCACGTTTGAGGAGGCCTGAGCCGTCTCAGTATGATTTCTTGTTATTTAGAGACTGCTCTAAATTTTCCCACACTCGTCTACTTGAATACTGGACTGAACAACGATCTCCGGTTCAGTCACACGCTAAGCGAACACTGACAATAGGAAAACATATTTAGATAGTAACACTAAAATTCAGACACCTTTCAATATACATAAGACCAACATTTGAGACTGCCTTGGTTGGTTTCGTCGGGTTTTTTGTGTTTCCGTTTCTGCAGAGCAAGCCCAAGTTTGGCAACAAATAATTCTGAAAGTATTTCTGATATATAATAAGTCCGACGAAAACAAAGGATCTTTAATTGCTATGTAAAAATAAGTATGCATGGGACAAATCATACGATTGGATAAAAAGTGATCATCCGGATGGATTCGCTGTGATATGAAGTTTGTGCAAGGATGATTCTTATTCCGAAACTAACTTAATTAAAGAAACTCAGAGAAAATCAAATGTTGATGGTGTTAGGACAGCAACCAGCCACAAATTTACTTTGAGTTCCTTTATTCAAAGGAAACCGTTACCGGTTTCGAATCGTTGCGATTCATCATCAGACGGTTTACACGCTTTCTTTCTGACATTTGGTGTGTTTTTTATACATTAATTGTCCTAAAATATAAATAAAACATAATTACAAACACGCCACACACAGATGGTTGCGTTGCAGATTTTCGTTGCATGTGACTTACGTGAAACGTCGGTTTCGAGTGATTGTTTCCATAACGTTCATCCAATCGATGTAAATGCATTTCCACTGCATCCTCGTTGTTGCACACGTAATAGTTCTCACTGTACACTTTAGATTTGTCACTGAGATCATTCCACCCACACACCACATGTTTTGGCACATACAAAGAGTGGGTGTCACAGATGCTAAGATATGTCGTAACATTTGACAATGATGTCCTATGTTTGGAAAGGATCATATATTCTTTTACAAAACTGTAATGTCTTTTACATTAGTACAGAGAGAGATTGAATTTTTTTTTCAGCTGTTATTGCTAATTTAATTATAAAGTTTTTTATATATATTTAGAACTGTATAGGTAAAATAGTATATTATTTTATTACATTTGGCAGCATGAGAATTATAGTGACATATAAATTTTCTACTTGATCTGCAGATAGGTGTATTAATATTATTTGCTTTGGAGGCTGGAAAGTAATTTTTGGAAATTTTTCAGGAAAGGGGTGTTAGCCAACTCTGTTTGTTCGTTAAGGATATAGTCTGGGGTGCTGTTTTTGTGTGTGTGTATTTCTATTTCTTCTAGTATATTCATAGTGGCTCCTTTTTCTGTTAGATGCAAAATCTTTAAGTTGTCCTCAATGTTTCCCACTGAATGGCTTTCTTCAGCAATATGGGCTGCAAATGCTGATTTGTTCAAGTTACCAAGTCTTAGAGCATCAATATGTTCTTTGTATCTAATTTCAAAACTTCTGCCTGTCTGTCCAATGTAGAATTTTGGGCATGTATCACATTTGAGTTTGTATATTCCTGATTTACGGTAGGGACTCTTGGAGGTGTTTACATCATGGATTACTTTTTGTTGTAATTTATTATTTGTGGAAAAGCTGATTCTGATATTTTTCTTCTTTTTAAATAAGTTTGCTATTTGGTATGAAAGTGGGCCTATGTATGGGAGAGTAGCATATTTAGGTTTGGCTTCAGTGGCACACTGATTTGGCTTGAAGTGACTGCTGTGAAGTGGATCTGTGGGTTTTGTCTGCATTTTGTTGTGGAGTTTTTCTATTATTGTGGGTTTATATTCATTATTATGAGCAACTGTTTTAATTATATTGATTTCATTTTGTTGGTCTGTGTCACTCATTGGTACTTTTTTAATTCGGTGTAGCATCGTTCTGAAATATGCCATTTTTTGTTGGCGGGGGTGGCAAGATGAGTTGCTAATACTGACATCTGTGGTGGTAGGTTTTCTGTAAATACTGAATTGATGTTTATTGTTACTATTGCAAATTTTCAGGTCAAGAAAGTTAATGCTTTTATTAGTTTCATGTTCAACTGTGAATTTAATATTTTTGTGCATTTTGCTAAGATCTGCTGCTAATCCATCTATTTCATTGCTTGTACCATCAAAAAGCAGTATTGTATCATCAACATATCTTCTGTAGTATATTATTTTGTTTGAGATGTGCTGATTGGCAGAAAAGAATTTTTGTTCTATATGGTTGATGTAGATGTCAGCCAATATCCCAGCTAAGCTACTTCCCATTGCCAAACCATCATGTTGTTGGTACAGTTTGTTGTTGAAGCTAAAGTAATTATGCTCTAGAATAAGTGAAAGTATTTCTATGAGTTCACAGATCTCTGCAACACTAATTTTCTTATATCTAAGCAGATTGTTTCTTATAATGTTAATAGTCTCTTTCACAGGGATGTTTGTGTACAGGTTGACTATGTCTAGTGATGCTAATTTAGCTGTTGGTGGGATGTGGATGTCTTTAATTAAGCTTATGAGTTCATGTGTGTTATGTATGGTGTAGTTATTTTCAAATGTATAGTATTTGGTAATGAGGTCTTTTAATTTACAGCTTATGAAGTATGCAGGGCTGTTTCTTGAGTTAACAATCGGGCGGATGGGACAATTTTCTTTATGAACCTTTGGCTGTGCACGCAGTTTCGGTGCCGAGGGATTCATTGTTATGCAGTTACGTATTTCATATTTGTTCAGTAAAAAGTTACAGTTTTGTAGTAGCTTTCGGAGTTTAGTTTGGAATTTTACTGTAGGATCTGTCTTTATTTCAGTAATATTGTTGCAATGGAAAAATTGCAAGGTTTTCTCTACATATTCTCTTTCATGCATTATGATTAAAGAATTTCCTTTGTCAGCTTTTACTATGAGTGCTTTACTTTCAGACAGTTTGCTGTTAATATTTTTCAAATCTTTAAGTTCAGTGTTTTTGCGGGTATTATTTGTTTGAAGTTGTTTCATTATCAGTTTATTTGTCTTGTATGCAACTGCATTTTTCTCACATGTGTCTAGTTTTGCTGTGTCACAAGCAAGTTTTGTGCAGGCTATGAGGTTTTTAACACTGTGATTATTGAGATTTGTTCCAATATTATGTTTCAGACCTTTATTTAATAAAGTGAGTTCACTGCTGCTAAATTGGATGTCAGTTGTATTAATGACTCTATCAAAAAATTTGTGTTGGCTTAGCTGTTTGTTATTATCAAACTCTGGATTGTTCATAGATTTTAAGGCTTCAATTTTCTTTTTGTGTTTGGATATGATAATGTTTTGTTCTTTGTCTACTTTATCATCTATGTGCTGTAGGATGTGCGAGAATTGTAAAGGTGAGAGGCTGTGTCCTAGCTGCAGATGCAAGTTGTACATGACATTGTTTAAGTGTTCTTTTTTCTTGTATTTCATTTTAATCTCTGTTTTTAGCCATATATTTTCACATTTCTGCTTAGCAAGTCTGGCAGCTTTAGTTTTGCAGTTAATTTTGACTTTGACATATTTTGGGACTATTTTAAGTGACATACACTCTTTGTTGAATTTAATGATAAGAGACGTTTTCATTATGTTAATTTTATGTTTCTTGAAAGCATGTATATTTCTCATTACCTGGTGAGGTAAGCTTAATGCAATTTTGTCATATGATGACATGTTGGAGACCGTGGCTGTTTTTGAAGACAAATGTTGATGGTGTTAGGACAGCAACCAGCCACAAATTTACTTTGAGTTCCTTTATTCAAAGGAAACCGTTACCGGTTTCGAATCGTTGCGATTCATCATCAGACGGTTTACACACAATACTGCTTTTTGATGGTACAAGCAATGAAATAGATGGATTAGCAGCAGATCTTAGCAAAATGCACAAAAATATTAAATTCACAGTTGAACATGAAACTAATAAAAGCATTAACTTTCTTGACCTGAAAATTTGTAATAGTAACAATAAACATCAATTCAGTATTTACAGAAAACCTACCACCACAGATGTCAGTATTAGCAACTCATCTTGCCACCCCCGCCAACAAAAAATGGCATATTTCAGAACGATGCTACACCGAATTAAAAAAGTACCAATGAGTGACACAGACCAACAAAATGAAATCAATATAATTAAAACAGTTGCTCATAATAATGAATATAAACCCACAATAATAGAAAAACTCCACAACAAAATGCAGACAAAACCCACAGATCCACTTCACAGCAGTCACTTCAAGCCAAATCAGTGTGCCACTGAAGCCAAACCTAAATATGCTACTCTCCCATACATAGGCCCACTTTCATACCAAATAGCAAACTTATTTAAAAAGAAGAAAAATATCAGAATCAGCTTTTCCACAAATAATAAATTACAACAAAAAGTAATCCATGATGTAAACACCTCCAAGAGTCCCTACCGTAAGTCAGGAATATACAAACTCAAATGTGATACATGCCCAAAATTCTACATTGGACAGACAGGCAGAAGTTTTGAAATTAGATACAAAGAACATATTGATGCTCTAAGACTTGGTAACTTGAACAAATCAGCATTTGCAGCCCATATTGCTGAAGAAAGCCATTCAGTGGGAAACATTGAGGACAACTTAAAGATTTTGCATCTAACAGAAAAAGGAGCCACTATGAATATACTAGAAGAAATAGAAATACACACACACAAAAACAGCACCCCAGACTATATCCTTAACGAACAAACAGAGTTGGCTAACACCCCTTTCCTGAAAAATTTCCAAAAATTACTTTCCAGCCTCCAAAGCAAATAATATTAATACACCTATCTGCAGATCAAGTAGAAAATTTATATGTCACTATAATTCTCATGCTGCCAAATGTAATAAAATAATATACTATTTTACCTATACAGTTCTAAATATATATAAATAACTTTATAATTAAATTAGCAATAACAGCTGAAAAAAAAATTCAATCTCTCTCTGTACTAATGTAAAAGACATTACAGTTTTGTAAAAGAATATATGATCCTTTCCAAACACAGGACATCATTGTCAAATGTTACGATATATCATAGCATCTGTGACACCCATATGTTTGTAAACTCTTTGTATGTGCCAAAACATGTGGTGTGTGGGTGGAATGATCTCAGTGACAAATCTAAAGTGTACAGTGAGAACTATTACGTGTGCAACAACGAGGATGCAGTGGAAATGCATTTACATCGATTGGATGAACGTTATGGAAACAATCACTCGAAACCGACGTTTCACGTAAGTCACATGCAACGAAAATCTGCAACGCAACCATCTGTGTGTGGCGTGTTTGTAATTATGTTTTATTTATATTTTAGGACAATTAATGTATAAAAAACACACCAAATGTCAGAAAGAAAGCGTGTAAACCGTCTGATGATGAATCGCAACGAGTCGAAACCGGTAACGGTTTCCTTTGAATAAAGGAACTCAAAAGTAAATTTGTGGCTGGTTGCTGTCCTAACACCATCAACATTTGTCTTCATAAACAGCCACGGTCTCCAACATGTCATCATATGACAAAATTGCATTAAGCTTACCTCGCCAGGTAATGAGAAATATACATGCTTTCAAGAAACATAAAATTAACATAATGAAAACGTCTCTTAACATTAAATTCAACAAAGAGTGTATGTCACTTAAAATAGTCCCAAAATATGTCAAAGTCAAAATTAACTGAAAAACTAAAGCTGCCAGATTTGCTAAGCAGAAATGTGAAAATATATGGCTAAAAACAGAGATTAAAATGAAATACAAGAAAAAAGAACACTTAAACAATGTCATGTACAACTTGCATCTGCAGCTAGGACACAGCCTCTCACCTTTACAATTCTCGCACATCCTACAGCACATAGATGATAAAGTAGACAAAGAACAAAACATTATCCTATCCAAACACAAAAAGAAAATTGAAGCCTTAAAATCTATGAACAATCCAGAGTTTGATAATAACAAACAGCTAAGCCAACACAAATTTTTTGATAGAGTCATTAATACAACTGACATCCAATTTAGCAGCAGTGAACTCACTTTATTAAATAAAGGTCTGAAACATAATATTGGAACAAATCTCAATAATCACAGTGTTAAAAACCTCATAGCCTGCACAAAACTTGCTTGTGACACAGCAAAACTAGACACATGTGAGAAAAATGCAGTTGCATACAAGACAAATAAACTGATAATGAAACAACTTCAAACAAATAATACCCGCAAAAACACTGAACTTAAAGATTTGAAAATATTAACAGCAAACTGTCTGAAAGTAAAGCACTCATAGTAAAAGCTGACAAAGGAAATTCTTTAATCATAATGCATGAAAGAGAATATGTAGAGAAAACCTTGCAATTTTTCCATTGCAACAATATTACTGAAATAAAGACAGATCCTACAGTAAAATTCCAAACTAAACTCCGAAAGCTACTACAAAACTGTAACTTTTTACTGAACAAATATGAAATACGTAACTGCATAACAATGAATCCCTCGGCACCAAAACTGCATGCACAGCCAAAGGTTCATAAAGAAAATTGTCCCATCCGCCCGATTGTTAACTCAAGAAACAGCCCTGCATACTTCATAAGCTGTAAATTAAAAGACCTCATTACCAAATACTATACATTTGAAAATAACTACACCATACATAACACACATGAACTCATAAGCTTAATTAAAGACATCCACATCCCACCAACAGCTAAATTAGCATCACTAGACATAGTCAACCTGTACACAAACATCCCTGTGAAAGAGACTATTAACATTATAAGAAACAATCTGCTTAGATATAAGAAAATTAGTGTTGCAGAGATCTGTGAACTCATAGAAATACTTTCACTTATTCTAGAGCATAATTACTTTAGCTTCAACAACAAACTGTACCAACAACATGATGGTTTGGCAATGGGAAGTAGCTTAGCTGGGATATTGGCTGACATCTACATCAACCATATAGAACAAAAATTCTTTTCTGCCAATCAGCACATCTCAAACAAAATAATATACTACAGAAGATATGTTGATGATACAATACTGCTTTTTGATGGTACAAGCAATGAAATAGATGGATTAGCAGCAGATCTTAGCAAAATGCACAAAAATATTAAATTCACAGTTGAACATGAAACTAATAAAAGCATTAACTTTCTTGACCTGAAAATTTGCAATAGTAACAATAAACATCAATTCAGTATTTACAGAAAACCTACCACCACAGATGTCAGTATTAGCAACTCATCTTGCCACCCCCGCCAACAAAAAATGGCATATTTCAGAACGATGCTACACCGAATTAAAAAAGTACCAATGAGTGACACAGACCAACAAAATGAAATCAATATAATTAAAACAGTTGCTCATAATAATGAATATAAACCCACAATAATAGAAAAACTCCACAACAAAATGCAGACAAAACCCACAGATCCACTTCACAGCAGTCACTTCAAGCCAAATCAGTGTGCCACTGAAGCCAAACCTAAATATGCTACTCTCCCATACATAGGCCCACTTTCATACCAAATAGCAAACTTATTTAAAAAGAAGAAAAATATCAGAATCAGCTTTTCCACAAATAATAAATTACAACAAAAAGTAATCCATGATGTAAACACCTCCAAGAGTCCCTACCGTAAGTCAGGAATATACAAACTCAAATGTGATACATGCCCAAAATTCTACATTGGACAGACAGGCAGAAGTTTTGAAATTAGATACAAAGAACATATTGATGCTCTAAGACTTGGTAACTTGAACAAATCAGCATTTGCAGCCCATATTGCTGAAGAAAGCCATTCAGTGGGAAACATTGAGGACAACTTAAAGATTTTGCATCTAACAGAAAAAGGAGCCACTATGAATATACTAGAAGAAATAGAAATACACACACACAAAAACAGCACCCCAGACTATATCCTTAACGAACAAACAGAGTTGGCTAACACCCCTTTCCTGAAAAATTTCCAAAAATTACTTTCCAGCCTCCAAAGCAAATAATATTAATACACCTATCTGCAGATCAAGTAGAAAATTTATATGTCACTATAATTCTCATGCTGCCAAATGTAATAAAATAATATACTATTTTACCTATACAGTTCTAAATATATATAAAAAACTTTATAATTAAATTAGCAATAACAGCTGAAAAAAAAAATTCAATCTCTCTCTGTACTAATGTAAAAGACATTACAGTTTTGTAAAAGAATATATGATCCTTTCCAAACATAGGACATCATTGTCAAATGTTACGATATATCATAGCATCTGTGACACCCATATGTTTGTAAACTCTTTGTATGTGCCAAAACATGTGGTGTGTGGGTGGAATGATCTCAGTGACAAATCTAAAGTGTACAGTGAGAACTATTACGTGTGCAACAACGAGGATGCAGTGGAAATGCATTTACATCGATTGGATGAACGTTATGGAAACAATCACTCGAAACCGACGTTTCACGTAAGTCACATGCAACGAAAATCTGCAACGCAACCATCTGTGTGTGGCGTGTTTGTAATTATGTTTTATTTATATTTTAGGACAATTAATGTATAAAAAACACACCAAATGTCAGAAAGAAAGCGTGTAAACCGTCTGATGATCAATCGCAACGATTCGAAACCGGTAACGGTTTCCTTTGAATAAAGGAACTCAAAGTAAATTTGTGGCTGGTTGCTGTCCTAACACCATCAACATTTGTCTTCAAAAACAGCCACGGTCTCCAACATGTCATCATATGACAAAATTGCATCAGAGAAAATCAACGAATTATGACAAACATTTTTCGTTCAAAAATAGTTCCTGCAAGATGTAGTAAAAAGGAAGTGATAAGGTTACCTTACTAAGTAAACTTTATTCTGTTCGTTCTCTGTTCTCGATACCGCAGTGTTTAAATTAAAATGTAACTGATCATTCACGTAACCAAAAGTATGCAATATAGCAGCAGTTGCTAAACTTTTAAAATCAACCAAAAATTGATGTTCAATGCAAGAATTAGGAAAAATTCGTACTTAAGTACATAGATACATAAATTTTCCGTATTGTTAAAAATACTTTTTAGTTTCGCCTTGGAGATGAGCCTTATTCAAATGACCAGTTTCGTAGCTTATAGCTGCATCCTCAGGCATACATCTGAGCAAAACATGGGGAAAAAAATAAATAGTGTTGACTACACATCAATTTAAAAATGGATGTAGTAACAAACAGATAAAAGTATTCACAATCAATTCATGACTAATACAGACTGGGGTTAAATAGACGACCGAACATTCTCGTTCAAATAAAAATAAAATATCCATGGGAGGGCTGGAAGTCAGGTAATAAAATTGCCAGAGCGATAGAGGCGACCACCCCAGATAGCAAGGTATTCTACAACGAAAAACGTCAAGAGAACTGATAGGGTATAAATTCAAAGTTTGAAAATGTGGGTGAAAAGAAGGTAATATATAAAACGAGAGAGTAACTTAATGAGGAATAGACTCATGTGTCAGTAGCATACTGTAGCATGCATGCAGAAAACCTAAAATAAAAGTAGAGCATTAATAGCCAATAAAGGTGGACACGTAGGTTAAAACGAATGAGGGTGCTTGTTCCCCCCTGTGTACTTTGCTGTACATAAGCTGTTCATGCCTTTTGGCGTCATTTTGTATGAATTACAGTTTATATCAAGGTGTGCGGTTTGAGAATGGGCGTCTTTGTATCGATGCAGCTGAGACGGAAGAAATAAAAAATTATCCACTTTGTTCAATAAAGACTAACCAAAAGACATTGAAATATAGAAGAGGGGTGGTACGTAGGAGCTTACCAGAATGTGACACTCAGAAGTCACGTAACCGGAACATACACAGGTTGGAGCCGGTGGCACCCTTGGTGCCGAGCGACCGCTCCGGTCGCAGGTTCGAATCCTGCCTCGGGCATGAATGTGTGTGATGTCCTTAGGTTAGTTAGGTTTAATTAGTTCTAAGTTCTAGGCGACTGATGACCTCAGAAGTTACGTCGCATAGTGCTCAGAGCCATTTGAACCATTTTTTTGAACCGGTGGCACCCGGAGAGCACGGGGCCAAAGAACGGACACAAAAAGGACAGCGCGCCTAGACTAGGAAATATGCGACACCACACGAGCATGGCAGAAACATCACATGCCTCGAACGAACGGCACATGGAAAGTTGGGTAGTGTTCTTACATAGCCGATTAATACACAAATGGCAAAAGACAGGGTAATAAAACTTGAGATGAAACATGACATAATTCCTACAGAAAATGAAAGACGTTAACACAGCCACTAATCATCGCCTGAGAATGTGGATGAAAACTGATTGTTAAAGAAGGTGAGACTCTTAAAGGGGATCGCAAGAAGAGAATGGCTGGAGGAATCTAAAGAAGTCTTTGGATAATAGTGAAAGAGGAGTGAACCAAACTGAAGTGTAGGGAGAGGGGGGAGGGGGCCAGAAAGAAATATGATGAAATGGGAGAAATATGCAACATGAAAAGTATTGTACTGTAGCAGCAAAAAAGGGACACAACTAAGTAAACCTACTTATACGGTTGAAATTTGCAAGAAGACTGCAATATTTCAATTCTGTTTGACCATTTAATGCGTGTCGTGGGAGACGATTCACACAACGCCTTACCTCAGTTTCTTCCAAAGAATTTGTTTTGTGACTATTATTTTTACGATGTTAAATTTTTATATTATTCGATCAATTTGAATACCCTTGTTCACGGAGATGTGTCTCGAGAGCTGATTTTTAATTGATTAAATTCAGAAATTCTCGAAATCAGATGCTGAAACACTTGCCAGGTTGGTTGTTATACACAATGGGACCCCTGTCGCATGAGATGCAATAGACGCCTGTGGCACTATATTTTCAGTCGGTTGTACATACTTCGTGCCTGTGTCTGCTACCGATATTATTGGCTATGAAATAGGCGAGCTGTATATTTTTAGCACGAAGGTTGGAGTCTACCTTCACCGAGATTTTGCCAAAGTTTGGAAACCTATGATATATAACTTCATCCTCAGTCTCATGAGCCGCATTCGACAGTGTTATATGAAGGGCTTATTTCAATAGTGGTACAAGTCCATTACCTCCACTTTTATGCCTATAATGCTTCTGCAATTAATGATCCAAACAAACAGAAGGAAAGGTTCATCTCTAGCAAGAAGCCATATGCTTGAATATTTCTGGTATATCAACTGCAGATTTTTCAGCGCTCATTTAACTTTAGGACTCTGTATCTCACAATGAACAAAACTGGACTTGTACCCATATTTAAATAAGCCTTTCATGTCATCTCGCCTAAATATGGGTGCTCTTTTTAAATGCCGTTGTTAATATTATTTACAAAATTAGCATCATACCTACTGCTGTACGCTCTATATTCATAGACTTCATATTCTCTTTCTAAGACTTCCTTAGACAAGGGGATGTTATAGATTTTATTAAGGGGTTATCTGAATGGGGCCATTTTACTTGTTAAGCGATGATTGGGGGTATTGTGAATAACAAGATCCGTTGTAGTTGCTTTCTAGTCTAATTTCAGCTCAGAAATGTTTAAAGTGATCAAAAGATCCAAATAAGGAAGCGACCCGCCCTCGCTATGTTGAACAGTGAAATGGATATTGTGATGTAAACCGTTTAACTTATGTACAAAATTACAACAATAATCTTTTGTCCCTTCATATAAAACAAGAATATCGCTACGTATCTGCTCCACAATATGATTTAGTTGGCATGGGTTGGAAATTTTGTCATTAGATATCATATTGAAAGATAGACGTTAAAATATTGGCCAGACAGTGTGCAAATGGTGATACCATCACTAGTCCTTGACTTTTAATGTGCTACTACACCCAGAGTCCTCAGCTCGTGGTTTCGCGGTAGCGTTCTCGCTTCCCGAGCACGGGGTCCCGGGTTCGATTCCTGGCGAGGTCATGGATTTTCACCTGCCCCGAGATGACTGGATGTTTTTGTACCGTCATCATCATCATCATCATCATCATTCATCTGCATTACGGTCGGAGGAAGGCAACGGCAATCCACCTCCACTAGGACCTTGCCTAGTACGGCGGTGCGGGTCTCCCGCATCGTTCCCCTACGCTCTGTCAAGAAACGCGGGACTTCATTTCCAGCACACCGAGGGGACAAAGGTCTTGGAATACCGCTTAATGTCGTGTCGGGCCTCCTTTTCCGCAGCGCAGTGCAGCAACTCGAAATGGCATGGACTCAGCAAGTCGCTGGAAGTCCCCTACAGAAATAATGAGACATGCTGCCTCTATAGCCGTCCATTAATGCAACAGTGTTGCCAGTGCAGGATTTTGTGCACGAACTGACCGAACGGTCTAGGGCGCTGCAGTCATGCACTGTGCGGCTGGTCCCGGAGGAGGTTCGAGTCCTCCCTCGGGCATGGGTGTGTGTGTTTGTCCTTAGGATAATTTAGGTTAAGTAGTAGTGTATAAGCTTAGGGACTGGTGACCTTAGCATTTAAGTCCCATAAGATTTCACACACATACACATTTGAACTTTTTTTTTTTTTTTACGCGAAGTGACGTCTCTATTATGTTACAAAGTCTACGAATGGCTGCAAATGCTCTCCAAGTAGCGAACACAGCCCACATCATTACGCAGCTACCAAGACCTTGCACAGTGCCTTGTTGACAACCTGGGTCCATGGCTTCGTGGGGCGCGTCCTCCACTCCCGAGCCTTTCCAGCGACTCTGCCGACAAAAATCGCTACTCATCTGACCAGACCAAGGTTTTTCAGTCATCTGCGGTCCAGCTGATACTGTCACGAGCACAGGAGAGCCGCTGCAGGCGATGTCGTGCAGTTAACAAAGACACTCGCGACAGTCGTCAGCTGCCATAGGCCATTAACGTTAAATTTCGCCACGCTTTCCTAACGGATACGTTAGGCGTACGTCCCAGATTAATTTCCGTGTTTACTTCACGCAGTGTTACTTGCCTGTCAGCAACAACTCTAAGCAAAAGGTGTTGCTCTCGGTTGTTAAGTGAAGACCGGCGGCCACTGCGTTGTCCGCGCAGTGAGAGGTGATGCCTGAAATTTTATACTCTCGGCACAGTCTTGAGACTGTGGAGCTCGGAATATTGAATTCCCTAACGATTTCCGATACGGAATGTCCCATGCGTATAGCTCCATGTTGAAAGTCTTTTAATACCCGCCGTGCGGCTGTTACCACGTCGTCAATCCTTCTCACACGAATCACCTGACCACAAATGACAGTTCCACCGGTGTGCTGCCCTTTTCACCTTATTTACTAGAGACTACCACCATTTGTATGTGTGCATATCGCTATCCCCAGACTCGCCTCAGTGTAGTTACCTTTTCTTGGAATAAGCTACGTTATTTATCTGCAGGAAAGGTAATCCAAAGGAAAGAGCAAGCAAATCGACAGATACTTGTCAATCAGACGTCTCGCAAACCACTCAAACCCAAATAGTGACTGAAAAACCGGAATAGTCAGGTAGCTTAGATGACCCCACAGAGACTAATTTAATTATGTTGTTTCATTCGACTGATGGGGCAACGGCCTTGCCGCTGTGGATACACCGGTTCCCGTCAGATCACCGAAGTTAAGCGCTGTCGGGCGTGGCCGGCACTTGGATGGGTGACCATCCGGGTCGTCATGCGCTGTTGCCATTTTTCGGGGTGCACTCAGCCTCGTGATGCGAATTGAGGAGCTACTCGACCGATTAGTAGCGTCCCCGGTCAAAGGAAACCATCGTAACGTCCGGGAGAGCGGTGTGCTGACCACACGCCCCTCCTATCCGCATCCTCAGCTGAGGATGACACGGCGGTCGGATGGTCCCGATGGGCCACTTGTGGCCTGAAGACGGAGTGCTATTCGACTGACACAACTTAACCAATAAAACCAATCGAGTTGCTGATCTCTTGTTTAGAACCAGTTGGTTGCCCCACCAATTCAAAAAAGTTGGGCCGCGCGGGGTAGCCGCGCGGTCTGGGGGGTCTTGTCACGGTCCGCGTATCTCCCCCCGTCGGAGGCTCGAGTCCTCCCTCGGGCATGGGTGTGTGTTGTCCTTAGCGTAAATTATTTTCAGTTATATTAAGTAGTGTATAAGCTTAGGGACCGATGACCTCAGCTGTTTGGTCCCATAAGACCTTACCACAAATTTCCAAATTTTCAAAAAAGTTGGTATGAGGACGAAGGAAGAGGCAGACCACCTCTCTCAGAAGATTGACCAATCGCAAGAGGAGACACTTATGCTCGAAGACTGGCGCGCCAGAGGATAATGGAAACACTGGAAATCAATCACGAATCAGTTTTAAACATCTTGCACAGCATTTTGAATATGACGAAGATCGCCACCATCTGGATTTCCTTCAGAAAGCCCGCCGAACCGAGGAAGCAGCTGAAATGTTGCTTACGTGAACAATCATTCAAAATGATTTCATTTACTGGCTAGTCACCAGATACGAGGGGAATGGACGTATCACTACGACAAAGGAGAAAACCAATCAGCGCAAACATGCGGATCCACCATCGCCGAGAAAAGCGGAGGTGATGCTGAGGGTTTCATGAGGCTGCTACGCAGTGGTGCTAACAGACTATGATCGTAAAGGACAAACCGTCACATGAGCATACAAACGAAAACTCCTGACAAACTGCCGCAGAAAGCTGTCCAGGGGGATATTTTTGTTCCGCGACAGGGGCCTGGCTCATTCTCCAGAAGTACACGCCCTGCTTCTTTGGGCATCAAATTATCTGAAGATAGTAACTGTTCCGAAAGAACAGATACCAATTATGACCATGGAGCTTCTCTAGAAAGAAATTATAATTAATCGAAACCCTCAGCTGCCAACAGCTGTCCCCATTGAGGTATATCAACAACACCTGTTGGCAGTTGAGGGTTTCGATTAATTATAATTTCTTTCTAGAGAAGCTGCATGGTCATCATTGGTGTCTGTTCTTTCGGAACAGTTGTTGTTGTTGTTGTGGTCTTCAGTCCTGAGACTGGTTTGATGCAGCTCTCCATGCTACTCTATCCTGTGCAAGCTTCTTCATCTCCCAGTACCTACTGCAACCTACATCCTTCAGAATCTGCTTAGTGTATTCATCTCTTGGTCTCCCCCTACGATTTTTACCCTCCACGCTACCCTCCAATACTAAATTGGTGATCCCTTGATGCCTCAGAACATGTCCTACCAACCGATCCCTTCTTTTAGTCAAGTTGTGCCACAAACTTCTCTTCTCCCCAATCCTATTCAATACTTCCTCATTAGTTATGTGATCTACCCATCTAATCTTCAGCATTCTTCTGTAGCACCACATTTCAAAAGCTTCTATTCTCTTCTTGTCCAAACTATTTACCGTCCAGGTTTCACTTCCATACGTGGCTACACACCATACAAATACTTTCAGAAACGACTTCCTGACACTTAAATCTATACTCGATGTTAACAAATTTCTCTTCTTCAGAAACGCTTTCCTTGCCATTGCCAGTCTACATTTTATATCCTCTCTACTTCGACCATCATCAGTTATTTTGCTCCCCAAATAGCAAAACTTCTTTACTACTTTAAGTGTCTCATTTCCTAATCTAATTCCCTCAGCATCACCCGACTTAATTCGACTACATTCCATTATCCTCGTTTTGCTTTTGTTGATGTTCATCTTATATCCTCCCTTCAAGATACCATCCATTCCGTTCAACTGCTCTTCCAAGTCCTTTGCTGTCTCTGACAGAATTACAATGTCATCGGCGAACCTCAAAGTTTTTATTTCTTCTCCATGGATTTTAATACCTACTCCAAATTTTTCTTTTGTTTCCTTTACTGCTTGCTCAATATACAGATTGAATAACATCGGGGAGAGGCTACAACCCTGTCTTACTCCCTTCCCAACCGCTGCTTCCCTTTCATGTCCCTCGACTCTTATAACTGCCATCTGGTTTCTGTACAAATTGTAAATAGCCTTTCGCTCCCCGTATTTTACCCCTGCCACCTTTAGAATTTGAAAGAGAGTCTTCCAGTCAACATTGTCAAAAGCTTTCTCTAAGTCTACAGTTACTGTCTTCATATAGTTAAATGCTACCCCGCCACTGACCTTCTTCTGTGCGAATGCGCAGACTTTGCCCGAACTCTTACGGGAATCGACACCTTAGTTGGCGCGAGTAATGAGTGAATGGACAAATATCCTTTAGGAACATTATGGATGTAGGCTGTGGACGGATAGGAATGTGGGTCTGACGGGAAGCGTGCAGTGGATAAGTCCCTGCAGTCGCCCTCCCTTCTGTGCCCTCGGTGGCTCAGATGGATAGAGCGTCTGCCATGTAAGCAGGAGATCCCGAGTTCGAGTCCCTGTCAGGGCACACATTTTCAGCTGTCCCCATTGAGGTATATTAACAACACCTGTTGGCAGCTGAGGGCTTCGATTACTCAAATTATCCTCATCCTCCATGTTCCCTGGACATTACGGCTTCCTCTTTCGTCTTATGAAGGAACCATTGCGTGTTAGGTACTTCCAAAATGGCGACGACCTGATATCCAGCGCTTCCTGAACAGCAGAAAGCAGATTTTTTTCGACATAGGTCACCGCCAAGTCAACCATCATTGGGAAAAATACGTCGCTTTGAAAGTTACGTGTCCATAACCTGATTTTTTCTTTCTTTTCGACACGATAGCTAATCCTCTGTGACTGTTTCTCTTTCCCCCATCTACATTTAAACAAACTTTATAATTTTATTGATGATACTACACTGATAATCCAAAACATTATAGCCACTGCCCACCGCAGTATTGGATGCCGCCTGGTGGCGTTGCGGGCACGTGACTTCATAGCAACAGTAAGTAAGCGGAGCAGACAGGGATGGGCTGCAAATGTGCAAATCCATTGAGGTAAGCGACTTTGACAAAGAGCACATTATTATTACGCAGAGCCTGTGTACGAGTATCTCCAAAATTGCTCTGTAGAGTAGGATGGGTGGCGATCTGTGCCACCTTTACGGAAAGAGCACAATGCTGGTGTGCGCACAAATGCTTGGGAGCTCACCATTCCACGTACATTGTTGAAGATGGAGCTCTGCAGCAGACGACCCCTACGTGTTCACTTGTTGACCCAAGGACATCGTCAGTTAAGGTAGCAATGGGCACGGGGCCACCGGGATATGACCAACAGATCAATGGAAACCTGTCGGCTCTTCGGGTGAATCGCATTTTTGCAACGCTAGGTCGATAGTCGTCTATCGAGATCAACGGCAGCTAGAAACATGCAGCGCGCCACGGACACAGGCTGGTGGCAGCAGTGTTATGCTATGGGAGATATTCTCCTGCGCTTCCATAGGACCTGTGGTTGTAATCAAAGACACGCTGACAAATGGAAAATCACCTGCATACCTTCATGCTTGATGTCGTCCCCGACGGCGATGTCATCCCTCAGAGGTATAACTGTCCGTGTCCAGGAGCCAGAACCGTGCTACAGTGGTTTCAGGAGCATTATAGTGAACTCACGTTGATGTCTCTGAGACCAAATTCGCCTGATGTAAATCCTATGCAACCCATCTTGATAGACATGGGGCGAGGTCACCGCGTACGCAAATCGGCGGCCCGTTATTTGCGCGAATTACCTGTACGTAGATATCTAATGCCACATATCTCCACAAATTTACAAATAAACTGTCGGATCCCTGACACGCAGAATCAGTTATGTGTTTCGTTCCCAAAACGGACAAAGGCAAGCTATTAAGCAGGTGGTCATAATGATTAGGCTCTTCAGTGTAAGTTGAGAGGAACAGAAGTGTAATGGGTGTGTTATATTTTATGTTGTCAGCGGCCTTGCCGCAGTGGTAACACCGGTCCCCGTCAGATCACCGAAGCTAAGCGATGTCGGGCTGGGCTAGCACTTGGATGGGTGACCATCCGGTCTGCCGAGCGCTGGTGGCAAGCGGGGTGCACTAAGCCCTTGTGAGGCAAACTGAGGAGCTACTTGATTGGGAAGTAGCGGCTCCGGTCTCATACACTCATATACGGCCGGGATAGCGGTGTGCTGAGCACATGCCCCTCCGTATCCGCATCCAGTGACTAAGGGTGACACGGCGGCTGGTCGGTACCATTGGGCTTCCAAGGCCTGTTCGGACGGAATTTAGTTTTATGTTTTGTGATATTGAGAATGAAGGAATTAAAAGTATTACTGAAATATCTAACTACACTCTCCACGCACATTAATGTGACCACATGTCAGAAGCCTGAATAACTACCTTTTTCAGCGCGAACCGTTGCGAGACAGGTAGGAAAAGAGTTAATGAGCTTTCGGAAGATATTGACAACTATGTGGAGCCATGTCGACTTCAGTGCTAGGTTTCTCGGTTGAAGAATCATGGCGCGAGCAGCCCGAACGAGGTGTTTCCATAGCTTCTCGATTGAGTTTTTAAATACGGTGAGTTTGGTGGCCAGAAAAGTAAGATAAACTCTTTCTGGTGCGCTTAGAAACACGCACGTACACTGAGAACTGTGTCCAAGTTGCATTGCCCTGCTGGGACATACCTTAGCGCTGAGGTAAACCATACTGCATGTAGGGGTAGACATGGTCCCCAATGATATATGCAGAACTGTGTTGATTCATTGTGGCTTCTAGAATAACGAGATCAACCAGGCAATGCCACGAAAACATTCCCCAATCTATGACGCTCCCTCTTCCGGCCTGGAACATTCCGAAGGTTGTTGCAGGGTGTTTTCTTCCAGACGTTTCACGCCTGATGGGGCATAAAACGTGAGTCATACGAAAAGTCCACCGTCGACACTCAGTGGACGTCCAGTTGCGGTACCGGCACGCAAATTTCAGCCTTTGTCGCTGATGAACAGCAGCCACCATAGGTGGAAGTCAAATTCAGCAACGGTCGTTGAGGAGGCACAGTGGTAGTTCATTATCTGGGTGGTCAGGTATTCAAAAGCTGCTCGTCTATTCGCCCGTACACATCTCCGCATCTGTCGTTCATCCTAGTCATTTATGGCCATTGATAAACCACACATGTCTCAGTGTCGATTTTCAAAAATGTTCAGATGTGTGTGAAATCTTATGGGACTTAACTGCTAAGGTCATCAGTCCCTAAGCTTACACACTACTTAACCTAAATTATCCTAAGGACGAACACAAACACCCATGCCCGAGGGAGGACTCGAACCTCCGCCGGGACCAGCTGCACAGGGCGCCGATTTTGGATAGAGCTATATTGCATGGGCAGTGTACTTGAACCATGGTGGTACGCGAAAGGTTTACAAACTTAGCCGTTTCGGAGATGCTCCACACCCCACCCCCCACCCCTCACCCCCTCACTCTAGTCCCGAGGGCCAATGATAGTGCGCTGTTGGACATCGGAAAAATCGCTTAGTTTCCGCATTACGACAACGACTGCACGTGCTCCCACCTGCCGTCTGTGAGTGGTTGTTCAATGTTGTCGTCGAACATACCCGGTGGTCACACTATTGTGAATGGATCATGTATACTGTACATATTACAACAAACGGTGTGCCTCCAGGTGTTCTGCCGTATAGCGATTTCCATTTTGTGTACACTAATTCTCCAGTCGACCCAGTCGTCTTCTTTATGTGATAAAAGCTATGCTGCAATGTGCATCCACTGCCTGGACTCGAACCAGAGATTTTACTGGAAGTTCTCAGAGTCGCATTGCAACAGTTCTTAGTTCTCTCTATAACTGATAAATGCAGTCTCATTTTCGGCAGTCAGGTAAGAAATTTCTAGGGGGTTGGGTTGTTTGGGGGAAGAGACCAAACAGCGAGGTCATCGGTCTCATCGGTTTAGGGAAGGATGGGGAAGGAAGTCGGCCGTGCCCTTTCAAAGGGGCCATCCCGGCATTTGCCTGGAGCGATCTAGGGAAATCACGGAAAACCTAAATCAGGATGGCGCGACGCGGGATTGAACCGTCGTCCTCCCGAATGCGAGTCCAGTGTGCTAATCACTGCGCCACCTCGCTCGGTATGAAATTTCTAGACTTGATTGTATTTACTAATGTTGGACTGTGTGTTAACATTATGTTATCGATTTCAGAGTTATGCAACTTCATCCTCACGTGTCCATATTGCTGTTCAAATCAAACGACGTACTCCGTAGCTGATTAATTTGAACTGCCAGGTACTTGAAAAGCTGTATAGATATGATTAACACATTCGTAATAAATGGAAGCGTTCCTTTCTCTTCTCTTACAGAGGCTACTTTCGCTGAGGTTTATACATTACAATTTTGATACCTTTAATATGTCTACAATTCTCAGCTTTAGTAGCATTCAATCGACTCCATGTGTCCGAACTTTCCCGAACACTCAACAAAGAGTACCATATTGAGTATCACGCTACTACCTACATTCTGTGAAATATTTAGCGATAAAGCTCTTCCTTCGCTGATTATGCTAAGTCCTTGGAGCTAGAGCCGGGGGGGAGCTGAAGTTGCGGTGACCTGGGGAACAAAAGGGACTCGACTTAATGCTTCCGTCCAGTGTGCATTCTATCAAGTTAATGCCCGCTCCCCTTGTCTTAACGCCTGACTTATGTCCGGCGGAGAGAAAGTTGGTGAAAGTCTTTTCATTAACGCAGCAGAAGCAGGCGGCCGTAGCCTCTAATTAGATACACTCGCAGGCGGCAGAAAAATAGCGGCCGTGCCCGGTTAATGGAGCCGCTCGTTACTTCTGGAACCGCCCGCGAACTAGCCGGGGCGGGCGCTGCTTGGCGCTGGAGCAGGCGAGGCTCGCGCCGTAAATCACCGCCACTCCGGGAAGGATAATGGATTCATTGAGAGGCCCTCTGATGAGGACTCTCCACGAGACTACCACTCCCCGTAGCATTCGTTCTCCTGTTGATGATCCTGCCGTGCCAGCCCTTTACATCTAACTCGTCACAAGCAAAGCGCCATCTCCCCTGAAGAAACCAATGAAGGGATTGGCCGGAACGCTAGTGCACTAAAGCACATCGTAGTTGTGGCAAAGAAACTGCGCCAGTTATCATTGACGTCTATGATTCGTGTATCCCGCAGCACTAAATGAAATCCACTGCACAGCGTTTCCATACTAGGCAACAGGCAGCAATTTCCAGAATGAGATTTCCACTCTGCAGCGGGGTGTGCGCTGATCTGAAACTTCCTGGCAGATTAAAACTGTGTGCCGGACCGAGATTCGATCTCGAGACCTTTGCCTTTCGCGGGCAAGTGCTCTAACATCTGAGCTACCCAAGCACGACTCACGCCACGTCCTCACAACTTTACTTCTGCCAGTACCCTGTCTCGTACCTTCCGAACTTCACAGAAGCTCTTCTGCGAACCTTGTAGAACAGCACTCCTGGAAGAAAGGAAAGCTTCTGTGAAGTTTGGAAGGTAGGAGACAGGGTACTGGCAGAAGTAAAGCTGTGAGGACGGGGCGTGAGTAGTGTTTGGGTAGCTCAGTTGGTAGAGCACTTGCCCGCGAAAGGCAAAGGTCCCGATTTCGAGTCTCGGTCCGACACACAGTTTTAATCTGCCAGGAAGTTTCAGGCAGCAGTTTATTGCTCACTTGCCACCTTATCACCAACCTAGATATACGGCTCTGTGAGAGTGCGGCCGTATAATCCAAGATGGTAAAAAAAAAGACATACCACTAAGAAATTATCCGAATGCGACGGAAATCGATAGATGTGATGTACATGTTGTACGGAAAAACAAATCACTGCAAATTAAAAAAAAAACTGGATGACTTTTTCAAGAGAAAGAGCTTCACAAATTGAGCAAGTCAATAATCCGTTGGTCCACTTCTGGCCCTATCGCAAAAAGGTGTTCGGCTTGGCATTGACTGATAGTTGTTGGATATCCTCCTGAGGGATAACGTGCCACATTCTGTCCAACTGGTGCGCTATATCTCCAAAATCCCATGCTCATTTGAGGTTCCTGACCATAATTCTCCAGTCTCCCCAATTGAGATCTGGCGAACTTGTTGGCCAATGTAGGGTTTGGCAGACACGAAAATAGTCAGTAAAAACTCTTTCCGTGTCAAGGCGGACTTTATCTACTGACTTGTAAGCCCAGGATGGCTTTCCATAAAGAACAACAAAATCGGGAGTAGAGTATCATCGACGAGCGCCTGTGCTGCAAGGGTGCCGCGGATGACAACCACAGGGATCCTGATATGAAAAAAAAAAAAAAAAAAAAATACCGCCGAAGACCAACGCTCCTGGTAGTCAAGCCGTATGGCGGGTTGGTATCCCACTGCTAACGTCTGGTAGCAGTTACTTCTGTAAAATATTTGGGAGTATGCGTGCGGAACGATTTGAAGTGGAATGATCATATAAAATTAATTGTTGGTAAGGCGGGTACCAGGTTGAGATTTATTGGGAGAGTTCTTAGAAAATGTAGTCCATCAACAAAGGAGGTGGCTTACAAAATACTCGTTCGACCTATACTTGAGTATTGCTCATCAGTGTGGAATCCGTACCAGGTCGGGTTAACAGAGGAGATAGAGAAGATCCAAAGAAGAGCGGCGCGTCTCGGCACAGACTTATTTGGTAAGCGTGATAGCGTTACTGAGATGTTTAGCAAACTCAAGTGGCAGACTCTGCAAGAGAGGCGCTCTGCATCGCGGTGTAGCTTGCTGTCCAGGTTTCGAGAGGGTGCGTTTCTGGATGAGGTACCGAATATATTGCTTCCCCCTACTTATACCTCCCGAGGAGATCACGAATGTAAAATTAGAGAGATTCGAGCGCGCACTGAGGCTTTCCGGCAGTCGTTCTTTCCGCGAACCATACGCGACTGGAACAGGAAAGGGAGGTAATGACAGTGCCCCTCGGCCACCACGCTCTGGACATAGGCGGGAAATCAGACTGACTGTCACCCGACACATGGCATGACAGCTAGGAGTGATGGTTTCGTGTGCCGTTTCTTTTCATAGTAGAATCGCTTTGGCTGTCATTCGCGGCACCCTTACAGCACAGCGGCACGTCAACGATTTCCTACGGCCCGTTTTGTTGCCCTTCATGCCCGCCCGCACGCTGCGAGAGTTTCTACTGTTTGTCTTCGTGCTTGTCAAATCCTATCTTGGCCAGTAAGGTCGCCAGATGTCTTCCCAGTTGAGAAAGTTAGAAGCATTATGGGTAGAGCCCTCCAAGCAGATCGGGATTTTCATGGTCTAATGCTCCAATCGGATTTGGCACGATATACCTCAGGAGGAGATCCAGAAACAATCAATCAATGCCAAACCGAAGAACTGCATAAGGGCCAGAGATGGACCAACGGGTTGCGGATTTACTCAGCTTGTGTAGCTGTCTCTCTTGAATACATGATAATTTTTTTTTATCTGTTCGTGTACACCACATCTACCGATCTCCGTCACATTCGGATAATTCCTTGGTGGCGAGCCAATTTATTAATTTATTTATTTATTGTTTCTTAGAGTGTAATAAATTATTCTATCGCCTGGGATATGGGTGAATCGCAACGCAACCAGAAAAATGACTATGGCTCCCTTTTGTGAAGGGAGGTTGGTTGTATCTACCGCTTTTAATTCAATTAACAAAGAAAAAACATTCAATTTTCAATCAGTGGCCAAATAAATTATAGTGAAGTGGCGGGCTACTGCAAATCAATGTAGCCGATACGAATTTTTTGTGCTAAAACTGAAAGATTGTTTGATGAAATTTCATAATTTCTGTGCACTAGTGCATGTTGTGAGCCTGTACTCAAGCAAATGATCAAATACGTAGATCAGCTCATAATACAGTGTAGATAACACTATAAAATTTCTATGTACTCAATCACTATTCGTGAAACGGATAGTAAATAAAAGTTCCGGGTATTCATTGCACCACGAAATTAACAAAAGTCCCAATTGTGACTCCTCCTTTTCCTCTAGAGCTTAACCCTGAGGTTGGTTTGCAGCAGTACGCCATTCCAGTCTCATCTGCATACCTCTTCACTTTCGCGTACGTAGCGCATCCCGCATCGTTCATCTCTTGCATGTGTCGTATCCTTAGTCGTCCCCGCCGATTCCTTACAGCTCCTTCTGCTATTGTTTGTTAGTTTATTTGCTGTGCCCTGATTTTTGCTACGAGCAACTTTTCTTTCATATCATATACACATTGTTCACAACTACTACAATCCCGAAGATTCCGGCTATCGAAATGTAAATTTAATTTTGCATTTTTCACCATATAGATAACGTTATTTAATTTTTCGAGGATAATGTTCTTTTAAGACATTACTTCATTTTGTACGTGATTGTATTTAATGTCCATTTGCTACGCTCTTCACGAACAACGCACTGCATATAGGTAGCATTATTTAATTTTTCGACGATGTTGTCATTTTAACACATTACTTCATTTTGTACGTGATTGTATTTAACATCGATATGCTACACTCTTTACGAACAATGCAAGTGCTTCTAGGAAAAATGCAACACTGTTTTTCAAGAATATATTCGAACATTTTGAAAGTAAACTGATGCTTCCTTTGCTTATTGCCACTGTCACGTCACTTAATGTTGTTAACTAGTACCGGGTAAATGTCTCGAAACAAAAATGTCAATGTTTCGTATGAATGTTGTTTCAAACGTAAGGTCTATTTGTGAAATATTGATGTTTGTGTGTCAGTTTTTTAGATTCGCTTCCTGGAAGTAAAGGAAAATATCAAAATGCAAGCTCCAGTTGTTTCAGGAAATGTTGAACGTTTTTATAGCTACAAGCACTTGTTGTGTGAAAACATACGTTCCCTCACTTCACAAATAAATAATTTGGCCATATTTTACATAACAGATATTCTGCGGAAATATGCAGATTTATACAACCGAAGACGCGTTTGGTATCCATATGCGCAAATGATAGTCATGTGGTCTTAGTTTATTAGTGCGAGACTTGGTGGTTCCTGGTAAGTAAAATATAGATGTTGCTTCAAATATGAGTAGTAAATTTGCCTCTAAATATGAGAATAATTTAACCATCCACGTGTAGATACACACTCCTAAATACCGGATGGTACTGTGCACAATTGTTAGTCAATTCCTTTCTTGTTTCCCTCACAAATGGAGCAAGGGATGTAACCTCCCCCTCTCTTATCGACCTTAATGACAGTGATAAATTAAACCGCGTGTACCTAATGGAAATTTGGGAAAAGCAATCGTCACCGAAGTTAATTTGTCGGTAAAGAGGGAGGAAAGGGTTACATCTGAATGAAAGGTAAAATGCAAATGAAACTGGTGGAAAATTAATTTTGAAAAGGGGTAAAGTTAACAAAGAAAGTAAATGTGCGGCCGTTACGTTAACAATTAACTAGCTGTAATTAGATATTTGAGATTTGGGGGAAATTACGGTCGCCAGTCCTAAGGACAATTACTATAATAACTGAAAAAGAAAGATTATTACACATATAATTAGCACTAGAAGCGTGGCAACTGAAGGTTGACACGTGTAGTGTGAAAACTGAAAGTTTGTCAGAAGTAATAAATTTCGCTACACCCTGACTTAATTTAGCAAAAGAATTAATAAAACCAGAAAATCGAAAGTTAATTTAGTGATTGAAGTTAATAGTGAGCTTTCTTTCTGAAGCACATCGAAATTCAGTAAAATACGGTTAGTCTTGGACTATCTCAACAATCATTTCAAAAGCTACTTGAATCTACGCAATTTAGAAATAAGAGATTTAACTTTGAACTTGAATTAAATGATTCTGAACAATTAACAATAGTAAAATTTAGTACGTACCAAGCTGAGCTGCAGTCACAGGTAAGCTAAAATACGGTAACAAAACTCGCACTCTTAATTCGTGCTTGTGTAATCTAAACATTGTAGCCAGCTATGAATACTTTAACTGAACTTTGAAATTAAAGCAGTGAAATGCTATATTATTATTTTAATGCTGGCGTTTGAATTTCAACGACACTCGGGTTCATTCCGGAAAAAGAAGGGACCCTGCTTGGTAATGCAATTGGGACAATGAGCAACAAATGTTCACGCTAAGTTGCTGTAATTATAGTTACGAAAATGGTACAGTTTGAAAAGCTGAGGTCTGCCATACAGTTCTAAAACTTTACGTGCTTCCAGTCTTCCTTGTTGGTTGATTGAAGGTTTGAAGCCGTCGATCGAGGAGGTGGCGACAGTCACTCATTGTCGGCCGTCGCTGTTGCAGAAGCTGGATGTTGGCGCGCCTTCTTCTCGACACGGTCACCAGGCGAAACGGGCTCTTGATGTGCGCCAGCTAATGCTTCCCGTCCGCGACACCATGTCAGAAACTATCATCGCGAGTCGAGCGCAATTACATTCTTCCAAACCCCGAAAGCGCGGCAACTCGCGGGAGCTTCACACAACGCACTTGCTCCACTCGCTACTCCAGCCAGACTCTCTCTCTGCTCAGCCCGCGCTCCACGCGACAGAGTTAACACTACCAAAGATCCTACACACTTTGATTCTTCACACGACCTATCGATGTAATCGTTCGATAGCAGTTTTCCCTAGGCAAGACCCAGCGTAAAAATACAAATAATATTTACGAAACAAACCAATTATACATCGACATAAATGCATAAATATATATATACAAATAGTAAAACAATTACAATATACGAAGACACAGAAATGTTATATATTCAGGTAACAAAAATAAGGAAAACAAATTTATAGTACAATAAATGGAAATAGGAGGATATGCATTTCCGGCGTTACAGGGAGAAACAGCCATCCGTACGCCTGCGTAAGAGCCATAATTGTTGTTGTTTCCGCGGTCTTTATGGGTAGATATGTTGGCGGCAGTGTACACTGCTCTGCTGTCTGTCGGAAATGCGTATTCTCTAAACGTCCCCATCGTTTCGCGAAAAGAGCGCCTTCTTCCTCCAGAGACTCACATTTGAGTTTATGGAGCATCTCTGTAATATCCACATGTTGATCGAACTCTAGCATTATGCCTCTGAATTCCTGCAATGTCTTTCCTTAATCACAATACTCCAGAATGGGTCGCGATAGATTAGCTACACTTCCTGAAAGTCACCGAATATACGGAATCTATCATTTGTCATCCCTACTACCCCACGTGCTGGGTTCGTTAAATGTAGCATTGCAACGTTACGCTGTTCATCATCATAACTGTGTCAGGCAGTAAGGCCTTGTTTCGCTCCTGTCTAGAGCCTGTGTATCGGGAGAATGACTCTTGCATGCACAGAACAGATGGTCTGAAGCGGGTTCAATCGAGTACGTAGTTGTAATTTTCATCTGCTAGAGGGTAGTAGCGTACAGGACTAAACAGAAAGAAGTATAACGTAGTTAAGAATTTTGGCCACCAGAGTCCAGTGGTGCACAGACACATTCAAGAAACATGTCAAGAAAATGTTTTTGTCAATTGTCCTGTTTTACAGTTTTGTATATTTTGATATGCCTTTAGTAGTGCGAATGATGCGTGAATGTGGTCTAAAGTAAATATGTAGGTCATTGTTCTACTGATGAATGCTGTACGAACTACTGTGAGAAAGTTTTAAGACAGTGTGAATGCAGACGACAGGGAATTTTTTATCGTAACATGTTAAGCAAATTTATGGTAAAAGGAAAGCTAACTCGAGTGCAAATGAAATTAGTTAATAACGTAAAGTATGAACAAAATATCAAAATGTTAAATATTTATTTCAGGTAAAAGTACGGTTCGAAAGTGTATTATTTGTTGATTGGTTAGTCATGACAAGCGCGGACTAACGTGGGAGAATGTTTTTCTATTGTCCTTAAAGAAATCTAACCAAGCATAAAGGAGTATTCTTCGCGTGTCTTTTCTCTTCGAGATATAGAATGCTTACGGTAGTCTAAAGGAGTCGGAGCCCAGCCTTTACGGTCGTGTGTAGTATGAGCTCCAAAGGAAGTTATAATTTGCCGGTTTTAGTTGTTTCAAAAGTGTTATAAAGTGAAGGTATGTTCCAGTGTGTGTTTTTTTTTAAAGTAAGGTATTTTTAAGTACATTACTGGCCATTAAAATCGCTACACCACGAAGATGACGTGTTACAGACGCGAAAAGTAACCGACAGGAAGAAGATGTTGTGATATGCTAATTTTATCTTTTCAGAACATTCACACAAGATTGGCGCCGGTGGCGACACCTACAACGTGCTGATATGAGGAACGTTTCCAACTGATTTTTCATACACAAACAGCAGTTGCCGGCGTTGCCTGGTGAAACGTTGTTATGATACCTCGTGTAAGGAGGAGAAATGCGGACCATAACGTTTCCGACTTTGATAAAGGTCGGATTGTACCCTATCGCTGTTGCGGTTTATCGTATCGCGACATTGCTGCTCGCGTTGGTCGAGATCCAATGACTGTTAGCAGAATATGGAATCGGTGGGTTCAGGAGGGTAATACGGAACGCCGTGCTGGATCCCAACGGCCTCGTATCACTAGCAGTCGAGATGACAGGCATCTTATCCGCATGGCTGCAAAGTATCGTGCAGCCACGTCTCGATCCCTGAGTCAACAGATGGGGACGTTTTCAAGGCAACAACCATCTGCACGAACAGTTCGACGACGTTTGCAGCAGCATGGACAGCATGGACTATCAGCTCGGAGACCATGGCGGCGGTTACCCCTGACGCTGCATCACAGACAGGACCGCCTCCGATGGTGTACTCAATGACGAACCTGGGTGCACGAATGGCTAAACGTCATTTTTCGGATGAATCCAGGTTCTGTGTACAGCAACATGATGGTCGCATCCGTGTTTGGCGACATCGCGGTGAACGCACATTGGAAGCGTGTATTCGTCATCGTCATACTGGCGTATCACCCGGCGTTATGGTATGGGGTGCAATTTCTTACACGCCTCGGTCACCTCTTGTTCGCATTGACGGCGCTTTGAACAGTGGACGTTACATTTCAGATGTGTTACGACCCGTGGCTCTACCCTTCTTTCGATCCCTGTGAAACCCTACATTTCAGCTGGACAATGCACGACCGCATGTTGCAGGTCCTGTACGGGCCTTTCTGGATACAGAAAATGTTCGACTGCGCCCCTGGCCAGCACATTCTCCAGATCTCTCACCAACTGAAAACGGCTGGTCAATGGTGGCCGAGCAACTGGCTCGTTACAATACGCCAGTCACTACTCTTGATGAGCTGTGGTATCATGTTGAAGCTGCATGGGCAGCTGTACTTGTACGCGCCATCCAAGCTGTGTTCGACTCAATGCCGAGGCATATCAAGGCCGTTATTACGGCCAGAGGTGGTTGTTCTGGGTATTGATTTCTCAGGATCTATGCACCCAAATTGTGTGAAAATGTAATCACATGTCGGTTCTAGTATAATATATTTGTCCAATGAATACCCGTTTATCATCTGCATTTCTTCTTGGTGTAGCAATTTTTATGGCCAGTAGCCTAATTTTGTGTATGAGAGAAGATATATCGACAGATTGGTGACTAATAACCTGAGTGCATTAGACACCCATAAACTTCACAGAATGGCAAGCATTTTCATTTAAGGACAACCCTTGCTTAGTAGCTGTTCAGATTTCGGAAAATACGTTATCATAAACTCGCCAGCGTGAATGAAAGGGTTTGTGCATGACTGTGTTAAGATTAGCACGGGCTTGGCAGTGAACATGTACATCCCAAGGATCAGATTACAAAGTCGTTTTGCCAGTATTTCCACCTTTTATTCAAAATTAAGACCCCTAACCACAACGTATGCAAATGCGACTTGTGCATACCACTCCGCCAATACTCAAGTACAGAGGATGTCTGTAGTAGTGGCTAAGAATTATAGGTTCAGTCCTGGTATCTGTGATCAGCTCTGAAGTGAAGACATCTCTGTTCTCTCGCTGACGCCCCGTGACAAATTCTTCTCTGCCTGCTGTCTCAAGATGAAGTTTCTTTATCTTCTCCTTTACAAAACCCAGCTGTTTCTGCTAGCGCTGGAGTCCCAATCAATGAAAAGCTTACAATTTTCTTTTTCCTATGGAACTGTCGTAGTTAACCAACACCTCTCAGCTCACTCATGGAGTGTGACAGAAGACAGAAATTCTCCGCCACAATGAATATGTTTTCGCGCTTTACCCTACGTAAACCCTTGCACGTATTTACTTTGTGGGCTTCCTTCCAAAATTTTAACATGAATACCTGTGACTTCCTTCAACCAACAACTGCTGTCTCCTGTACTGTGCGTGTCGTGTTTTTCTCCTGCAGTAGCAGATTTTATCTTTCCTAAGAGCAATATTTACGCTCCTCATTTTCTGCAAGTTTACCACCTGCTGGGCTCTCTCAATTGCTCTACCGCCCACTCATCAACCCACCAGTGTTTTCGTGTCTGCTGAAAAAACAGTGCTGTGTTCCCCGCCTGTGCCTTCTGTACATGGCTGAGTATTACTTTCAGCGATAGCATTTTTGCTGTCCACCATCCTTGCCCTTATCAACTCTCATAGCTGACTGGTTATCACAAGTCTACAGAGAAATACTAAAGGACCTATTACTGCACAGAGTGTAAGAAAAGATTACTACTTATATCTACAACTCATCAGTATGAGATTCAACTGCATGAATATTTTCTAGCAGTGTTTATAATTTATGTGGATTGGGCACCCTCAGCTTAATAATGGTTTATAAAATAGGTTACAGAGCATTTTGAGAAAACAGTCCCATAACATCACTCATTCCTCAGTTTCTGAAATTGATGCATATGTATTTGTGCTGGAACTTATCTGTGGGCCATGTACATTAAATACATTTTATTTTGGTTTTAGATACTATTTTTCTATTTTATTTTGTGTCAAATGAATTAACATGCTTCATAGCACAGATTATGTTATGTATTTGGGTGTTCTGTTGCCAAGGGTACAATTTTAAATTCATATTCATACCTAACCACAAGTCTCTCTACAAACACGCATCCTTGTTGGCGCGATGCTAAAATTTTATTTGGGTTACATGTAAATAACGGAGCACCAGCTCAATAAATTCCAGTCATATTTACTTTTCACTTTTACAATAGTACAGAGAATAGGCATTGCCTTAATCTCACACTCAAAGGGTAGCCCATTGCACAAATTCACTTGACTCAAAGTCAATTGGACAGTTACTTATTAGACATTCACACTTACTATCTTATAACTGCAAATCTTTCACACATTTACATACTATCCTTACAATATTATTCATCATAAAACACTCTATATTAAACGTATATAAATACATTGATATAGTACCTTTTGAACATATATGCATAGACTACAATATTGATATTTAAAACATTAGAAAAATTCGTTTAAAATATCACTTACGTCCCTGTGTGAGAAAAATTTGAGTTCATGTTTATAAAATCTTGTTGGTGTGACATATTAACTACACAATACGTAACACTGTTACCACCGATACGTTCACATAGATTATTATTATTTTCACATAAAACAAAAGCACAATGAAATATTATCAATTTACAGAATTGCACAGCTTGCAATACCGCTGATGGTACATCTCAAGATTACTCCATTGAGTAGACAGTTCACACGAACCTGTATTCAACTGCCAGTTGCTGTTATAAGCAAACACATCACACAAGGAATTAAATATATCCCTGCAAAGAAAAACATCACATAAATTAAAAAGGTACCCTGCACTATTGTGATGCAAACACACACTGTTCAAAACACAGGTAGGCTTGTCTCGAAGTTCGGCACCAGAAGTAACAAGATTACAAAACGGTTTATATTCACAGAGTTTCCCAGTTCATTTTCCAGAAGCATGTCATGATTCTTAAGATCATATTAAAGTTCCCTTTTCTTGTCTACTCCCACAACTCTATCTTGATGAAAGAGCTAGGTAACATTATCCTTCATTTCCATAGTCTGCTTGTAATAAAGACTCCTTTCAGAGTCTCTCATTGTGATGTTCATGACTACAGGTTCACATTAGTGAGCCAATGTGAATAGCCTTTAGGACTGGGCCACAAGAATACTTGCTGTGAGGAGTTGCCTAGCCATGTTCATCCTCACACACAGGGAACATAGAATGAAATTTTTAACGTCTGCCACACGGATGCAGTCACACTTGTCACTTGTAGATAATTTTGTGTACAGACATGGAAAGTTCAGGGTGGGTGTGACACATGATATTGTCTATTGATGTGGTGTCTCCTTGTATGAGCAATACAATGGCGAATTTCATTAAAGGTTAGTGCAAATTCCACACAGGATCGCTGGTGTCCCAGATCGACTCACAGACTCCCTGTATTGACTGCTATGGCACTAAATAATTTAACACCTCAAGCTTTGTCTCTTGATATTGTCGTCAGTCACCAGTGTAGAAGTCCAAAAAGGATTACTGCACAGTAATCTGTTGTCATGGAGATGTATGCAATTGACAACTGGTCAAATACGGTAGGTATAGGTACCCATCATGCAGCTGTGATGCCAAGAACTATTTCTGTGCAGCCAGCCATAAACTTCCAGTCTACCACCTGTCACTGAGGTTGGGTACTCTTGAGAGCGGTGCATCAGCTAAAGGCAATTAGCAGTGCACTCCCAGTAAAGCTTATCCTTGGTCACCTGTTTCTTCTACTTACCCCATCAGTATGCTTAGTCTGCATTTTCTAGCAACTAGCCATTCAGTCAGCTGGAATGAGATTTTCACTTTGCAGCGGAGTTTGCGCTGATATGTGAGCCGTGGTAAAAACTGCTGTTTTGAAGAGCGCGCAGCAGCGCTTTCTGTGAAGCAGTCGCCCTCCGTTTCTGGTGGTGGCGCCGCTGTGGTAATCGCAGCTTTGGTGTCTCCCTCTGGTGGGAAGGGGGAAAGGTTGCCTGTTCACGTGCATTAAAGTGGCAGTTGGTCAGTCGGAGTGAGGCTGGGTCAGTCTCGCGTCACCAGTTGTTGGTCTGTCTCTCGTTCGCATTTGTGCGGCAGTGAGTGTCTGTCTGCCGTCGGAGTGCTAGTATGGCTGTCGTTTGGATCAAACTTTAAAGCCAGGAAATGAGAGTCTTGCCACTCCGCCAGTAACAGAACTCAGCTAGTGGTCGCCCGGTCGGGGCTGTGTTCCTGCATCTGAGTCTGCGCGTGAGGCCGCCAGTCTGCTCGAGTTGCTTGGGCAACGGTTATTGGCGGTTGGATCGGTCGGTTGGTCGGTCGCGCACTGAGACACGAGATGACTTGTCCGCCTTGAGCGTCGGCGCATGTGAGGTCCAGAATCCAGTGGGCCGCGCCTTATAGAAAGGGGTAGTGGCTTCGCAATCGACACGAGAGCAACAGGAGTCAAACTACGACATCGGGCTGGCCGGGGCGAGCTGCGACGCCGTGAGACGGGAGATGGGCGTGCCTTCCTGCGTCCGTTGAAGCGGCTGGCAGCGGACGGTTCTGGAGAGCGTTGGGGGTGCTGCGCCAGGTCTTTGCCAGAAATCGCAGTTTATTAGAAGTTAAGTGATTGGAGATACGTTGTTTCATTTACTTGTTAAATTATACTTGTTTTCTTGGTGAGGTCACCAGCCGCTTTGGTTTGGGGTCGTCCCACCATTTTTCTCCGTTTGCCCGCCCGCGGGAAGGTGCTTATTCATGAATTGGATGGTCCATTTTCCCTTGTGTAGTTGGTGTGGGTTAGGGCAATCTGCGGTTCGGATTGTTCAGTAATCCCCCTGTCAATCTGCCATACGTTAATAGCTGCCTCTGTCATGTTTGTCGGATTCGGTGTTAACGAATTTATTGCTTAAGGTGTAAAGGCGGAATTCCTGAATATGTTTTTATCTTGCGAGGTGGTATATGTGTAATGTAGAGCATGTTGATACATTTTATGTAAAACTGCATTTCATGGATTTTATTTAAATGGTTATTTTAGTATATGAAGTTGCCACCCTTCCACCGTAAGAGTTCTTTTAAAAACAAGTTCCACTTTCGCTGGCAAATAATTTTTAATGTGAGTGTTTTGTACCATTTCCGTCCCTCATACGGGGTGCATAGTGTATGTGTTTGTGTGAGTTGTTAAACTTTTTAATTTAAAGTAATCTGGTGTGTTGCAGATTTGCACCATTGTAGTCTTTCAGAGGTTTTTGTGAGCAGTCGTGACTACGGCCGTGTTAAAAGGGAGCGGCAAGATTCTCAGCCCGAAAGCTCATACTATAAAATAATAACAATAATAATAATAATATTCTTATTCCTGCCTCTGAATAAATTGTAACTTGATATTTACAGGGTTTCTTCTGATTATAATTTTAAGTCTGTTTAAAAAAGAGGCTTTTAGGGATAAAATTTCCATTTATTGAAAAGAAATTTAATTTGTCTCTTCAGTTACCATTGGCAACTACTTCCACGCTCACATAGTGTGATTAAATGTGTTAACGAATCATTAGTAAATAAAGTAAATTCTTAAGAAAAGGTTTTGAAAGTAAATTCACGGTTCAGTGTGAAACTTCCTGCCAGATTAAAACTGTGTACCGGTTCAAATGGCTCTGAGCACTATGGGACTTAACTTCTAGGTCATCAGTCGCCTAGAACTTATAACTAATTAAACCTAACTAACCTAAGAACATCACATACATCCATGCCCGAGGCAGGATTCGAAACTGCGACCGGAGCGGTCGCTGTGTACCGGACCGAGACTCGAACACGGGACCTTTGACTTTCCCGGGCAAATGCTCTGCTAACTGAGCTACCCAAGAATGACTCACGACCTGTCTTCACAGCTTCAATTCTGCCAGTACCTCGTCTCCTACCTTCCAAACTTCACAGAAGCTCTTCTGCGAACCTAGCAGAACTAGCACTCCTGGAAGAAAGGAAGAGGTTCTGTGAAGTTTGGAAGATAGGAGACGAGGTACTGGCAGAATTAAAGCTGCGAAGACGGGTCGTGAGTCGCTCTTGGGTAATTCAGTTGGTAGAGCACTTGCCCGCGAAAGGCAAAGGTCCTGAGTCTCGGTCCGGCACACAGTTTTAATCTGGAAGTTTCACACAGTCAGCTGTCGTATCATCTCGATCAAGCCCTGTCGCCCATGTCGATTCTTTGCCCTCAAACACTATTGCATAGTTGCTTTTGACACACAAAAAGAAACTTTATAAAATGGTCGTGACCATTAATGGGTTGTATGAATAAAAACGAGAACATTCTCCAGAGTTGATAGAGCAAAAGAACATTCTCAAAGAAAGTTCTCAGTTTCGTATGAATAAAAACTAGGAAGCATGATCACTGACCCTGGAGTACTTTCTCTCTACCTCCCCTCCTTACTGAGTAAGTTCTCAGCAAAGAGATTAAAATCCAACATCTTTGGTTCTCAGTTTGTTTCGTTTGCGTGTGTTTTGTGATACAGAAAGTTTTTCTCCAGTTATTTCTGTGCCGAAATGGAGGACTCAGAATTAGCTTTTGTCAACATTATTAAAGATTACCCCGCAATCATCAGTAAATCGCAAACTCCGGCCGCAAAAAGAGAGAAGGCGCATTGTATTAAAGAAATACAACACCGTTATATGGTTAGTTTCGGAAAAGAAATTACGGACGGGAACATAATGAAGAAACTGCACAACATGAAATCCCGTATCAAGACCCATGTTAATAAGACGGGAGACATTAAGATTTCCCTGAAAAATTGGGAGCAGACATTTTTAAAGTTTATGGACGGAGATGACTGAAACCCAACTATCCCCAGAGTTCCTGGTAAGTCCCATACTTTCCGATTTTTTTATTGCGTGCTTAATGCTTTGAAATTTCGTCTACTATATCACCACTTTTCAGTAAAAGTATCACAGTGTACTACGCATGAAATTGGACGAACCCCTCCCACATTTCTGCGTAAACCTGTTTGGTATATTTACTAACTAGAAACTGAATCCTGACACACTACTATTACTTTTTTTTAATTTTTATTAGGAGCTTATGCAGTAGGTGGTGGTACCACCTCTGTCATCACTTCACCACGGAATTCGGAAGTAGCTGACACAGACTGCACATTGTATGAATAAGAATCAATTTTGCAGCTACCACTAATTGTTGCAGCCGACCATATGGATCTCATGGGCCCCGAAGTCGTCATACCTTCTCAATCACCTGCTTCGGGGCATGAGAGAGTGTCTAAACGTCGGAGATTAAGTGTGGAAACAGATGAGACACTTAATTTGTCTACTTCAGAGCTGCAAAGGCTGGTGCTATTGTACCTATTGGACATATTGAAACGAAAGCAGCAGAAATTGATGCGTGAAGATAAACAATAAAACAAATTGTGTAGTGTCTTATTTACGTACCGAATTTTATTAATAAAAACATCTTTTTAAGTGAATGTTCATTTACATTCCTCATTTACCAAATTCCATATCCTCTTACAAAAATTATTCAGTACAAATTTCTTTTCAATGAAACAATAAGAGTAATATAATCCAATTTGAAATGTTAAAAAAGTGTATGCACTTATATTCTTGTGTCTGGCGAGTATCTTCACCACATCCTCGAAACAAATTCTGGTAAAGTAAAGCAAAAAGAGTAACTTGTTTGTATTTTAAATGCTGCAGGTTAGACAGTTGTGCATTTATTTACTGTAGCACCTGGCAAATATCTTCACCACATCCTTTAAACAATTTCTGGTAAAGTAAAGCAAAAAGGGTAACTTGTTTGTATTTTAAATGCTGCAGGTTAGACAGTTGTGCAGTTCTTTACTATAGCATCTGGCAAATACCTTCACCACTAATTTTTGGTACAGTAAAGCAAAAACAGTAACTTGTTTCTATTTTAAATACTGCAGGTCAGACAGTTGTGCACTTATTCACTGTAGCACCTGGCAAATATCTTCACCACATCCTTGGAACATTTTTGGTAAAGTAAAATAAAAACTTGTGCTATCAATCTGATGAAGTTACAGTACAGAAAGTACATTAAGGTTCCAGCAGTTCATGTTAACCTGTTGTGTCCAAAGCTATTTACAGTAGTATCTGGAAATTCTGTTCCAGTTTGAATAGTTACATGTTAAACAATTTTGTTGAAAGTAAAATCGATGATAGAGAATGAAAAAAAAAACACTAAACAGCATTTTATTGTGTAACATCAGAGCACTGTGCTTTATTTTCATGAGGGAATAATTATTGTAATTACAAACAATATACAAATTGGGTTTAATTATTCAATGTTTGGACAGACTCCCATACATTACAGTTGTCGTATTATATTTACAATTTCCCGTCTTCTATTTGTTCCAAGTACACGTACGTTTGCTGCTTCCTCTTCTCCCAGTACTGGAAGATTGTTGTCGTCATCACTAGGTGCCTCAAAATCCTCACCCCCGACATGTTTTGCTACGTTGTGCAAAACAAAACAGGCTATTATCACACTGGGGATTTTTGTTTGTGCAAGCCTTATTTTATTTTGCAGAATTGGGAAACGCCTTTTCACCTGTTCAAAGCACCGTTCGATTATCACCCTTTCCTTAGAGTGAAGTCTGTTGTGTGCCCTCTCATCAGGTGTTTCGGGATTTTGAAATGGTGTCATTAACCACGGTGCAATGCCATATCCTTCGTCTCCTAAAATTAGGGCGTTGCACTGGTTCTCACGCAATATACGATACACATCGGAGTTTCTCCATATCCTAGCGTCATGTACAGACCCTGGCCATGAAGCATCAACACTCGTAAACATTTCACTTTTGTCACACGTCGGCTGCACATTTATAGATGGAAAGCCCATTCGATTAACGTATTCGTCTCCATGTGAAGAAGGTTTCATTGTAGGTATGTGAGTGCAGTCTAGGGCCCCTACCGCACATGGAAACTTGTATTCGATTGCCATTTAACTTTCGCTGTTTCTAGTTCGTTAATATTTCTCGGCAATCTGATCCACAATGGTGCTTTCCTGTTGACCTGTTGTAGAACATACGAAAATGTTAGTGATACTGTAGTCTGGTGTACTCCCAAATCTTCTCCTACACCTATCTGAAAGCCTGGGTCCGCTAAGTAGCGCAAAAATATTTTCATTTTGCATTCATTGGAAAGGGCGCCTCCTCTTCTTTCATGATTTTCCGGAAGAAAGTGATTCGCCAGCCAATTAATGCTTTGACTGTTAAATCTATACAAACTTCTACAGTTCCTTTCTTCTGTGTTCCTGCGTACTACGTATATCTTTTTTTGCCTTTGAAGAAACATAAATTCCGCCATTTTCGCTAAAAACACTCGGTAACGCTTAATCACAACACAACTCACTCAGCTCGAAGTATGCTACGGAGCTCACTCACAAAAACAGAGAATGTTCTCCGCTTGTGTGAAACTTCTTTGGCTTTATTCATACGAAATCGGAGAATATTCTTTGCTTTGAGCAATTTCCCGCACCCTTCAACCCACACTGAGAACATACTCGTGTGAAGTATATTCTCAGACTCGCTTTATTCTTGCCAACCTGAGAACTTTCTCCGAACATTTGAGTATAAAGTATATTTTCTATTTTATTCATACGACTCAATGTGATTTATGGATAAAAAGTATTTACTCATTATAATTGCAAGTTACAAATAGAAGAAAAACTTTACCAGATGTGGCGTTCGTTGCGTTATTGAGTGGTTTGGTATTTTACTAATTTGTAAATGAAAATGATAATGTTATTTCATTGCAGTGAGTAATTACAAAATAATTTTTTCTCCTGGCTGATGATTTGGTCGAGTTGCTAAAGAAATCCATGTTAACGTTGTGTTAAAGTGTTGTCTGTAAGTTGTGTGTCACTAAATCACAGTTCGTACAACAGATTCTACACAACTATTGATTATGATGCAAACAGTTATCATCAGCAAAACGATCATTAAAACCACCGAATATCAGCCGCGCACAACATTGACGTATGTTACCTGAAACAATATTCTTCGCAACTCGTGCGTAATTAATTTCGGCTCCATACATCACCAAGAAAAAGTTTTTTTTATATGGATCGTGCTATGAGCACCGTTTTTAAATAACCAATCTGATTCGAATTATTTTCATTAAAATGAGTTCGGGACCACCGGTGCACATTTATTTTTACGTATTTTTATTACCTTCGGCATTTATGTCTGCAGAGTTGTGTAATTTGAATTTGCCGCTGAGATAATTATTAAGATGGCGGCAGACAATTAACAGAGACTTTCTATTGTTAGAGTAGATTTCCTTTTTACAGGAAGTATCTGAACTAATGCAATCAAACTTTACTTTTATATTGTGCACTATTTAGACTAATTTTTCATCAAGCAATCCTTTGATACTTTCGTAAGAAACAAAGATAAAAATGCGATATAACTATTATCAATGGCTGCGCTCCTTGCAGCGGAAAGAAATAATTAACACAGATAATGCTTATTGGGAGAGGAATTAAAATTACAAATAATTATTCACACATATTTATAATAATAAAGAACTATATTCTCAAGTAATAATTAACAAATAATTACAATTTCTTAACAGACATCAGTTCCAAATGCGTCTTGCGTTCGCAACCTACAAAAGCCAACCAAAAAAAGGTAAACACAAAGGAAGACGAACGCAGATCATAAAAAGAATTTACAATTATCATTGTCTTTGTATGCTACACATCGATATGTCCAGTTACGTCATAAAGTATTATATAAATAATTAATATTTATCATCGTTTTGTTTTATTTCACTGTTTTTCTATATGTCGGATAGATAATGGTTATAACTGTTAGAGGCATAATTTCCTCTCGTTGCACTGTAGCTAAAATTTATCTCGTGGATGTTACACAGATATCCATCACAGTTAAGATGATTCAGTACAGAGTAAAACTAGTTGGTCTTTTTATGATTTAACTTACTATACAAATGTTATTTCTTTGCTAAATAAAAGAGGAACAATCTTAGCTTGCCTGGCGTTCTTGAGCGCGGTGATGCATACTAATGTTTAGATTCTGATTGAAATACTGGAAATTTTCGATGTGTTTGGTATATGTATGCGTGCAAGTTAGTGGTCTTCCTGTTAATGCGTTCCACGTGCAATTTCTTGGATCCCTGAGGTTCCAATTAATACCTAGCGGAACCCCCTATGTTACCTTGGTAATCAACATGCTAGTTGACATGCTGTCAGCTTAACACATGAAGATCTTCATTCCAACAGTGCTCTAAGTACTCACGTGGCATCTCCCAACATTCCAGTATGAAGGCTGTTCTATAGCCCATGCTACTTACAAATCTAAAACAAATCGTATTTGTACACTCCCACACACACTACATTGTTATTACATTCGTAACTTACAAGTTTAATTCACACACTAGTCCATACATTCAACATCAAATTGTCTCTTTCGTGGTGTAGAAGGGCACTTCAGACACATTAAACACTTAATATTTCAAGCATGGGGGTTCCCATCTTGTCACCACATGACTGAATCCTATTTCTCCTAGCAGTACCTGAAATCCAGCCCTGTCACACATGCCTCATCTGGCTAATGTAATTTTGCTGCTCATTCTTTATGGCAGTTTTAATAAGCAGAGCCATATAATGTATTTTGCTACATACAACTCATCCAAAATGTTATTCCATGTAATCACACTTTTAAAGTACACAACTTCGTTGTTCAACTCAGAGACTGAGTACTTCGTACTATGAGTATTCCCCTTTTTTCTTGTTCTTTCTACACCTATTACCAGGACCTATCTAGAAATTCCTATCGAAATTCATATAAATTGCTGCATGACGTTGCTACGTCTCTTAAAGTTGTAATGGTGATGATGTTTGGTTTGCTGGGCGGTCAACTGCGCGGTCATCAGAGCCCGACTCTTTAAGCTTGTTACTGGTTCCCCTCACAGGTGTGCACAAACAAAACATGTGATCGTAAGAGTAGTAATAACCTGTATAATTGTTTAACCCAAATTTCTGGATGGAGGCCACTGGTCTGGTCTGATAAATTACGTATTTTATGTACACTTATACACTCTTTTCATATTTTGTGCTCTTGTTCGGCTTTCCTGCTGTTTTCGAGCGACTCTCCCATCTGTGAAGTGCAACAACTACATTTATTTTCCTTGTCCTTCTTCCTCGCAGCTTCTACACATCTCGTTCCGTATTTTTCTAATAATTTTATACTTTATACTTCAGAATAGCTAAACCTTGTCGATTTCGTAACCCCTGTCATCATTAACTTTGCCTCTCCTTGCATTCCCACGGTAATGCTGCGGTGTTCTTGTGTCATCTTTTCCAATGTTGTTTCTATGTTCTGCACCTGATTGTCTAACCTTGTAATCACTCTCTTCTCGATCTGGTGACTTCGCCCTTTACCCTTCTTTGCTTACTCAATGCGGTGTCCTTCTGCTTTTCTTCCATATTCTACTAAAGCATGACGGGTTTTTACCAATTGTTCCACAGTTCGTGGTACTGGTTCAGCACTCTGTCTTTCCACCATGGTGTTCTGCTTCTCCTTTCTGTTAAACAGTTAACTAATCCTGATATACCTGCATTAAAACTTGTTCTGCCACATCATACTCGACAACACTTGCTCTTCATTCTCGTTGAGTCTTTACACTAACGTGTTCTGCGTGATTACGTCGACTATTGCATGCTGGATAACACAGGAAACATGTTTCCCGCTACCATATCTTCATTAGATTGTTCTGATGGCGTAGCTTTGATCAACTCTTACAGGTTATTGTTGTGTTCTTTCACTGCTGGTAATTTTTCCTGCATACCACTCTCGCTTTTCTTCATTTCATGACATGTATGCGCCCTACTAATGAGTTAATCATTTATTCCTAATTTACTCGTTTTCTGGTTGATATTTCGTGATACTTCGTGGTGATCGTCTTTCTGTGAATGAAACTTCGAGTCTTCTGTTCTGTCGTTAGAGATTGTCAACATGCACAAAAGGTCGTTAACAAATGTTAATCAATTCCATTTTCATCCACCTCTCATGGTTTGGCTAGCTCGCCTCTGTTACTGGATACATCAAACTTAATGAATACATCAAACTCCTTTTCACACTTAAATCCTGCGTCGCACACACTACACTCTGATACAACAGCTGAATGAATCATTATAGCCCATACCCAACAATATCAACTTAGCACACAGTATGCAGGACTGCAAACTGAAGTAAAAATGCAACTAATGAAATATATCCACCTGCAAATTTAGATTCTAACACTGGTATCAACATGTCGCAGACATGATACAAATCATTGTAAAGCATTTTCACTTCAACTTTTTTCTCATCATTAAACTGATCCAAATCATTATTCTTATCCGTCAAACGCCGCCCAGTGATTTCCATACGCATCTCTTTAATTCTGCTTGCTTTTCCCTCTTCATACATAGTCAAGTGCACTCTTCACTTTCCCTTGCCATGTGCCCATAAGCCCTACACGTTGCACAATGTTGCGGCGTTGATCGAGAATAAGGCGTGCTATCCCAGTCAAATTGCCTTGCATGCCCCTAGCGAGACACAGACCCTCTACTTCTCGCGTGTTCCCTTTGAATTAATTCAAAAAACAAAAATATTCGAAATTTGATTCCTACAACATTCCTATAGCATTTTGCTAATTCTACATACACAAGAAAACAGAATAAAAATTTACGAAAAGCACAAACAAAAAATAAATCAGTCACCAAAAGTTTAACGTTTCTCATAACAATGACAGCAACTTCCCTTCCCTCTTGTTGCTGTGAAAAGAGTACAAATTATCACACCGCTTGCAACTTACGACTGCTTTACTTATTTGAAGCTAGTTATTATTGCGGTGTTTCATGTACGTTTCTAGTCTTAGAATGTAATAAATGATTAAATTATTCAAACTGTGTTCCAATACATATCGGAAGATTTCAGGGTTTCGGAAGTTAACCCTAGTCTGGAGTCGCCAAATTCTGATGTGAGGTGTCGGTTGAGCATTTAGCAGACCCCTGAGATGCTAAGAACTTGGAACCTGATGATCTGCACCAATAACGATACCCTTCCCTCTGATGAACACTCACTGGGTTCTATTACTTCGAGCCACTCACATATAATATACACTCCTGGAAATTGAAATAAGAACACCGTGAATTCATTGTCCCAGGAAGGGGAAACTTTATTGACACATTCCTGGGGTCAGATACATCACATGATCACACTGACAGAACCACAGGCACATAGACACAGGCAACAGAGCATGTACAATGTCGGCACTAGTACAGTGTATATCCACCTTTCGTAGCAATGCAGGCTGCTATTCTCCCATGGAGACGATCGTAGAGATGCTGGATGTAGTCCTGTGGAACGGCTTGCCATGCCATTTCCACCTGGCGCCTCAGTTGGACCAGCGTTCGTGCTGGACGTGCAGACCGCTTGAGACGACGCTTCATCCAGTCCCAAACATGCTCAATGGGGGACAGATCCGGAGATCTTGCTGGCCAGGGTAGTTGACTTACACCCTCTAGAGCACGTTGGGTGGCACAGGATACATGCAGACGTGCATTGTCCTGTTGGAACAGCAAGTTTCCCTTGCCGGTCTAGGAATGGTAGAACGATGGGTTCGATGACGGTTTGGATGTACCGTGCACTATTCAGTGTCCCCTCGACGATCACCAGTGGTGTACGGCGAGTGTAGGAGATCGCTCCCCACACCATGATGCCGGGTGTTGGCCCTGTGTGCCTCGGTCGTATGCAGTCCTGATTGTGGCGCTCACCTGCTAAGCGCCAAACACGCATACGACCATCATTGGCACCAAGGCAGAAGCGACTCTCATCGCTGAAGACGACACGTCTCCATTCGTCCCTCCATTCACGCCTGTCGCGACACCACTGGAGGCTGGCTGCACGATGTTGGGGCGTGAGCGGAAGACGGCCTAACGGTGTGCGGGACCGTAGCCCAGCTTCATGGAGACGGTTGCGAATGGTCCTCGCCGATACCCCAGGAGCAACAGTGTCCCTAATTTGCTGGGAAGTGGCGGTGCGGTCCCCTACGGCACTGCGTAGGATCCTACGGTCTTGGCGTGCATCCGTGCGTCGCTGCGGTCCGGTCCCAGGTCGACGGGCACGTGCACCTTCCGCCGACCACTGGCGACAACATCGATGTCCTGTGGAGACCTCACGCCCCACGTGTTGAGCAATTCGGCGGTACGTCCACCCGGCCTCCCGCATGCCCACTATACGCCCTCGCTCAAAGTCCGTCAACTGCACATACGGTTCACGTCCACGCTGTCGCGGCATGCTACCAGTGTTAAAGACTGCGATGGAGCTCCGTATGCCACGGCAAACTGGCTGACACTGACGGCGGCGGTGCACAAATGCTGCGCAGCTAGCGCCATTCGACGGCCAACACCGCGGTTCCTGGTGTGTCCGCTGTGCCGTGCGTGTGATCATTGCTTGTACAGCCCTCTCGCAGTGTCCGGAGCAAGTATGGTGGGTCTGACACACCGGTGTCAATTTGTTCTTTTTTCCATTTCCAGGAGTGTAGTAGTACCTGGAAGGTGGAATGTCGGTCCTGTTATGTCATATTTTATCCTATTCATCACCACCCCACTGGCATCTACTTCCAGTCGCTTCGCCCCTCCAACTCTCCCTTGTTCATAGCAAATCGTATGCAGAATAGATCGAATGTAGCCTTCTTCGTTTGAAACAGGGATGTGGCTGCAGGTTGTCCCATGGGCATTCCTGGTCATCCATCTCACCTGAAATAACTTAATATCGCACTTGTCCTTGCCAGTGTGGAGCAATCGAGTCGGTCATATTGCAGCCTTTTCCCTTTGACCGTGATGGAGTTGACGTTACAGCGTGCCTTTCCCCTCCTCAGAAATTACCATTACCCCCTTGTCTTTACCTGGATGTACTTCCCTAGAGCCTCACACGTTACTGGGTAAGAGTGGACGGTGAAACATTTATGTCGTGCATCGCCGTTTGCAACCAGGAACTGAAGCACGTAGAGTCGTAATTAGTCCATTCGGACTTCTACTGTCACTATATGGTTGTTGTTGTTGTGGTCTTCAGTCCTGGGACTGGTTTGATACAGGTCTCCATGCTACTCTATCCTGTGCAAGTTTCTTCATCTCCCAGTACTTACTGCAACCTACATCCTTCTGAATATGCTTGGTGTATTCATCTCTTGGTCTCCCTCTACGATTTTTACCATCCACGCTGCCCTCCAATGCTAAATTTGTGATCCACTGATGCCTCAGAACATGTCCTACCAACCGATCCCTTCTTCTAGTCAAGTTGTGCCACAAACTCCTCTTCTCCCCAATTCTATTCAGTACCTCCTCATTAATTATGTGATCTACCCATCTAATCTTCAGCATCCTTCTGTATCACCACACTTCGAAAGCTTCTATTCTCTTCTTGTCCAAACAATTTATCGTCCATGTTTCACTTCCATACATCGCTACACTCCATACAAATACTTTCAGAAATGATTTCCTGACACTTAAATCAATACTCGATGTAAACAAATTTCTCGTCTTCAGAAACGCTTTCCTTGCCATTGCCAGTCTACATTTTATATCCTCTCTACTTCGACCATCATCAGTTATTTTGCTCCCCAAATAGCAAAACTTCTTTATTACTTTAAGTGTCTCATTTCCTAATCTAATTCCCTCAGCATCACCTGATTTAATTAGACTACATTCCATTATCCTCGTTTTGCTTTTGTTGATGTTCATTTTATATCCTCCTTTCAAGAAACTGTCCATTCCTTTCAACTGCTCTTCCAAGTCCTTTGCTGTCTCTGACAAAATTACAATGTCATCGGCGAACCTCAATGTTTTTATTTCTTCTCCATGGATTTTAATGCTTACTCCGAACTTTTATTTTGTTTCCTTTACTGCTTGGTCAATATACAGATTGAATAACATCGGGGAGAGGCTACAACCCTGTCTCACTCCCTTCCCAACCACTGCTTCTCTTTCGTGCCTCTCGACTCTTATAAGTGCCATCTTGTTTCTGTAAAAATTGTAAATAGCCTTTCACTCCCTGTATTTTACGCCTGCCACCTTTAGAATTTGAAAGAGAGTATTCCAGTCAACATTGTCAAAAGCTTTCTCCAAGTCTACAAATGCTAGAAACGTAGGTTTGCCTTTCCTTAATCTTTCTTCTAAGATAAGTCGTAAGGTGCATGGTAGCACAGCGGTAGACCTTCCTTATTTACTTCGGCGATGAGTCTCAAACACAACGGTAACTCCTTCGTAATTTAACAAATTAATTCTCTAGCGACAGTAACACGGGGCTCAGTTGGCCGTGCAGTGCATGGTGAATGCCTCCTTATAGCTCGAGAAATGGTAAAGACTGCCAGTCTTGCTTCTGTTGCGGGGGTCATGATACTCGAACCCGTGACTCTAGATGGCCGAGCTGAAGCCGGGACCCACCGCCGTCTTTCGTCAGGAGGCCAAGCAAGTTTAAGAGAGTGAAGGGGCAGTGCAGAGTGATACAGCGGTATTTGGGGGCATTATGTTATTCTCATAATTTACAGTGCTTAGATGAGTGCAGCGCAGTGTCGGCGGCCGCCTCGCGCTGTGCCACGAGTCCAGCCGGCTCAGTAACTCCTGGTATGCCGACACCGCTGCTGCCATCTGCAAAGCTGCTCTGCTGGAACTGAGCCGCGCTCGCCCGGTCCTCTCACCTGACGAGGCGTAGCGGCTGGCGCCGCGCCACTACCCGCTATTTTGGAGACTACTACAGTCCCTGGTCCTCGCCGCCCTCCGCCCCGTTTGGCCTGCTCTGTCCGACCATGGGACAAAGGTGGATGTACTGGTCGCCCGTGGCCCTCGGCCGGTGCTGCTCTCAGGACAGGACCGAACTCGAATCCACGTCCTCCAGGGTGCTGTGCCGCAACTTGCCGCTAACGGTGCTTCCCGGATGGCAACCCCCGCTGCTGTCTCTGGCGCTGCTCCAGCGCTGCGGCGCCTTCCGTAGCGTACACCTCGCCCGGAGCCCGGTACGCCACGTGGGAAGCGAACGTGGCCCGTCCTGGATGCTGCAGACCGCTGCCACTGCCCTCCTTAAGGCTGACCGTGCGATCTCAAAGTGCCCGGCTGCCGTTCCGTCGCGCGTCGGTATTGCGTCCTGGAGGCGGAATACAGCCCGAACAAGTACATAGAAATAAAGTAAGATTTACATAGAATATTTACAACATTGCTTCCAGACAGGCCCCTATAAGCGTAGACCAGCACAGGTCTGTCCCGACGCTCGACTGGCCTAGCACACCTTGTCCAAAGGTAAAAGTACCTCACTATTTAAACTGCCTTTCCCCTCGGCTCTGACGTAGTATCAGAGAGAGACAGAAACTATGGCATGGATAAATTCCCAAACGTCAGCCATCTACAACTCTTCACTGGCCTAGTTCATCGCCTCATATCGCAATAACTTCAAGCAACGCTGCAGTTTGCTGCCTCGTTGTTGCTTCACACAAAGCAATTCGTGCGCGCGGCGCCGTCACTGCACTGCGCTCGCGAGTGCCATGTTTGCATTTTCTGGCCTACTAGCTGTCGACTGTTTCAACACTCTGCCAGCGGCCCCATGTTCCATCGTCCAATCACGCGACATTGACTTTTAATAAAATTTCCTCTTTCCTCTTACTAAGACTAATACTAGCGCAGCACTTCAAAGACTAAGGAGGAGCTCACCATCTGCAGCATCGTCGATTGAACCGACTGTGTTCCTTTGGTGCAGAGCCGAGTGGGTGGTCTGATTATGAGTCTCAGGCGGTTCTGTGACCGTGGGTTTCCGGGTTCTGCTTAATAGGTCAGGAGTCCACTACACACAGGAGGGGATGATGATGATGTTTGGTTTGTGGGGCGCTCAACTGCGGGGTTATCAGCGCCCGTACAATTACCCAATCTTTGCTCAGTCCAATTTCGCTACTTTCCTGAATGATGATGAAATGATGAGGACAACACAAACACCCAGTCATCTCGAGGCAGGTGAAAATCCCTGACCCCGCCGGGAATCGAACCCGGGCCCGGTGCTCGGGAAGCGAGAACGCTACCGCGAGACCACGAGCGCCGGACACACACAGGAGGGAGCTATGCGGGTAGCGGGGGCAGTGAGGAAGGGACTGGTTAGTTTTTTTAGGTTAGATGGTATTAGGGAACCACACAAAGAGCGTCCGTCTAAAAGGGGGCAGGTAAAATACACTAAGGTAGTTGTAGAAACGATCGGTATCGCAGTTGTAAATTGTCGTAGCTGTGTTGGGAAAGAACCAGAGCTCCAGACCCTAATAGAAAGCACTTATGCTCAAATAGTTATAGGTACATAAAGCTGGCTAAAGCCGAAAATAAGTTCTGCCGTAATTTTTCCAAACGTTCTAACAGTGTTCAGAAGGGATAGATTAAATGTAATTGGTGGTGGAGTATTTATTGCCTTATAGTGAATTTGAAGTAGATGGTTCCTGCGAAATGGTGTGGGTAGAGGTCATACCTGACAATCGTACTAAACTATTAATTGGATCGTTTTATCGATCCCCCCGACTCAGAAGATATAGTTGCTGAACAGTTCAAAGAAAACTTGAGTCTCATTTCAAATAGGTACCCTACTCATACAATTATAGTCGATGGTGACTGCAATCTACCCTCGATATCCTAGATAAATTATACGTTTAAAGCCGGCGGCAGGCATAAAACCTCATCATAAATTGTACTGAATGCTTTCTCAGAAAATTATTTTGAACAATTAGTTCATGAGCCCACTCGAAGCGTAAATGGCTGCGAAAGCATACTTGACCTCTTAGCAACAAATAATCCTGGACAAATAGTGAGTATCGTAACGAATACAGGGATTAGCGACCACAAGGTAGTTGCTGCTAGGCTGAATACCGTAACACTTACAACCATCAAAAAGAAACGCAAAGTATATACATTTAAAAAAGCTGATAAAAATGCTCTTAACGCCTTTTGAAGAAACAGTCTTCACACCTTCCGTTATGATCACGTAAACGTAGAAAAGTTGTGAATGATTTCAAAGAGATAGTATCGACAGCAATTGAGAGATATATACCACATAAGTTAATTAATGATGGTGCTAATCCCCCATGGTACACAGAACGGGTCAGATCGCTGTTGCAGAAGCAGCGAAAAAACCATGCCAAATTTAAAAGGACGCAAAATTCCCAAGACTGGCAGTTGTGCAGAAGTTCGAAATATATAGCGCGTACTTCAATGCGAGATGCTTTTAATAATTTCCACAACAAATTTCTGTCTCGAAATCTAGCAGAAAACCCAAAGAGATTCTGGTCATACATGAAGCACACCAGTGGAAAGAAACAATCAATACCTTCACTGCGCGATAACAACGGTGAAGTCACTCATGACAGTGCCACTAAAGCAGAGTTATTAAACACGGTTTTCCGAAACTCCTTCACCAAAGAAGACAAAGTAAATATTCCTGAATTCCAATCAAGAAAAACTGCCAAGATGAGAAACATAGAAGTAGATATCCTCGGTGTAACAAAGCAGTTTAAATCACTTGATAGAGCCGAGGCCTCCGGTCCAGATTGTATACCAGTCAGATTCCTCTCAGAGTATGCTGATACAATAGCTCCATATTTAGCAATTATATACAATCGCTCGTTCACAGAAAGATCCGTACCTAAAGACTGGAAAATTTCTCAAGTCACACCAATACTCAAAAAGGAATGTAGGAGTAATCTGCTGAATTACAGGGCCACATCAGTAATGTCGATTTGCAGCAGGGTTTTGGAACATATACTGCATTCTAACATTATGAAGTACCCCGAAGAAAACGGTTTATTGACACATAGAACGGATTCAGAAAATATCGTTCTTGCGAAACACTACTAGCCCTTTTTACTCATGAAATAATGAGTGCTATCGACAGGGGATGTCAAATTGATTCCATATTTTTAGATTTCCAGAAGGCTTTCGACACAGTTCCTCACAGGCGTCTTCTAACCAAATTGCGTGCCTATGGGATATCGCCTCAGTTGTGCGACTGGATTCGTGATTTCCTATCAGAAAGGTCACAGTTCGTAGTAATCGACGGTAAGTCATCCAGTAAAACAGAAGTAATATGCGGCGTTCCCCAAGGAAGTGTTATTCCTGATCTATATTAACGACATAGGAGACAATCTGAGTAGCGGTCTTAGATTGTTTGCAGACGATGCTGTCATTTACCGTCTTGTAAAGTCATCCGATTATCAAAACGAATTTCAAAATGATTTAGATAAGATATCTGTATAGTGAGAAAAGTGGCAGTTGACCCTGAATAAAGAAAAGTGTGAAGCTATTCACATGAATACTAAAAGAAACCCGCTAAATTTCGATTACGCGATAAGTCACACAAATCTGTAGGCTGTAAATTTAACTAAATACTTAGGTATTAAAATTACAAAGAACCTAAATTGGAAGGATCACATAGATACCGAGCGAGGTGGCGCAGTGGTTAGCACACTGGACTCGCCTTCGGGAGGACGCCGGTTCAATCCCGTCTCCGGCCATCCTGATTTAGTTTTTCCGTGATTTCCCTAAATCACTTCAGGCAAATGCCGGGATGGTTCCTTTGAAAGGGCACGGCCGATTTCCTTCCCCATCATTCCCTCACCCGAGCTTGCGCTCCGTCTCTAATGACCTCGTAGTCGACGGGACGTTAAACACTAATATGCTCCTCCTCCTCACACAGATAATGTTGTGGGTAGAGCAAAAACAAGACTGCGATTCATTGGCAGAACACTTAGAAGATGCAACAGATCTACTAAAGAGACTGCTTACATTATACTTGTCCACCCTACTCTGGAGTATTGCTTTGCCGTGTGGGTTCTGTATCAGGTAGGACTGACGGATGATATTGAAAAAGTTCAAAGAAGGGCGGCTCATTTTGTATTATCCCGAAGTAGGGGAGATAGTGCCACAGTCATGATACATGAATTGGAGTGGCAATCATTAAAACAAAGGCGTTTTCCGTTGCGATGGGAACTTCTCATGAAATTTCAATCACCAGTTTTCTCCTCCGATTGCGAAAACATTCTGTTGGCGCTCACCTACATAGAGAGAAATAATCATCCCGGTGCTCGTTTTTCCCGCGCGCCGTTCGAGAGTGGAACGGTAGAGAGACACCTTGATGGTAGTTCATTGGACCCTCTGCCAGGCACCTTATTGTGAATAGCAGAGTAATCAGTAGATGTACATGTAAAAAATCTTTCTGGTCATCCAATATGCTACTAGCCTAGCGACTCTAGACGACTTTAAACCACTACCCTCGTATTCAATGAATTCAGTCACACCTCCCGTATCTCAGTTCATTGTGTCAACTCTTTTAGCTGCAAACTCTGTCAGCTCTGCTGTCAGTTTCTGCAATGTACGTGTGATGTTTAGCATACCCTGCTCAAGTCCGACAGCTGGGCAGTGTGTCATTTCTAGTACTGTGTTATTACTCTCTGCATCTTCGCCTGTTTTTCTTCTGCTTTCGGATGTCTTTGTCCTGGGCAGTCCTGAATACTGCTTTCAATAGCTTCCCACCAGCATCCGACCACCCCTCTTGCACCTTTGCAAGATTCGTGGTACCTCAACTATTGTTTGCTGCAATTTCCCCCATACGCTCCCGTATAACATACGCAATCCGCAGTATTTTCACCTAAATCTTTACTCTCTACCTCTCGACGTAATTTCGGAAATGTCTCCTCCAACCTCCACATCTCATTCCTCGTTTCCCACATATTTTGTATCAGTCTCAGGGTCCATCAGTGACTGGTGAGAATAACATCCTCGTGCCTGTTGAACAGCATTCACTTCCCAACTGCTGGTTCGGCAGCGCTCCTACTCCAAACTTCAGAGAAGAGGTGTAGCAGTGCCAGGATTAGGATGCCCCGGACGCCCTCTCCTCCCATCTCCGACGTGCAGCTACCTGCGGAGAGGAATCTGTGATTATTATGCCTCCCTTTGTCGAAAGACCTGACGTCCCTCAACACAATTCCTCTAGTGAAACATATAAATTCCCTTGAGGTGAATAAACCCATGACATAAAACAATAATTACAGTAACAAAGATAATCAAAACTTATGGAGAATCAGTTAGAAGCTGTCCTCCCTTTTTCAGTCGTTAGTCTTTTGACTGGTCTGACGCAGCCTGCCCCGCATTTCTGCCTTGTGCCAATCTTTTTATCCCGTCCTCAGTTATTTGCTGAATGTATTGCAATCTCTGTCTTCCCCTACACTATTTAATCTCTACAGCTTCCTCTAGTACCACGGAACTTGTTCCATGATGCCTTAACCGGTGTCGTATCATCTTGTCCTTTTTTGGAGTCAGTGTTTTCCATATATTCCTTTCCTCTTCAAATCTGAGGAGGACCGCATCATTCTTTACTTTATCAGTTCACTTAATTTTCAATATTCTCCTGTAACACCACATCTCAAATGCTTCGATCCTTTTCTGTTCCGTTTTTTCCACAGTCCATGTTTCACAATCACGCAATGCTGTGCTCCAAATATGATTTCTCAGAAATTTCTTTCCCAAATTGAGATCTGTGTTTGATACTAGTCGACTTCTCCTAGACAGGAATGCCCTTTTTGCCAATGCTGGTCTGCTTTTTATGTCCTCCTTGCTACGTCCGTCTTTTTTTTTTTCTTTTTGCTGCCTGGAAAGCAGTATTCTTTGATTTCATCTACCTGATGATCCCCAGTTCTGATGTTAGGTTTCTTGCTGTTCTTTTTTTCTGCTACTTCTCGTTATTTACGTCTTTCTTTGATTTACTCTCAGTTCATATTTGTATCCATTATACTGTTCATTCGATCCAAGGGATCCTGCGGTTCTTCTTCACTTTCACAGAGGATAGCAATTTCATTAGCGAATCCTATCTTTGATATCCTTTCACCCCAAATTTTAATGTTGCACTTCAATCTCTCTTGTGTTTCCAACCCTCCTTACTCCCCTCCCCCCCACCCAAGTATAGGTTGAACAGTAGGGGTGGAAGGCTAGATCCCTTTCTTATACACTTTTTAATCTCAGCACTTTGTTCTTGGTCTCCCACGCTTATTGTTCCCTCTTGGTTCTTGTATGTATTATATACTACCCGTCCTTCCCTATACTTACCCCATCTTCTCTCATAATTTCAAACATCTTGCACCATTTCACACTGTCGAAAGCTTATTCCAGATTGACAATTCCTATGAATATGTCTTGATTTTTCTTGTCTAAACCGCAACATCAGAACTACCTGTCTGGAGATTTTTACGTTTCCTAAGATAAACTGATCGTCATCTAACAGATCCTCAATCTTCTTTATCGTTCTCCTGTATATACTCTCGTTAGCAACATGGATACATGAGCTGTTAAGCTGATTGTGTGATAATTCTTGCACTTAGTGGTCCTTGCTATCTTGCTGTAGATAACGTTTCTGCTGAAGTTGATGGTATATCTCTAGTCTCACAGAATCCACAATCGAACGTGGATAGTCATTTTGTTTCCATTTTCCACAATGATTTTAGAAATTCCGATGGAATGCTGTCTATCCCTTCTACCTTATTTGATCTTAAGTCCTCCAAAGCTCTTTTAAATTCTGCCTCTAATACTGGATCTCTCATCTCTTCCATATCGACTCATGTTTCTTCATCAATCAGTCACGTCTTCCCCCTCACAGAAGCATATAGTGCATTATTTCCACCTAACCACTCTTTCCTCTGTAGGTAACAGTAGAATTCCCATTGCACTTTTAATGTTACTGCCCTTGCTTTTAATTTTACCAAAGGTTGTTCTGACTGTGTCAGTCCTTCGACAATCATCTGTTTTACGATTTTTGTCGTACCTACCCACATAACAACAGCATCATAACGTCACAACGTAAAATACTCTAACGTCCTATCTACGTTAAACATAATATCATGGTAAATGACACCCTCCTTCCTCACTTTCGTGACTTTAACTCATATGGGATGTCAAATGAAACACCTTTCAGCCGTCTATTTGCAAACTTATTATATTTGGCTACCAGTTTCGGTGATTTACTACGCCATTTTCTGGCCGAAGTAAATCGCCGAAACTGGTAGCCAAATAAAATAAGGTGTTTAATTTGACATCCTGCGTCGAATAGCCGAGTCCCGCAACCATCTCTGAAAAGATGGACGTACAGTTAACTCATACGGTATCGCGCTTCTAGATGGCACAAGATCTTTGTTCTCCTCGCTTTCTATTTTTCGCGCCCTTTTCTGTGTGGTTGGTGCCAATACTTGCGTGAATGAGTATGGAGCACTTCGAAACGGTCTCAGGCGTCCAGTGCGAATTACAGTCGTTCACGTAGGCGATATTGTGGCTTGACATTCATAGGTGACATCATCTGGATCAACTGATACGGTCCCTGGTACCACATAATAAACTTCTTCGTCTTAACACTTGGGTATACGGAATTGACAGTATCACCAACTGTTCTACTCTGTACTCTGGCAACATTCCTGTATGTTTACTTACCTCTTCCTGACGTTCCAGGGCTTTGCAGTTTTCCCTCAGTACATACGTCCATACTTTCGTCAATGGTGAAGTTCTCTTTCTCCCATACTCTACGTCATATTGCAGAAGCCCAGTGCTTGCGCACAGGTTGGAATTACGTGCTGCTATTACAAATGGTCGGTAAAATCCCAATCGTTATGGTGGACAATGACGTAGCAAAAAAAAAAAAAAAAAAAAAAAAAAGGTTCAATTGGCTCTGAGCACTATGGAACTTAACAGCTGTGGTCATCAGTCCCCTAGAACTTATAACTACTTAAACCTAACTAACCTAATGACATCACACACATCCATGCCCGAGGCAGGATTCGAACCTGCGACCGTAGCAGTCGCGCGGTTCCGGACTGCACGCCTAGAACCGCGAGACCACCGCGGCCGCAATGACGTAGCAATTCAACATTCTACCAAAACTATGTCGTACACTTTTCATTCTACCATTTGCTTGCTGATAAGATGGGCCAGTTCTTAGTTTCTGTAACTGTAACAAGTGACGTAACAGCGTCATCAAGTCCAGCATGAAGTGGTCTATGATTACCATTTCAGGGACAACAAACTTCAGCAACCAGTTATTCAACATGACCTGCGCCACTGTAGTCACTTCATATTTTTTAATGGTGACCATTGCTATGTATCATGAGAAATTATCAATAACAGTTACAAATTAGCTGTTTCCGACTGGCGTCTGTCTACAAGGTTCTAAAATATTCATTTTTATCATCACAAAAGGTTTCGTTGTCTCCAATAGCCTCTGCAGCGGTACTTGCTGATGGCTCAGGTCCACTCGTAGTGTACACGGTACACAGTTCTTTATGTACTGTCTTTAACCTCCACCAGTAATGCACTGCCACCTTTTGCCTTATCGCCCTTCAACCTACGGGCCCAGACAGCAAGTGACTGTGGGCTTCCTTCAACACTTTTGTTTCAGCTCAGCAGGTACTAAAATGCATGGCCCCAGTTTAGAAAACCTACACAACAATCCCTTCCGCACAATAAATCATAGCTACGCTGTAAACAGCTTGAGGTCTGCAGCGGCATCTTGTTCTTTCTGTCACTCTGCAAGACCGTAACCTATGGCTCGCACTAATGTAACCTTCCTGCTCAGAGTGCCCGTGTTCTCAAGCTTCCTGCCTGATTTATGAATCACTTCAATCTAATTTAGTCTCAGTAACCGCAATGTGAAGCTGCTCGAAGCATCTTTCAACACCAACCGCCAAATTAATCTATTTGATCGCATATAACCTTGAATTTTGTAACGTACAGACAACATCTAAAACATTTAATGCCTTCTCTCAAGCTTAACATTTCCTTCTCCGTTGTGGAGTAATTCCTCTCGGCATCGGTCAACTGCCATGAGGCATAACCTACAGGACGTTCTTCACAGTGAATTGCTTTACTCAAAACACGCCACAGTATCAGTCTGTAAGTGCCACTAGATAGTAAAAATTCGTTCTCATGCCACAGGAAGACCAACACTGGACTTGATATCGAATTGTACCAGCTTCTCAAATGTGGCTTAACAGTCCATTGCGTACTGGAATTTAATCTGCTTCTTCAGTAATTGTGTAAGTGGCTATGCAATATCTGCAAACCTCTACGTTAATTTTCTGTGGTAACTGTCTAATCTCAAGACTGACTGTAAATCCTTACTCATCTGAGCAGCAGAAAAACCTGCACTGTCTGTATTTATCTGGGGTCCATCTTTCCCCTCTTTCATCTAATTATATGTCCCAAACAAGTCACTTCCCCCAGGGAAAAACTACACTTCTCTGGACTAAATGTAAAATTCACAGAAAGTAATTCCCCCCCCCCTCTCTCTCTCTCTCTCTCTCTCTCTCTCTCTCTCTCTCCCTCCCTCCCTCTGCCTCTTTCTTTACCTTTCTTTACACACACACATACACATACACATACACATTCTCTCTCTCTCTCTCTCTCTCTCTCTCTCTCTCTCTCTCTCTCTCTCTCTCTCTCAGAAAATCAAAATCAAAAAACAACCGACCGACAATGACATCTTCAACTGTTCTACTGTCTGCCATCTTGTTTTCACACCATCTACTGTTCCACTGTCCGCCAACTTATTATCACAGACAGTGACAGTGACAGTGACAACTCTAAACACTGAACTTGGCAATGAAGAAGATGACGAAAAAAGAAACCGTAAGTGAAACATAATGTAAATAGACACACACACACACACACACACACACACACACACACACACACAAACGCAAGCGCGCACACAACCTTTCACATAAATTATTGATCTCAGGCATAGCCACAACAGCTTAGAAATCGTAATTTTTGCGTAAATGTTTTGCCTACATTAAGTTGTATATAGCTGCAGGTGACAAACTGTAAAGAAAAACAGACACTGTAATGACGTAATACAGCAGGAAAACCACACCATGTAGTAATGTGGTAAGAAGGTATGAATACACAATTTTGTGTGCTCCTCAGAAACCTGTAATTACGATTTAGAAACTAACATTTGTATGCATTTTAACAGTAAAGAACATTCCTTGTGTTTAACAGCCATAGCAATAAAAAAACCACTGATGATTGTGCAACTGCAGTGAAACATGTCTGGGACAAAAACAAAAGAGTGTTTGCTAAAGGCGGACCCGACTCAGAAACATATGTTATTAGTAATTTCCTTCATATCCTTGAAAACATAATTATATTGTCGAGGTACACTGTTCATTTCAGACCCCTTTACTACCCTGTCCAACAACCACTGAAATGTGGCTACTGAATTTTTCACCCTAAACGGCATTCTTTAGTACTGATAATCACCACGGAAAACCAAAAATGCAGTATTTGGATTGTCCTCCAGAACTACAACCAAATTATGTTACCCACTACTTAAATGTATTGTAGAGAAGTACTGATATTGTTCCAAGTCATCGAGGGTTTCCGTATTCTTGGGTACTTGGTATGCATCTGTTATTATTTTACTAGTTATATGTCGATAGTCACAACAAAATCTCTACTTTTTTATTTCATCTCCTGATTTTTTTGATACGATGATGGCAGCTGCAGTCCAAGGACTAGTGTTCCTCTCTATTACGCCGTAATGTGATGTATACAATACAGTTTCTGATATAGATGTGCTTCGTTTCCCCTAGAAGAAATTCTGTGCTGTGTCATGGGTATCAGCGATAATGGGCTCTGAGGTTAGATAGAACCTCGAATTCCATTAAAAATTCTTCCATTTAAACTCCCTCCATTCTCTTCAAATGCTCCAACTTCACCTGTGACACAGATGTAGTGGCGGTTTGCATATTATCGTAGCCTATATTTGATGTGTCCAAATTATCTTCATACAGAACATCTAAACTCACTACCAAAAATCCTTTGGTTAACTACATCTCATTCATGCCAAAGTTATCTAAACTGACAGGCAGCTTGATCTCACCATCCCTTTCCTGTATGCATACAATGCTGCTCTGTAAAAAACATCGTGACACATCTAATACATGATTCTCCTCTAGTGACTCTATCACACAAACATGTCAACAGGCAATTCCAGCCACACTCTCACCCTATGTAGGTTTCCGGTGCCTTCTGCCACTATATCACATGAATTAAACCTTAATGTGTTTGCAAGCAGTTCAACTGTTCTGTCGCTTAAGGCAGACTAACCTTGCGATAATATTTCAGTGGCGATAGTTTGTCCCCAGGTGGAAAATTACCCCCCTCTGAGTTCCACCTTATATAGCCGAAGGTCACTTTTTACATGGTACTTGAACAAAAAGTCTAGCCCCATGGTTGTGCAGTAGCATTCACTTACATGAGGCACCACATCCACACACTTATTAAATTGTTCCGCCTCAACCTGAAAACTCATTGTTACTGAACCTAGTGACTTCACATCACTATCCCCTATCCCACACTAACTAGAGTGCAGTGTGTTTAACTGTTCCCTATCTATGAGGACTTTCCACTGTCACATGCGCCCTTGTGTACAACAAAAATCTGTATTTCGTTCCTCCTATAACTCCTACTATGCGATACTCCATCTCTGCATATATCCGTAGTATTTAAATTTTATGGACAAACTAACTCGCGGATTTGGAGTTCCCATTTGTGTTTAATGTCTGACTGTTCCATCCTTGTGCGACCGTCGTTGTGGCCAGGAGGTTCTAGGCGCTTCAGTCTGGAACCACGCGACCGCTACGGTCGCAGGTTCGAATCCTGCTTCGGGTATGGATGTCTGTGATGTCCTTAGCTTAATTAGGTTTGAGTAGTTCTAAGTTCTCGAGGACTGATGAGCTCAGATGTTAAGCCCCATAGTGCTCAGAGCCATTTGAACTATTTGAACCGTCCTTGTCTATTACGTCGCTTTCTTCTACAATACCGCAGTTGGCGCCCAAACACACCACACTTCTTGTTTTATGGCTGACAACATCGCCTCTGGATGTACCCTGAATGTCCACGCCTGTTACACATTATGTCAGTAGATAAAATACATTTTATTCCCGTACTGTGCAACCCTTTTACTGTATATACTTCGTCCTACTCTGTAACTATCTTGACGACAGTGTTCAGGTCTTTTGGCATACCTACCCGAGCGCTCCTAGACAAGTCGAGTGGTAGGCCCTTCAGTAAGGTCTCTAGCGCGCTATGCAACGCTTTCTGGAGGAAAATAGCTTCACTGTCACGGTTGTTGCAAAAGGCCATGGAAGCCAGCGAATTCTGAGTCGACCATAATACCGTTACGTGATATGCAGCAACGCCACTACATAGCAGGACGAGCCAGGGGCCAGAAACTCAGTAACGTCGATACAGCAGAAACACAGGGCGACCACAGCATCGGCAGGCCGGTTGCCAGTCTTCCAAGATATAGTTTTGTTTCGGGATAAATAGCACATAGTCAGACTACCTCTCTGGTGCCCCTACAGTTCGGAAAGTCAAACCAGTTATCATCTATCAGATCCTCAGTTTCCTTTTCCATGCTAGTGTATATTACTCTTCTTTGCAAATTAGATGCATGCAATAGCGGGCTGAGTATGTAACAGTTCTCGCTTGTCTGCTCTTACCACTTCGGGACGGTATGGATGACATTTCTTTGAAAGTCTGATGATATGTTTCTAGTCTCAAAGATTCTGCACATAAACTTGAATTGTTGTTTGGTTGCCATTTCCCCCAATGGTTTTAGAAAATCCGATGGTATTTCATCCACCCCTTTTGCATTATTTGATAGCAAGTCTTCCACAGTTCAGTTAAACTCCAATGTTGAATCCACTATGTCTTCTGCGTCGAATGCCATTTCTTCTTCTGCCACGTGATCAGACAAGTCCTTCATCTCATATGATGCTTCAGTGTACTCTTTCCACCTATTCGCTATCTCCTCTGTATTTAACAGTTGAATTCCCATTGTACTCTCAAAGTCAACGCCCTTCATTTTGATTTTACGAAAAGTTGTTTTGATTATTGTGTGTGTATGTGTGTGTGTGTGTGTGTGTGTGTGTGAATTTATAAGGGACCAAACTGCAGAGGTCATCGGTTCCTAGATTTACACACTACTTAAACTACCTTATAGTAAGAACCACACACACATCCATGCCCGAGGGAGGACTCGAACCTACGATGGAAGGGACCGCGCAATCCGTGACATGGCGCGTCAAACAGCGCGGCCACTCGGGGCGGCTTTTGATTATTCAGTATGCTGACTTGTTCCTTGCAAAGACCATTTAATTTTCGACTCCTTCTCCTTTTTTCCAGCAGCCATATCGCTCTGGCTTCCCTGCACTTTATTTCGTTCCTAAGTGTCTCTCTACCTTTTTGAAGTGTGCTGCCTTCTCCTTTGGTGATTTTTATGTTATCTACCCGCTACAATTAGCTGACATTTATAGCTGAACTTTTTCTTTGTCGCCTCCCCTTTATTTTACCTTCAATGTACCTAGACAGTATGAGAGAAGAAAGACTTTTTATCTTTTTTATGATAATCTTTATTAAATGTATGAGCTTACGGTAAATTGTACATAGTCGTAGGAACTAAGAAGACACAACATCTTTTAATTCATGAACGAAAGCCGAAGATTAGGCTACATTCATCCTTTTTAAAATTAGCTTCTTCTGTCCACACGACTCGTTGCTGAAGCATGTTGAGCGAATCAGTCATATTAACGCTCTCTAATAAAAACTCCATTTTTAAAGGAAAAATGTACAAGTTTTTATGAACTCAAAGGTTGTTTATTCAATTTTTTTATCAACAGATACCAGGAAAGGATTTCTAGTATGTAGAAGCCGCAGCACCTCGAGACGAGAAAATACGATCCCATCGCTGAATCCAAGCTATTCAGGAACAATTCAAGATTCGTTTTGGTGGATCACGATTAATTTACAGAGGCTGGAAGAACGTACAATGTAGACGAAAGACGCCGATCATAACTACTTCCGGAAGAATCTTCACCTATAATTACACCATTAAGGACAATCCATACAAATGTTAGCACTGTATAAAAATCTAATTTTTTCCGTTATTCTTTCAGTTTGTGTAAGAGACTCCAAAAAAACTTAACTGGTTGGTAAATAGTGCAATATTAACACTATAGATCAACCCCATATTCCCCTTGTAACTCTTTCCTCAATTCCTTCTCCTATTACAACTTTCCTTTACTCCTTGATTATTAAATTATCATCTCTCTTTACATTCTCGATTATCTATTCGGTATCCTCGTATACTATATTTTCCCCTGCAGCTTCTGCCAATGATTTCGGCACAATTACCAGAACTATTGATGCTGGTGCTGGTTTGCTGTCGATTCTGATGAAAATAATTCAATAACTGAAATTTTCATTGATACTCACTTCCTGGCCTGCCGTTTTATTCATAGCGAATCCTATTCGCATTAAAAGATTTTTTGCTGCTTTTGTTATGATCATACATTTGTCTGATCAGAAATCCTTAACTTCTTCCCATTTCGCTTCACTGATCTCACGATATCTAGGCTGAAAGTTTGCATTTGTTTCTCCTAGCTTTCCTATCACGTTCAAAGCTTTGACATTCCATGGTCCGACTCGTTACCTTTTCTTTGGTTATTCAATCTTTTTCTCATGGATAGCTCCATCTTCGCAGTTCCCTACAGTAGATCCAGTGGGGGCTAACCCGTGGCAGTTTTACAATTACAGGCTTCGTGTCCTTTTGGTACACATTGTGTGTCTTCAATTCAGTGATTTTCATTGCCTTCTGCTTCCTCATGCGATTGATCATTGCTTGGTTCTTTCGCATTTTAGGGGCAGTTTTGCAACAGATGTGCATGTTGTTGTTTTGAAGCTCTGTCTGCTTCTTTGCCCTTTTCCAACAGGGTGCTGGCAGAACAAGGGTGACTTCTTATGTCAGGAATCTTTGGACGCCACTGATGATTGTATTTATTCAAAATTTAATTAGTGCCTGGTATTGCCTTAGGAGTCCTGGACTTTTTCGTTACTAGTCAAATACGCTACATCTGAGCCAAGCGTGCGGAAGTCTAAAATCAGCCACATACACTGTTTCACAATCGGGTGATCTACATGCGTCTTTTGCACATGCGAAACCTGCCAGAGGTGTGGTATTATCAACGTTTCCAGCAAGTAATCACTACTTTCAGTTATGCAGTTTTAACACAGGTGCACCGCATTTCTGCACCTCTGTGTGAATGCCATCCGATCGTGTGAATTTTCTATTTTCCATTTATCGTTGGGATTTATGTAACTCGTCCGTTATTATATCGTCTCCAGTATAAATCTCCCTTTGTCCCCTGCGTAGCCTGTGATAGTGGTTAGTCCAAGCTAGAGATTGGTGATCTTTACTAGGGAAATATCAGTGCTCAAAAATCTCTCTTAGTGCTTTCATTTAGTCAAAATTCAACATTTACGTAACGTCACGCACACACTAACAGCTGAATTAAGAAATTATACTCGACTTGGGAACTGGCTAAAAAAGCAACGTTTTAAAGTTGTCCCATAACGTATTAGTTTACGATCACTACCATTTATCTAGCGCTAGCAGCAGTAGTTTTATTCATCCTTAGATTACTTTTACAAGTATGCTAGACTGTTCGACTAGGATGGGACAGATAGTTGGCCTTATGGTAGAAACCGTACGGGCATTTGCCTGACGTAATCTAGGAAACAACGAAAACCTAAGTCAGTGTGATCGGATGAAGAGTGGGAACTCCACCCTCCCGAATGCAAGACCAGCGTGTGTGTTGAGTTGAAATGCTATCACTGCACATCCATCAGTTCGGCTAGAGATTTACGCGTCTCATAAAGATAAGGATGGTGACGACCCGGAGTGACGTCTTTCTTCGGGGCCAGGTCAGTAGCGGCGGCGGCGGCGGCGGGGGCGGCGGAGGCGGCGGCAGGAGGGCGAGATTTAGCTGCCGGCGACTGACTCCCTATTATCTAAATTGCTGTTTGCACGGCGCCAGCCATTAACTCGGCGGGCCTCTGCGGGAGCACTCACTCTTCCGCCGTGTTCTGCGGCTCCAAGGTGCTGCGGCTAGTCACCTAAAGGCAGAGTGGAAATTTAAAAGCGAAATGTAATTAAAGTTTGATGAAATATCATTAGGGAAGTTTTAATTTTGAAACTTGGAAAAAAAGGCCGGGAGTCGGACACAGGAGTAATCAGAGACATCTGGTGCGCGACTTAATTAAAAGCGTTGTGGACGGAGAGAGACAGGAGCAACCCGCCCAAATGAGGCCGTAACCTAGCCTACCCGGTGTCTCAGGCGCAAAGCAAGCACAGCCACGCCCCCTGCTTCTCTACCTCTGCGTTCAGGGTGCCTACCGGACTTCCCTCAGTAAGTTGAAACGGCAGTCTCAATTACGCAATTAACAAACAATAAACAGTAAAGGCGAAATGAATATACTGTGATTCCGAAAGATCAGGTCCTGGTAGAGGTGTGAGCGTTCAATAGTTATTTCACTTTTAATCTTCCTCAGATATCAATATTAAGCCTACTACTGTTTAATGTTTATACAGCGGACATGGGAACCAAGTTGCCAAGTGCTACTATTCAACTACGAGGGTCACTCCAAGAGAAATGCACATTATTTTTGTGAAAATACAGTTTTCATTCTGCATGTGTGAAAGTTTTACAGTGTGTAGATACATCCTTCCCGCTTGTTCTCAAACTTAGTTTAACCTGTTCCCGTGAGTGGAGCCGTCACAGCATGTCTTCAAGATGGCAGCTATACTTGACGTTCGTCAGAAGCAACGTGCTGTCATAGAATTCCTGTGCTGTGAAAACGAGACAGTGGGAAACATCCTCAAGAGATTGAAAGAGGTGTATGGAGATGCTGCTGTCTATCGCAGTACGGTTAGTCAGTGGGCAAGCAGGTTACGTGATGAAACCGGGCACGGTAATATTGAGGATTGTCCTCGCAGCGGCAGGCCTCGTACAGCACGGACTCCAAACAATGTGCAGAGAGCTAACGAAATGGGGACTGCTGATAGACGCATCACAGTCACGCTACGTTCGGATAGGGGAAGGAAGTGTTCGCAGAATGCTGAAAGTGTTGGCGCTAAAAAAGATTTGTGCCAGGTGGATTCCCAGGATGTTGACAGTGGCTCATAAAGAAACAAGAAAAACGATATGCAGCGAACTTTTGGAACAGTACGAGAATGGTGGAGATGAATTTCTTGGAAGAATTGTGACAGGTGATGAAACATGCCTCCATCATTTTTCACCACAGACGAAGAGGCAATCAGTGGAGTGGCATCATGCAAATTCACCCAAGAAAAAAAATTGAAAACCACACCTTCTGCTGGAAAAGTTATGGCTACGGTGTTTTTCGATTCCGAAGGACTCTTGCTTGTGGATATCATGCCAAGTGGAGGCACCATAAATTCTGATGCATATGTGACGACGCTGAAGAAACTTCAAGCTCGACTAAGTCGTGTTCGACCACATCGGCAAAAGCAGGATGTTTTGCTGTTGCATGACAATGCACGGCCACAAGTCAGTCATAAAACCATGGAATCGATCACAAACCTCGGATGGACAACACTGAAACACCCGCCTTACAGTCCTGACTTGGCTCAATGTGACTATCATCTCTGTGGGAAACTGAAAGACTCTCTTCGTGGAACAAGGTTTGAAGATGATTACTCCCTTGTGCACGCTGCCAAATAGTGGCTCCAACAGGTTGGTCCAGAATTTTACCGTGCGGGTGTACAGGCGCTGGTTCCAAGATGGCGTAAGGCAGTTGAGATGGACGGAAATTATGTGGAGAAATGAAAATATTGTTCCTAAACGAAGTATCTACACACTGTAAAACTTTCAGACATGTAGAATAAAAGATGGATTTAAAAAAATATATTGTGCATTTCTTTTGGAGTGACCCCTGTACTTCAATAATCTGATGATATTCGTACAAGGGTGTGCTGAAAGGTAATGCCTCTGAATTTTATATGTGAAAACTCTTAAAGGTTCTTAAATAAAACAAACTTTATTAACGTTCAACATCTTTATTCTTGATGCCCACATATCTGCAGCCATCTGCCGCTAGAGGGCTCCGACTTGTAGCTTGTAAAGTGTCAGTGTGTAACGATGTCGGTGCGTCAGAAACAGCGCGTTCTAATCGAGTTTCGAATTCGAAGAGTTCGTCCACACATGGAGCATCGTCTCCTTCAGTATGGCAATGCCAAGCCACACAGGAGCGCTGCGAAATGTGCAACAAGCCGACTGTCATCGATCATGCTGCACAGTGTCCTGCCTTGGTCCCATCCATATTCGTCTGATTATAAATCTTAAAGAATAACTTCGAGGACTTCTATTTGAAGGTGATGAAGTGGCGCATGTAGAGCTGAGGTTGTGGTTTCGTCAACGAAGTCAAACATTCTTCAGTAATGGTATCAACAAACTGTTGTCTAGTTGGGAGAAACATGTTTGTCGCCATGGTGATTTTATTTAGAAATAAATATGTAAACATAAAGAATAGAGATTTAGAATGTTAATGAAGTTTTTTATTTTAAAATGTTTAAGAGTTTTCAGATAAAAAATTCGGAAGCATTACTTGTAATCTTCAGCACGCCCTAATATGCATGCCGTTTCCACACTTAAAGGAAGGAGGAGAGTAAGGATTTCAGCAACGTCCGAGTTAGAAACATGGCTGGCATGTAGATGCTTAGAGCTTGCATTTCTCAAGACGATAGTGGTTAACTCTGGCAGCCGAAGGATTCTACAGGGCCTAACATAAAAGGGAATAAATTATCACATTTCCCCAGTGAAGAGTTAAACTAAATTTCTGGGAATGATAACTCACGGCCCTCATGATCAGCACATATTGCATACCTCAATGAGAAGATTCATCTTTTCCTAGTGAGTTGCTCTCGGTTACAAGAGCATGGTGCGAAGTGAATCACAATATTCTATTGTTAATCAAACAATGGAAAATCCAGGATGGAATGTAACAATACCAGAGAAGGAAAGATGCTACTCACCATATAGCGGAGATGCTGAGTCGCGATAGGCACAATAAAAAGATTCAGACAATTAAAGCTTTCGGCCATTAAGGTCATTGTCAGCAGTACACACACATACACACACGCACACTCACACACACACACACACAACACACACATAAACGCAACTTGCACACCCATCTGCAGTCTCAGAGAGCTGAGACCACACTGTAGTGCGCAAGGCGGTAGTCTCTATCAGCATCGAAATGCATCCTGAGGCCACCCTTCTTCATCACCATTATTTGCTCTAAAGTATTCCCCCTATGCTCATCCATTATCTCATCTTTCCAACCACCAAGTGTGAAGCTCGGCTTTATAGTCACAGATAATAACACTTACTAAACTCCTCTCTATCCAATACCAACATATCATCAATTGAACTCATTTTCCATAAATTTAGTTAATTAATTATATAATGTTTCAATAAATAAACAATACATTGCCCGAATTTTCTGCCCTTTTCGTGCCATGAGACACATTTTTCCACAGGAGCGTTTTCTATCATCCTGCCAATTTTAAACAGTTGTGTTTATTTCAATTTCAAGCAGCAAGGCAATAAGGTCATTGTCAGTTTGTTTGCCCTGCCAAAATTTAGGATATTCTTCCAGCAGGATGATACACATATAAATAAATGAACAAAATTCCCAAGACAGTACCTTAGCATCTCAGCAAGTCTTTTGCCAGCAATTCACAAATGGGGGAGGGGTGGGAAGTGGGGGAGGGTAGTAGTAGGTTTGGTGATGTCAACAATGTGACACTGCAAAACTGCAACGGTCTTTGTGCCACTACTTACGGCCTTTGGATTTGGTTGATTTATAGTGTAACCTATTTTTAATGGATCACTTTTAGCACTCATGTGGATAATCTAACACTTTCTAACACTTTTCATTATTTAGGATCAATTGTTAATTTTCACGCCATGCAGATATCTTATCTAAATCACTTCGCAATTGGTTTTGATCTTCTGTTGACTTTACTAGACGATGAACGACAGCATCATCTGCAAACAACCTAAGATTGTGAACTAAATCGTTTATATAGATAAGGAACAGCAGAGGGCCTGTGACACTTCCTTGGGGAACGCCAGAAATCTCTGCTACACGATGACTTTCTCTCAGTTATTACTAAATGTGACAGGAAATCACGAATTCAGTCGCATAACTGAGACACATTCCATAAGCATGCTATTTCATTACAAGCCGCTTGTGAGGTACGCTGTCAAATGCCTTCTAAATGTCTAGACATACAGAATCAATTTGAAATCTGTTGTCGGTAGCACTCAACACTTCGTGTGAACGAAGAGCTAGTTATTTCTCACAACAACGATGTTTTCTAAATCCGTTTTAGTCAATAGACTGTTCTCTTCGAGATAATTCATAATGTTCGAATACAATATATGTGCCAAAATCTTGCTGCATATCGACGTTAATGATATGGACCTGTAATTTAGTGGATTACTCCCATTGCCTTTCTTGAATAATGATGTGACCTGCGCAACTTTCCACTCCTCGGGTAAGTATCTTTCGAGGAGCGACCGGTTGTTGCATGGTCGTTAAGTATGGAGCTATTGCAGCAGCATACTCTGAAAGGAACGTAATTGGTATACAATCTGGACGGGAAGAAACGCTTTTATTAAGTTATTTAAGTCGCTTCACTACTCTGAGGATAACCACTTCTAAGTTACTCATGTTGACAGCTGTTCTTGATTCGATTTCTGGAACTTTTATTTGGTCTTCTTTGGTGAAGGAATTCCGGCAGCTGTGTTTAGTAACTCTGCTTTTGCAGCACTGTCATCGATAATATTTCCATTGCTATCGCGCAGAGAAGCCATTGATTGTGTCTTGCCGCTAGCATACTTTACATACAAACAGAATCTCTTCGGATTTTCTGCCAGATATCGAGATAAAGTTTAGTTGTGAAAACTGTTGTCAGCGTCTCACACTGCAGTCCGCGCTAAATTTCAAGCTTCTGTAAAAGATTCACAATTTTGGGGATTTTGCATTCGTTGAAATTCGACATGCTTTTTACGTTGTTTCTGCAACAGTGTTCTGACCTGTTTTGTGTGCCAAGGGGGATCAGCTACATCGTTCGTAACTTTATTTGGTATAAATCTTTCAACTACTGTCGACACTATTTCTATGAATTCAAGCCGCATCTGGTCTACACTTACACTGTTAATTTGGAAGGAGTGGAGATTGTCTGTCAGGAAGGCGTCAAGCATATTTTTATCTGCTTTATTAAATTGATATTTTTTTGTTTATTTTTGGTCGAATTGGGGGTAAAGGTATTCAGTCTCACTACGACAACACTGTGTTGACTAATACCTGTATCCGTTTTGATGCTCGTTATTAGCTCAGGGTTATTTCTTGCTAAGAGGTCAAGTGTGTTTTCACAACCGTTTAATATTCGAGTGAGCTCATGAAATAGCTACTAGAAATAATCTTCAGAGAATGCTTTTAGCACAATTGCGGATGATTTTTTATGCGTACCTCCGGATTTAGATGTGTATTTACACTAACACATCTAAGGTAAAGTGAAGTCATCACCAACTATAATCGTAGGGGTCGAGTACGTGTTCGAAATGAGACGCAAGTTTTCTTTGAACCTTTCGGCAATTGTATCATCTCAGTTGGGAAGTCAGTAAAGGAATTCAATTATTCATCTATTCTAGTTGCCAAAATGGCCTCTACCACCACTAACTCACAGGAACTATCTACTTCAGTTTCACTACAAGATAAATTACTTGTAACAGCACCAGAAACGCCACCGCCCACTGTATTTAGCCTTCGTTTCCTAACACCGTTCGATCCTTCGTAAAAATTTCGGCTGAATTTATCTTCGGCTTCAGCCATCTTTCAGTCCCTCCAACGATTTGAGCACCAGTGCTTTGTATTAGCGCTTAGAGTTATGATAGGTTGACAACGCAGCTATGACAATAGCTGTTATACCAGTGGTTCCTGGATCTCCGTTCTTCCAGTGTTCGACGTGCACCCTGTGAGAGTGAAGCCTTTTTTGTATTTCCCCGACATTCTCTAACCTAAAAATCCGCCGAGTCCACGGCGAACAGCCCCCCCCCCCCCCTCTGTTATCCGTCTAGCCGTCAGACGTCAGCCGTCTCCTTAACTACTGCTGCAGTTTTACGTGCGCCGTCAGTTATAACAGCGGTCTGCTTTCTCTACAAGTTGAAAACAACCTTGTGCCCCTGTATTTTATCCTTGTTACCTTAAAGGTTTCAAAGAGTGTAGACCAGTAACTACTGTCAAAACCTTTCTGTAAATCTATATATGTTGTAAGGATATCCTGAAAGAAAGGATATAGCGTAGACATGGCTTAGCCACAGCCTGGGGGATGTTTCCAGAATGAGATTTTCACTCTGCAGCGGAGTGTGCGTTGATATGAAACTTCCTGGCAGATTAAAACTGTGTGCCCGACCGAGACTCGAATTCGGGACCTTTGCCTTTCGCGGGAAAGTGCTCTACCATCTGAGCTACCGAAGCACGACTCACGCTCGGTACTCACAGCTTTGCTTCTGCCAGTACCTCGTCTCCTACCTTCCAAACTTTACAGAAGCTCTCCTGCGAAAGGTTTGCAGGATAGCTTCTGTAAAGTTGTAAGGATATGTTTGCCTTTCTTTAAACTATCTTCCAGTATTGCGTCACATGTTCCGAAACTGATCTTCCCTATCGTCGGCTTCTACCTGTTTTCCCATTCTTCTGTAAATAATTCGTGTCAACATTTTGCAACCATCACTTTTAAAGCTGATGGCTCGGTAGTATTCACGCCTTTCAGCCCGTGCCCTCTTTGGAATTGGAATTATTCACATTGTTCCTAAAAACTGAAGGTATTTCGCATCTCTCATACATCTTTGTCACTAGGTTGAATAATTTTGTCATGGCTCGCTCTCCCAAGAATCTCAGGGAATGTCGACTAACACAGATTCACAAGTACGTCCTAATGATTACATTGATGAGAGACTTTTGCTCTTATGGAAATTCTTATTTGACGTTTTACTTAACTAATATTAAGTACTGAATTTATAAATTCTGGCGCCTCTCAGTACATAGGATTCTCCATCGGTTCCACGTCAGCTAAGGAATGAGCTCACGGAACTGTGGTGCAAGGCGCAAACATGCATATAGCAGCGCTCCACAGTCGCACACAGCAATCAAAACCTACTTTTGACATCAGATACCTGCTGTAACACGTAAGGGACTTCGAATGACAATAATCATGGCTGCAACAAGCAGAAGTATTACAGAGGCCAGCAGTGTAGAGTGTCGTAGTAAGGATGGAGTAGGAACCGACTATCAATGACTTTAGTGAGTAGGGAAAATTATCTGTTATTTCTAGCACTGTACTGGGTAGACAAACTTTCATACAACGTAGGCTTTCACGGCCAGTATCTGTGATATTCCTGATAACTGATTTATGGGAATAAGCCAAACTCTTTTGTCCAGTCTCATTAATAGCACCACATATCAGAAGCGTGAATAACTGCATTTTGCAGCTCGCACCGCTGCGGGACGTGCAAGAAGAGAATCAGTGTCTTTCTGGAAAGTAATGACTGCCATGTGTAGCCATTTCGACTCCAGTGCGTTGGCCAGCTGCCCGAGATTTCACGGTTGAAGATCCATACAGCGAACAGCCCGATCGAGGTGGTCACACAGATTCTCGATTGTGTTTAAATGCGAGGAGTTTGGTGGCCAACGGAGTACGGCAAACTCATCCTGCTGCTTTTCGAAACACGCACGTGCACTGCAAGCTGGGTCGCACTTTACAATGTCTTTACCGTAGACGGCACCGTGTCGAGGAAAACAAACTGCATGTAGGGGTGGACATGGGCCCCAAGGATAGATGCATACTTGTGCAGATCCACTGTGACTTCCTAATTGACGAGATCACGCAGGGAATATTACAAAAACATTCCTCAGCCCGTAACACTCCCTCCTTTGGCCTGTAACCTTTCGACGATTGTTGCAGGGCCGTACACGCCAACTGTCATGTGTCCGGTAAAACACAAAAGCTAATTCATCTGGAAAGGCCACCTGTCGCCCTCTGTTGACGTCCACTTGCGGTACAGGTGCGCAAATTCCAGCCTTCGTCACCGATGAGCAGCAGTCAGCATGGGTGCATGAACCAGCCGCCGACTGTGAAGGTCTGTACTCAGTAGTGTTCGCTATTCATTGAGGAGACACTGAGAGTAGCCCCTTAGCTCATCTGTGCGGTCAGCGGTTGCACGTCTGTTCGCCTGTGCTCCTTTCCGTTGCCGTCGTTCTCTCCGTCATCTGCTGCGTATCATGGACAACAGTTTCCTAGGAACCAGATCTGCATAGAGACATTTTGCCAAGTACGGTATACTTTAACCACGGCGGCTGACGAGTAGTTTGCAAACTTACCTGTTTTTGAAATGCTTCCACTCTGGTCCCAAAAATAAATGATCGTGCTCTTTTGGACGTCAAATCGCTTCGTTTCCGCTTTAAGACACCGACAGGACTGTTCTCCACGTCCACCCACCCCTCCCCGACACGCTTTATAAACCCTCCACCGTTAGTCCTGACACCTGTAAATCGACGTCAAACACCAGCCACAATAATGTGACTGGCTGGTGCATGTATCCATGCAACGATCAGTTTCTGACAACACCAAACCGCTGCCTAAGATAGCGGACTTATAAACAGTTCGGCTTGCTGCGTTTGTTTTACTTCATTAACAGCTTTCTGAGTCATCAAAGCGTCTGATGATACCTCCAGCCAGCCATTGTGGCCGAGCGGTTCTAGGCGCTTCAGCCTGAAACGGGCGCGACCGCTACGGTCGCAGGTTCGAATCCTGCCTCGGGCATGGATGTGTGTGAGGTCCTTAGGTTAGTTAGGTTTAAGTAGTTCTAAGTTCTAGGGGATGATGACCTCAGATGTTAAGTCCCATAGTGCTCAGAGCCATTTAAACCATTTTTGAAATGTCCAGCATTGGAAGACCAAAAGTTAAGTAGAAAATTTGCCTTGGACCACTGTCTTACGTCCGCAAATCGCGTATCAGCACATTGTAAACATCGAAATACTGCCAGAACGCCATCAGTGTGCACCAACCATGTCATATCGCGCTGCAGGTCTGCGGTAAGCTGGACTTGCATTCGACAAGACGATGATTCTGTTCACTGTCTCCCCATCCGCATTTAGGATTTCGGTAATCTCACTAAATCACTTAAGATAGATGCCAGGATGGTTCCTTTGAAAAGGTAACGATCAATTTCCTTTTTCCTTCCATTCCCAGCCCGGACTAGTGTTCCGTCTGTAACGATCTAGTCGTCGACTGAACGCTAGAGCCTAATTTTCCTTGCATCGTTCCTTCCCTTCTCCGATTAGCAACAGCAAAGATGTTTAGAAGCTGACTGACGTTAACAAATCTATTCCTAAGTGTAGGTGTATGACTAATACTGGAAAATGTATTCATTAATGTCAAATTTACGCCAGTGAGCCACTGGGATAAATGGTCAGCATGCATGAAACTAACCAGGCATTTACATACTGTAAACTAGCTCGTTCCACATTATTAAAGTACCATCAAATGATCTACGGAAGCCGGCCGTAGTGGCCGATCGGTTCTAGGCGCTTCAGTCAGAAACCGCGCAACCGCTACGGTCACAGGTTCGAATCCTGCCTCGGGCATGTATGTGTGTTATGTCCTTAGGTTAGTTAGGTTTAAGTAGTTCTGTTAAGTCCCATAGTGCTCAGAGCCATTTTTTTGATCTACGGAACGTGTACCCAACCAGCTAACAGCCATTTATAATCGCACGGTGAGACGAATATTTGGTACTGACAGTGTAGTAGCGCGATTCGTTGCCTGGGTGACTTAGCAGGTAGGCATCACGTTACTAGGCTGCAAAACAAACGTGAAGTATGTGAAACGAAATAGTGAGTTTCTTGAATGTAGCTAGTGCCGCCGATGCCCGTTCTTTAATTCATGTCCGTTTCATGTTCAATGCGGCGTGTGGCACAAGCCTGACAGGTAAAGCGAATCGGAGGAAGAAACGTACACCACACACCCAGGGTGTTTCATCGAAATTTTATGGGCGCAAATAAAACAGCAGATTGCTGCAAACAGCTAAAGTTTACAATCTCTGAAGCTGATAAACTGCACGTGGAAACTATGCATCAAGTAACCAGTAAGATGTGGAGGAAAGCAGTGAACGAAACATCGGAGAAGCAACCGAATACGTAGGCCCTGTCAAAGACTTTATGCTAGATTCATTATTAATATTCCAGGGATCATCATGATATCATGGGAAACGTACGAGAAAGTCGTTAACACTCTTACGCTGATGTCCATGTGAGATGTAGTTTTCCATTGCCTTAAAGGCAACGCGGTCAGGAATTTAAAGATGAGGGCCACATCAACAGATTATCATAATGTGGACACTTTGTCAGGTTAGTACTCTTAAAATGCTGATAGATTCTGCTGTCGCTCGTTGATAGAAGCTAATAATAAAAATACACGTATGAGCAGAACACATCGTATGAAACACAACTAGCTCTTTATTCGCATGAAGTGTTGAGTACTGTTGACAAGGGATTTAGGATTGATTCTGTATTTCTGGATTTTCTGTACCACACAAGCGGCTCGAAGTGAAATTGCGTGCTTGTGGAATATCGTCTCAGTTATGTGACTGGATTTGTGATTTCCTGTCAGAGAGGTCACAGTTCGTAGTAACTGAACCAAAGCCATCGAGTAAAACAGAAGTGACATCTTGTGTTCCCAAAGGTAGTTTTGTAGGCCCTTTGCTGCTCCTTATCTATATAAACGATTTAGGAGACAATCTGAGCAGCCGTCGTGGATTGTTTGCAGATGACTCCGTCGTTTATCGGCTAATAAAGTCATCAGAAGATCAAAAGAAATTGCAAAACGATTTAGAAAAGGTATCTGAATGGTTCGAAAATTGGCAGCTGACCCTAAATAACGAGTAGTTTGAGGTCATCCACGTGAGTGCTAAAAGGAATTCGTTCAACTTCGGTTACACGATAAATCAGTAAAATCTAAAAGCCGTAAATTCAACTAAATTCCTAGGAATTACAATTACGAATAACTTAAATTGGAGGGAACACATAGAAAATGTTGTGGGGAAGGCTAACCAAAGACTGCGTTTTACTGGCAGGACACTTAGACAATATAACAGATCTACTAAGGAGACTGCCTACACTACGCTTGTCCATCCTCTCATACAGGGTGTTACGAAAAGGTACGGCCAAACTTTCAGGAAACATTCCTCACACACAAATAAAGAAAAGATGTTGTGCGAACATGTGTCCGGAAACGCTTAATTTCCATGTTAGAGCTCATTTTAGTTTCTTCCACCTACGCTCAATGGAGCGCGATATCGTGATTTCATGCGGGATACTCTACCTGTGCTGCTAGAACATGTGCCTTTACAAGTACGACACAACATGTGGTTCATGCACGACGGAGCTCCTGCACATTTCAGTCGACGTGTTCGTACGCTTCTCAACAACAGATTCGGTGTCCGATGGATTGGTAGTGGCGGACCAATTCCATGGCCTCCACGCTCTCCTGACCTCAACCCTCGCGACTTTCATTTATGGGGGCATTTGAAAGCTCTTGTCTACGCAACCCCGGTACCAAATGTAGAGACTCTTTGTGCTCGTATTGTGGACGGCTGTGATACAATACGCCATTCTCCAGGGCTGCATCAGCGCATCAGGGATTCCATGCGACGGAGGGTGGATGCATGTATCCTCGCTAACGGAGGACATTTTCAACATTTCCTGTAACAAAGTGTTTGAAGTCACGCTGGTATGTTCTGTTGCTGTGTGTTTCTATTCCATGATTAATGTGATTTGAAGAGAAGTAATAAAATGAGCTCTAACATGGAAAGTAAGCGTTTCCGGACACATGTCCACATAACATATTTTCTTTCTTTGTGTGTGAGGAATGTTTCCTGAAAGTCTGGCCGTACCTTTTTGTAACACCCTGTATAATACTGCTGCCCGGTGTGGGATCCTTACCTTATAGGATTGACGGATTACATCGAACAAGTTCCAAGAAGGCAGCACGTTCTGTATTGTTGCTAAATAGGGGAGAGAGTGTCACTGAAATGATACAGGATTTGGGCTGGACATCATTAAAACAAAGGCGTTTTTCGTTGCGACAGAATCTTCTCACGAAATTCAAATAGTCAACTTTCTCCTCCGAATGAAAAAATATTTCGTTGACGCCGACCTACATATGGAGAAACGATCACCACAATAAAATAAGGGAAATCAAAGGACTTACGGAAAGATATAGGTGCTCTATACGAGACTGGAATAATAGAGAATTGTGAAGGTGATTCGATGAACCCCCTGCCAGGCACTGCAGTGCTATTTGCAGAGTATCCATTTAGATGTAGACGTACAACATTACCACCATCTGCTGAATGGCGTATTACACCACCTTCGGAATGAAGTACAGCGGCGATGGCCTCCTAGTAGTCAAGGAACATGACGGAAACCTGGGCCAAGATATCTACTGCCTACTGGTTTTGTGGACGAGCTATCAAATTAAACATATGTCTCTCTTTCTCCTTCTTCCTCCATAATCGCATGTTCCGCCACAACATTCAAAATTCTAACACTCGATGCCTTCATTTGTAGAACATTAGATTAATGCATCCACATTTTGACAGCTAGCTGTGAGTAGTCCTGAAGTAGAGATATGAATGAATGCCTGGAAATTTTCGAAACTTATTGTACAGGTTATTATCTACGTATTGTGGAAGACTGCGTGCCTCTGGATACACTTCGATGTAACTTGGCAGCTTCGGTTGCTTTCTGGATTACAATGCCGATAAGTCTTAACTGAGTATTCTGATTTTGATTTTAGGATCAGTCTCCCATCCCAATGCAAAAAGGGTACCGTGAATCTGTCTCTGAAAGAGGGACTCATACCAGCAGTATTTAGTCACCAACATAAGTGATTTCTGTTATAATTTGCTCAAAATCTTGTCATGTGGTGTATTCGAACTGAGGACTGCTTTTCAACGTTGTATGGCCTGCAGCATAACATAGATCACGGTACGACATTTTAACGAATAGACAATTGTGTTTAATCGGCCGAAAGTTTATTATTCTTTCATATAATAAGCTTATTTCTGAGTTATTGCCATTTTCTAGTTCAACCTGCAATAATTATACATAATAAAGATGTCAATTAATGCTGATTTACATGGAATATCTACAAAATTTATACTTAGGTTAGGATGTTCATAACGTATGTACATACTGCATCTGTGTCAGGAAGCTATTTTCTTTCTGTCTTACATTATGAACAATTATGTATTATTCATAAGATGTGTCAGTTGTTTTTATTTAGAAAAATACATAAACTAAAATTCCGCCCTAACACGCCGTGGAGGCCCAATGGTACCGACCGGCCGTCGAGTCATCCTCATCCTGCACGCGTCACTGGATGCGGATACGGGGGGGGCATGTGGTCAGCACACCGCTCTTCCGGCCATATGTCAGTTTCCGAGATCGGAGCCGCTACATTTCAGTCAAGCAGCTCCTCAATTTGCCTCACAAGGGCTGAGTGCACCCCGCATGCCAACAGCGCTCGGCAGACCGGATGGTCACCCATCCAAGTGCTAGCCCAGCCCGACAGCGCCTAACTTCGGTGACCTGGCGGGAATCGATGTTATTGTGGCAAGGCTGTTGGCTTCGAAAAATACATAATTGTTCGTAATATAAGAACTCGAGAAAATAGCTACCAGACACAAGTGGAGTATGTACATACTTCATGAATAATTTAATGTAAGTATATCTTTGTACACATTCCATGCCAAATACCATCTAACTGTCGACATCTGTACTATGTATAATTGCACTTGTGCTAGAAAATGGCAGTAACTCCGAAATAAGCTTATAGAACGAAAGAATAATAAACACTCGGCAGCTAACAGGAAATGACTACTAATTAAAATGTCGTACTGAGGCCTTTCTGTTAACTAATCTGAACTAGAATCGATAGGTCACGAATATCGAATACTGGGTTACAACAAATATATCACGAGAGCCCCGATTTCTGTATTTCCCGTTTCTGAAGAAAGGAAGACTGAGATGCGGCCGTGAAAACAGCTTTTCAAGTATTGCCAATTACTTTCCGTTGTGTAAGGAAAGGATGGTTGTTGTTGTGGACTGTAAAAAAAAATCGTGATTTCGTGTATTGTTCGCTACTGCGACTACGGAACGCCGTAAATATGAACGTGGAAATATAGTTCTCTTGTGTGCGGCCCTTACCTCGAATTGTAGGAGCGTAAAATCCACAGACAATGCCCAGCTTATTCTGGTGGAAATAAAAAGGTTACGAGCAGAGAGCTGCTGTCTTTTAAGCTTGGTCCCCAGAGCCTATACCCTTTTAAAGGCCTTACGGCCATATTGCATTCTACAGCGCGGTATAGTGAGATATGGCCTTTAAGATTTTATGCTGCTACGTCTCCAATTTTGCCCGTATCTCTTATTTTGTGTGTGTGTGTGTGTGTGTGTGTGTGTGTGTGTGGGCATGCGTGCTCGTGTTTTCAGAACCGTTTAGTATTTGAGTGAGCTCATTTACTAACTGCTCGAAATAATCTTCAGAGAACGTTTTTAGCACAATTTCGGATGATGTTTTATGCTTACCTCCGGATTTAGACGTGTATTTACACCAACACATCTAAGGTAAAGTGAAGGCACCGTCAATTATAATTGTATGGGTCGGGTATGTGTTCGAAATGAGACTCAAGTGTTCTTTGAACCGTTTGGCAATTGTATCATCTCAGTTGGGAAGTCAGTAAAGGAATTCAATTATTAATCTATTCTAGTTGCCAAAATGGCCTCTACCACCACTAACTCACAGGAACTATCTACTCCAGTTTCGCTGCAAGATAAATTACTTGTAACAGCACCAGAAACGCCACCGCCCACTGTATTTAGCGTATCGTTTCTGAACACCGTTCGATCCTTCGTAAAAATTTCGGCTGAATTTATCTCCGGCTTCAGCCAGCTTTCAGTGCCTCCAACGATTTGAGCACCAGTGCTTTCTATTAGCGCTTAGAGTTATGATGCAGTCCTAACACAACTATGACAATATCCAGCTGTTATACCAATGGTTCCTAGATCTCTGCGCTTCCAGTGTTCGACCTGCACCCTGTGAGAGTTAAGTCTTTTTTGTGTTTCCCTGAGATTCTCTAACCTAAAAGTCTGCCAAGTCCACGCCGAACAGCCCCTGCTACCCGTGTAGCCGCCTCCTTAACTTCTGCTTCAGTTTTACGTTCGCCCTCTCTTATAACAGCGGCCTGCTTCCTCTACAAGTTGTAAACAACCTTGTGCCCCCTGTACTTTATCCTTGTTACCTTCAAAGTCACATAGAGTCCCCAATTTTGCCCGTATCTCTTACTGTGTGTGTGTGTGTGTGTGTGTGTGTGTGTGTGTGTGTGTGTGTGCGTGTGCGCGTGTGTGTGTGTTTGTATGTGTGTGTGTGTGTGTGTGTGTGTGTGTGTGTGTGTGTTTATCTTGTGGCGGTTTTTGCGTATCATCAACATGGACAAATGCAATGAATATGGATGATACGATACTCTATGGTATTCTGCGGTTTGAATTCACTCTGTTATTTAGCAGTTGCATTGATTTGATTTTGTAAATGATACTGACAATATTATTCACTTGTACAACACATTACTCATACTACAACTTCTCCCGGATAATTATTTTGTTCAAATTGCACAAGAATTCCACCTGACGTAGTGTAATAATGTTGACTGTAAGTTGTGTTCATATCACTAAAATTACAGATCGTACATGAGAGATTTTGTAAGTTTTGTCTTCGATGGATTTAATTATTCTTAGCAAATTGATCATGAAAAGGAACCACAGAATACCACCCGCACACAACACTGACGTATGCTACCAGAAATATTTTTCTCCGTGATTCGTGCGTAGTTTAATTTTGGCCTCATACATCAGCAATGAAATCTTGTTCAACAATAAATACCTTCAGCACTGCTCTTAGAAAATGCAGTCTGATTCGATTATTTTTTTCTTTTATAAATAGTGTTCAATACCACCGGTACACATTTCTTTCTTACACATCGGATTATTGTTTGCAGTTTCAAGTAATTTAAATTTTCCGCTGTGATAAAAGTTAAGATGGCGGCCAACAACAGATAGAGGATTTCTTTTTTAATTAAGATTTTCCTTTTCTCAACAAATAATTAATCACTTAAATTGATTCCACAAATAAAAAATTATTAAATTGTTTTGCAAATTAGTTTAACACAAACCCATGCTATTTTCAACTAGAAGTACAGACGAAGTTGCTATATAATCGCAACTAAAAATGGCTGCGCTTCTTGCAGCTATGATAAAACAATTAATACAAAATTATAATTAAAACAGGAAGTCAATTTTCAATAATTAATCATAAATAGTTTTAAAGTATTTGGCTCTATTTGTTTTTTACCAGCAAATGAACATAAAAGTACAATAATTTTACGTTAAATGTGTCTCATTCAACAGACCTCAAATCGATTCGCGTCTTGCGTCGGCGACGTACATCAGAAGAAGACGGCAAAAGGTTTCAAAACAAAAGAAAAGAATGACATAGATTAACAAAGTATGAGAGACAAATATTGTCTCTGTTTTACATAATTATTACCTTTTTAAGAAATAATTATATAATTGAATGAATATTATTGAGTTACGTAATTTTCCACACGTTCATATTCCACTCGTAATATATATATATATATATATATATATATTCGTGGATGTTATAGTGTGTGTGTGTGTGGGTGGGTGGGTGGGCGTGGGCGTGCGTGCGCGTGAATGGAAATGGGCGAGGTTCTACTATCAGGACGCTTCAAAAAGAAGCAACATTTATTGCCTATGTATTTACAACTAACTTTGTTTTATCAGGACAGAGCAAAAATCTCTCTAATACTGCCCCTAACAGCGTTAGCAAACTGATCGACTTGGCCTTCCCTTCGTTAATCCTCGATCTTATTTCTGCTGAGTTTTTAACTTCAAGGAGCCCATGGTAGTCGATCCTCCTCATAAATAAATATACACGGTGTTTATAAATGAATGTCGGGGTTTTAACACTTTGTAATATTTATTATACTGAACTTATAAATGATATGTCAAATGAAAGAGCAACTCAAAAAGTTTTACCAAGAACATTATAAATTTTCAATGCGAGCACCATTTGTCACACGGCACACATCAAGTCTATAGCCGAGTTCTTCCCTTGCTTGACAGGGCTTGCTTTGCATGGCCTCCTCGTTCACCCGACCTAACGCCATGAAATTTTTTCCTTTGGAGCTTCATCAATGATCGTGTGTGCGTGCCTCCACTACCAGCAGACCTCCCTGAATTAAAAACCGGATTGAAGCAGCTGTTGCTACAATCAACGTTTGGTAAGAACTCGGCTATAGACTTGATGTGTGCCGTGTGACAAATGATGGTCACATTGAACATTTATAAGGTTCTTGGTAAAACTGTTTGAGTTGCTCTTTCATTTGACATATCATTTATAACTGTAAGTTCAGTATAATAAATATTATAAAGCGTTAAAACCCCGATACTCCTTTATAAACAGCCTGTATAGTGATGTATGTAAGCAGACGAAAATACCCGATATCGTTTGGCTACACGACCAGTTACCAGTAATTGGAATTACACTGAAAGTCACGTTAATGTGACCACCTGTCAAAAGCCTGAGTATCCACCTATTGCAGCACGGATCGTGTGATATGGGCAAAAAGAGACACAGTGAGGTTCTGGAAAGTACTGAAAGTGACGTGGAGCCATGCCGACTCTAGTTCCGTAGCCATCTGCGCTTAGTTAATCGATTGAGGAAAACTCCTGGTGCTCTTATAATCACGCACGTCTACTGTGAACTGTGTGACACGTTGCATTGCCTTACCGCTAGACGCCATCGTGCAGAGGAGAAACAAACTGCATGTAGGGGTGGATGTGGTCCCCAAGGATAGACGCATACTTGTGCTGATCCATTACTGGTGGTGTCACGCAGGAAATGCCACGAAAACATTCCCCTAAGCACAATGCTCCCTCCTCCGGACTGGACCGTTCCGAAGAGTGTTTGCTTTCAGTTCGATGGAGCATAAAACGTGATTCATCTGAAAAGGTCACCTGTCGTCTCTCAGTGGATTGTCCAGTTGCGGTATTGGTGTGCAAGTCTGAGCTCTCGTCGCCGATGACAAGCAGTTAGTTCAACGTCTGTTCTTATAACAAGCTGTACCTTTGTAATAATGATTGATGTTTTAGCCACTGTTTCTGATTATTGACTTGAGCTCATTATGTTTGCTACAAATGCTAACGTAATGTGACTTTAATCTTTCTGAAGAAGATACCGTTAACTGTACTGATACTTGGTCGAGGCTTATTCCAATAAACTCAATGCAACCGGTTGCTTGTATACATCACTTACTGGAACTAATAAAAGTCTGTTTAAAACTGTCTGCTTTTAGTAAGACCAAGTGTCAGAAACGCGACACATTCCACAATGCTATAGAGGCAGTCACCTGCACACATGTCTTAATCATCTTCTAAAAATTAATGCCATGTGTGAAAGAATCATTGATGTCAATGCTGAAGTTGAGCCGACATCCACAGAAGACAGCTGGTCCATCCAGTAGAGAGTGTGCTGCGACAGACTTTATAGTATTCTTCTTCTTGTCTGCAGCTGATGTTGTCATCTCCACGTCCTCAATAGTTTTATATATTGTTTGTCTTGAACGTCGACGATGCACAGGCAACTGCATTGAACGCTGCCACGATGCCTTACTACAGAAGATATCGTCGACGTTCAAGACAAACAATATATAAAACTATTGAGGACGTGGAAATGACAACATCAGCTGCAGACAAGAAGAAGAATACTATAAAGTCTGTCGCAGCACACTCTCTACTGGATGGACCAGCTGTCTTTTGTGGATGTCGGCTCAACTTCAGCATTGACATCAATGATTCTTTCACACATGGCAACGGATGGTTAACTGTTGCTATAGTACGAGGTGGTTCAGGAGTTCCAAATCTATCCGGCCTGGAGAGCTTTGTGGACCGAGATGTCATCGCTTACAGAACCTATCATGTTACTGAAAATGCTAATAAAGACTTTGGCAAATCTACCTATATGTCACCCTCTCCCTTTACTTTGTATACGCGTAATAGACGTAAGCTATCCACTAATGAAACATTATTTATTTGGATTAAAGGCAAAGGTACATGTGAATATGTAAAGTTTGTTGGTGATTGTACTTTGTATTTTCATAAATAAAGTGATCTGTAGCGTAGCTGAAAACCGTCAACACAAAATTAGTTGTCAGTCTCAACGTTCAAGCTACTTGCAGTATGATTCAGTAGCATTAGTGAACATTGGCGTCGATCAGTATACAACTGAAAGATGATATGGAAAATTCCGATGAATTTAGGGTTACAGCTGGTAGAAGTTTAAATGCGCTTCTTCTTGGAAATGCAGTATATGGAACTACAACATGGCTTATAACTCCTTACAAGAATCCTACAACGTCGGCAAACTGCTTACAACAAATATATCGCAAAGGAACATGTTACATATGAAGCTTGTTTTCCAATTTTGTAACCAAAAGAGCAAATTTAGTATACAGAAAAGTCAAATCGCCTGTGATTAAAACTAAAAACAAAGGCTTCAGCATTAAGACTGAAAAGGAATTCCCCGCGTATACACAGAAGGGAAGGCGGGTTGCTACAAAGAGTACATTTTAGGCATGTACAAGCTGGAGGCCCTCCCTTGGGCCGGCTGGGATGGCCAAGCGGTTCTAGGCACTACAGTCTGAAACCGCGCGACCGCTACGGTCGCAGCTTCGAATCCTGCCTCGGGCATGGATGTGTGTGATCTCCTTAGGTTAGTTAGGTTTAAGTAGTTCTAAGTTCTAGGGGACTGGTGACCTCAGAAGTTAAGTCCCATAGTGGTCAGAACCACTTGAACCAACCCTCCCTGGGGACGTGAAAAAAACAAGAAATAGAAGACGATTTGGAAGCCATACCTGATTCAATATTAGAGTCAGAGTTTCTCAGAGAACTGAACTACTTTCGAATAATCAAGACAGTACAGGTCGATCAACATACCTTCGGAAAGTTTGAAACCATCCGGGGAAGTGGCAACCAACGCCTATCCGAGTTTGTATGTAGAATCTATGAGACGAAAGGAAGACCCAATAAAAATAGAGACTCATTCATACAACTCGTTCGACAGCTAAACTTGTGCAAGATGCTCAAAGCAATAGGGAAAAGCAGGTAATAAAGATATGCCCAAGCACGAAGAGGGAACAATTAGAATGAATGACGAAGAGAGAAGTGCACTGATTAAAAAACAGTGTAAACAAGGATGGAGTCCGTATGTTTTTGGACAGGGTCTGCCTTTAGCAAAACACAATTTTGTTTTTTTACCCTAACATGTTTTACTCCAGTTGCAGCATCTTCAGTGGGCTTTTATTTTTCATCTGTTAAAGATGAAGAATGTTCTTTACTGTTTGTATACATGTAACTATTAGTTTTTAAACTGTAATTACAGATATCTGAAAAAACACATAAATTATGAAGTCATACCTTTTTACCACATTAATTTCAGGAATAGAAATAACAATTTTCAAATCGTAATTTTGGCTTAAACAATTTATTTACTTTAAGGTGTAAGTGGTTGCACATGACAAACTGTGGAACAAAACAGTCACCTTAGAAACACAACACTTCAGAAAAACCATACCATGTGATAAAAAGGTATGAATTCATAATTTATGTGTTTTTTCAAATATCTGTAATTACGGTTTAAAAACTAATAGTTACATGTATATAAACAGTAAAGAACATTCTTCATCTTTAACAGATGAAAAGTAAAAACGCACTGAAGATGCTGCAACTGCAGTGAAACATGTTTGGGCTAAAAAACAAAATTGTGTTTTGCTAAAGGCAGACCCTATCCAAAAACATACATATTGTTAAAGCAAACACGGAAAAAAGGAGCTTCAACCCCAAGATGAAGGATGCAGTCCTTATCTGCTGCTGTCCAATCTGTACATCGTGGAAGAAATAACGAAATAAAAGGAAGTAGGATTAAAATTCGGTGTGAAAGGATATCAATGATAAGACTCGCTGATAACATTGCTGTCCTCGGGGAACGTAAGAAAGAATTATGGAGCTTTTTCAATGAAATGGACAGCCTAATGGTGGAAGCCTGAGAGGAAAGACGAAAGTAACGAGGATAAGCAGGAGTGATATTCGACATCAAAATTGGACACCCCGAAGTAGGTAAAGTAGGGCATGGCGAACGAAATAAGGAGGATGTAAGATACAGACTAGCACAGGCATTCCTCGCTATTGTATCCAACATGGCCCCTAAGTTAAGGATTTTTTTTTGGGGGGGGAGGAGGGGGCGAAGTACATGTGACATGTGAAGAAAAGCTATGTATGGAAGTGAATCGTGCACTATGGAACAACAGGAAAACAGAAGTATCAAAGTATTTTAGATGTTCTGCTGCAGAGGGATGTTGAAAATCATGTGGGGTCATAACAAAAGAAATAAGAGGTACTAAGCAGGATCGGAGAGGGAAGGAGTATGTGGGAAAATTGACAACAAGAAGGGACATGATGATAAGACTTGTGTTTAGACATCGGGCAATAACTTCATGGTACTAAAGGGAGTGTAGAGGGTGAGAACTGTATGGAAAGACGGAGACTGAAATATATCCAACAAATAACTGAGGACATTGGGTGATAGTGCTATACCGAGATCAAGAAGAATTCATGTCGGACCGGATGAAACAAGTCCGAAGACTAATGACACTAAAAAAACATGTACTGCAAATAATTCTGAACGATTTGCGGGAGCTGTTATTACAATAAGGCACAATATGGTGCAAAGCATTAACGAGACGAAGGAACAGGATGACTGACGTGTAATATCTGAAGGGGTGAACGAAGTTTGTAATATATCCAACAAAAAATTGAGATCATTGGTCGCAAACGGTAGCGTGAGATGAAGAAATGGGATGAGAGAGAAACTCGTTGCAAACAGCATCTAATCGATCAGAACGTTGGTGACCCTGAAAAAAACATATGATATTTCTTCCATATAGTTACACGGGCTTAATTTCTTCTTTAGACTATTGTGATGTATAGCAGCTGTTTGAAAATGCATAACGTTCTATATTGGCACACAAGTTATCCACAAAAATAAGGAACGTGTAAATACTGTGCCGAAATATAACTAAACTGGTATGCAAAACTCAAGAACGAAAGTAACTTTCACATGATTTGTTACTGCCAAGGAACATAGCTAAATGAAACTTTGAAACTTGGGATGTACGTAGAAAGAACTTCTGCAGTATATTACAGAAGGTAAGTGAAAGAAATACGCAATGAGACGAACAGGAATAAAGCTTTTATTCAAAAACAATAATTACACTGAAATCGCCGCAGTTTATGTTGCTCCCTTGGACATTACAAAAGGTGAGACATGGTTCTTAATAGGGTGTGTGATCAAACGGACAGCAATTCATGCTGGCCGCAAAGTGCGTAAGGAGTTCTTGTCGTAGGATGTTCCATTGCTTCATCTGTGCAGTTGACAACTGCAGGACGATCATTGGTGCATCAAGACGTGCTGCAGTACGTTCCCCAACGCATCCGACACGTGCCAGATTGGACTGAAGTCGCGAGAACGCACAGAGCAGTCCATTCGTTGAATATCATCTCGTCCCAAGAGTTCTCCCGCCTCCGTTGTTCGACGCGGTAGCCCATTGTTATCCATCAAAACGAAGTCAGATAGAATGCACCACTGAAAAATCGCACATTGGGAAAGAGTACAGTGTGCCGTATTCAAATTGGTAGAGGTCAGTAAGCCCATGCAACATCGTGTCTCCCCACATCGTAACACACGGATCACCAAAACGGTCATGTTCGACAATGTTCCCGGGGGCATTAGATGTTCCCACCTATCGTCGTATGAGGGCACGTCCAGAAACAATACTCAAACTGAATACGCTCTCATCCGAGAGAAGCGAACGACCCAACTCCTCTTCGGTCCACGCCTTATGCTCTTGGCGCCATAGCAAACGTTGTAGCCCATGTGCCAGATCAACAAAAAACTATGTACTGGGCGTTGGGCAAAGATACCACCCCAACGGGGCTGTGGAGTGCCAGAATGCGTGTCTTGCAGTCCTGTTAAATGTGGTTGCAATTACACCAGTTGTTCGTGGTGGGTAGGTTCTTGTTTGCTGAACAATGTAGTGGACATCGTGGTCGGCCACCTCCTCCCCTTTGGGCAGCAGTGCCTATGATTTGGAACGGTGCCCACGCATGTGGAACAATGCTATAAGCAATACCAAACTTCTGGGCTACACTCGCCATATTTCTTTCTTCTTCCAGTCTTCCGATCATTTCACCCCATGTGAAGTCGTCCACATGTTGCCTCCAGCCCATGTTGTTGTGAAAAACACCACCACAGTGCACCGTAATGGGTTTCTGATTAACAAGCAAACACACACACGCGCGCGCGCGGTCTATTTCCGTTCCTTCAACTGCCTCGGTTTGCTGGGCGGTCCCCATTTGGCGCTATAGTCACGCTGACCCCATGCCGGAGTCAACGAGATATACGGGCCGTGCAACGAACTCGTGACATCACACTAGTCGGCTTGTCCGCCACTCTTCGTGAACGCTCGGCTCCGTGCATGGCGCACGGGAAATCAGTACTTAATTGAGAAGGTGCCCAATTAAGGTCTTAAATTTCCCATTTGATATCGAGAACCCGCAAGCATTTAAACATGTAGTCAATAATTATTATATTTGTCTGAAACAGAAACTCGCTCCCTGCCGGAGACGGCTGCTGGCACTTGTAAGACATGTAGTGTGACGTGCTGTGCTGTGACGTACGCGCCACGCGCCGTCTTTTTCGTGAACCTCGCCTCACGCCTTCTGACATCGAGCTGTCTGTGCACTACTGAGAAACATCTGGCAACATGCTCCAGCAATTTCATTCATTTCCTTATGGTAGTTAACATGTTATATTACTTTATCTACCTGTCGTTAAGTTTTGCAGAGCAGTGTATCTTTTAATGTTGCCCAATCGTGACCCAGCATATCCGTTATTAATCTGCACATCGCAGAATTATCATGCAGAACACTAGTGAATCAGAGTGGCACTAACTACTGCATATGTTACTCTGTTTTTCCTACTGCGCTAGAAACTACCTTACGACCGCATGCGATACATCTACATCTAATCTGCATCTACATGGATACTCTGCAAATCACATTTAAGTGCCTGACAGAGGGTTCATCGAACCACCTCCACAATTCTCTATTATTCCAATCTCGTACGGCGCGCGGGGAGAATGAACACCTATATCTTTCCGTACAGGCTCTGATTTCCCTTATTTTATCTTTGTGATCCTTTCTCCCTATGTAAGTCGGTGTCAACAAAATATTTTTGCAGTCGGAGGAGAAAGTTGGGAATTGGAATTTCGTGAGAAGATTCCGTCGCAACGAAAAACGCCTTTCTTTTAATGATGTCCATCCCAAACCCTCTATCATTTTTGTGATTCTCCCATATTTCGCGATAATACAAAACGTGCAGCCTTTCTTTGAACTTTTTCGATGTACTGTCAGACATATCTCGTAAGGATCCCACACCGTGCAACAGTATTCTAAAAGAGGACGGACAAGCGTAGTGTAGGCAGTCTCCTTAGTAGGTCTGTTACATTTTTTAAGTGTCCTGCCAATGAGACGCAGCCTTTGGTTAGCCTTCCCCACAATATTTTCTGTGTGTTCCTCCCAATTTAAATTGTTCGTAATCGTAATTCCTAGTTATTTAGTTGAATTTACGGCTTTTAGGTTAGACTGATTTATCGTGTAATCCTATGTTGTGTGTATGGTTCACTAGCCAGCCCTTAACGGGAGGTTTACTATCTTTTGGTACAAAAAATAGATTTTTTTAAATTGCATTTTTGGATCCATAAAAGTGTTTGGAATCCACCCCTGAAACGGTTTTTCCGAATACGGAACGGAAATGTTTGTTATTCGCGGTTGAACAAAAAAATGCACCTGCCTGAAATCGGCCTCTTTCACGCACCAGTTTTTTTTTTCTTTCGGAGGACGAGTTAAGGTACCGGTGTTTGGGAGGAAACACACAAAATTCAATCGAAAGTTTGGAAGTTAGCCCCAAAGCACTTGCATTCTGGTGCGAACACTGTGGAGACTGCGACTTTCCTGGCAGTGAGCAGCTTCAACGAAGGGTATTCAGCAATTCTGAAGACCATGACAACGATGGACGTCACCCTAGGACTCTATTAGACGCAGTTCGCCAAACATTCGGACGACCACCGGATTCAAGCGGCCGAAAACCGCTTGTCGCCGGCCTTACGAGCCGCTCTGGAGCAGCGCCGGATGGCCCAGATCGAGCAGAACGCTCGCTATGAGAAAAGACTAGTTTATGGACCCAGAATAGCAGATTGAACGTAAGTTTCATTTACATGTAGTCATAACTTCAAACGCGTTTTTCTCGAAATTACTTTTTTTTATCGCGTGGTATGGTAACTTTAAATCTACTGAACCGATTGGCGTGATTCTTTTTTTTTCCGACGTAGCTAACTAAATTTTCTAGAAGTTGTACCACTTTTATTCCGATCCATCAACTATAAATATTTATACTAGGGCGACAAAGTCGAAAAATCTATGAAAAAACCCTATTTTTTTCAAATTGCCGCCATTTTGTTTGCTATGGTCCAAATAACTTAAGCGAGGTCCAACTCCTAAAGAATCTTTTATACGTCGCTAACGTCAACTCAATTTTGATTTCAGCCGAGCCGGCTGACCTGTGACATACCGCGTGTGGAGGACTACATCGAAATTTTGTTTCGTTCCGACGGCAATTCCGCCTTTTTTCATCGACATTTCCGGTAGAAAAAATTCCAGTTTGTAGAGGAAATATCAATAAACATTTTGACAAAATTTGATATTGATATCTATAACACATTCCGAGAAAAAATTCTCAAAAAAGATGCTTCTTTCGGGCCGAAGATAGTAATCCTCCCCTTAAGCGTTCGCGTGTTACAATGTGTCAGAAATCTGCTACGAGTTTCTGTTGTACCAAAATATTTTTATATCTAACAACGAAACCCCAGATCCCACGTACAGCAGATCGCTGCCCCGGGAAAGCAGTCGGCTGGCGCAACAACTATTGAATTACGGGAAAATAGGTACATAATTAGAGAAAGGGGAGAAAGAGAGAGAGTCGTTCAAAACGAAAGAGAATTCTTTTGTATATGAATTCGAAAACAAATAGCAAATAAATACAATGGCAATCAGTAAAGAGAATAGGGACAACCCAACTAAACAGTGAAATGAAAACACGAAACGACACATGTACAAACATTTTTTTAATCAGGTAGCGGATATTGGTTTGAATGTGTGTCGTGTACGCCAATGAGAACACATCCCGGTAAACAACGACCGATCCAGCTGTGTAGTATCACGGGCGTACCAGCCACAGACCAGTAAATTTCAATGGCGGACGTGATGCTTATTTTGCTGCGACACAATACACATAAAACTGGATTCCCAGAAGAACGGGAAATTGTGTTCCAGGTAACGAGTGGCGGCCTGTCAGTTGTGATCTTCATACCTCTCGTTAACGCAGCTTCGCTCTGCCACCGTAGCACACAGTTCTTCGCAGCAACAATCGTTAGCCGTGGCTGAGTAGAATATTAATGCAGCAACAACAATGTGTAAATTGAAACTAAAATTATTAGGACCTAACAGAACGATAAATGTGCCGCAGATCCGGAAACTACCTAAATATTGTTTGCAGCGTAAAATGCAACAGCCGGCCGGAGTGGACGTGCGGTTGTAGGCGCTACAGTCTGGAACCGCGTGACCGCTACGGTCGCAGGTTCGTATCCTGCCTCGGGCATGGATGTGTGTGATGTGCTTAGGTTAGTTAGGTTTAAGTAGTTCTATGTTCTAGGGGACTGATGACCACAGCAGTTAATTCCCATAGTGCTCACAGCCATTTGAACCAAAATGCAACAATAACTGCAGACCATCAATAGCACCCCTCCATTATTACCATATATGAGCTAAATTTTATTGCACATATCGAGGCGACCTCATAACAATTTTTTGTAATTTTGTCAGAGCATAAATCACAAGATAGTTTGTCTTCGATAAATCGCTAAATGTCAATGACTGAATACGAGGATATGAAGCTTGAGATTTCTTACAGACAATAAGCCATGATACCTTTCTTTTTTTGCAAATCAAGCGTGAATATAAGCAGTTCATCGGCGATGAGTCACACGACCATTTATAGATTTATTTCTCTTGAAAGTCAGAAACTACGTCATGTACTGAAAAACTCGTAATAAACTGTGGGAAAACAGGTTCCAAGACTGTCATCAGTCTTCTCCCGGACAAATATTTTGCAGGTTTTGTTTTAAAGTGTACGTTGTCAGACAAATACAATCCAGAGTAACGTCCAACACTGCCTTCATCGTTCACTTACTTCCCTGTCACGGTGCACTGTATTCGATAGAAAATATGCACCGTTTCACCAACACAGTCAAAGAATAAATTATACAATGCAAATTATTTTTGAAGTAAATACGAGTGTTGCCCAAAAAGTAATGCAATTCTTTATTTAACATAATGAGAATTATACACACGAAATAATGGTGTTTTATCTGAAAACCCTGTTTTTCCACGTAATCTTCATACCGTTCTACGGCCTTCCTCCAGTGCGAAACAGTGGCGTGTATGCCCTCTCAGTACAAATCCTTGTCCTGGTGGCGGAGCCAGTGCTTCCTTCACTGGGTCCTCAGTATGTCGTCCGCAGAATGTCTTCCACGAATGGCATCCTGTAGTGGCCCAAACAAGTGGAAGTCCGAGGGGGCCAGGTCAGGGCTGTCAGGTGTGTCAGCCGTGGATGGTCTCCCCGACCGCTGCAAATCGTGGAACTTCTTCTGATGACCTCACCTTCTGTGCCCAGCGACTAACTGTACTTCTGTCGACAGCAGATGATCCACAGACTTTGCTGAAGCGTTTGTTTCTTTCTCTGCACTGAGAAATTCAATGACGGCACGTTGCTTGTAACGTACATCACCTTCAGACGACATTTTGAAACTGTCCAGCAGCTACGCTATCTGTCGGACGTGACGGAAACTTGGCTGGCTCACTCAGGAGACTTCAAATGATACATACGCAACGTTTCGCATTCATAGCATTGTTTTCGGCTGAGAAAAAACAATGCGGTGCATTACTTTCTGGGCAGCCCTCGTATAGCCATTTTCTACTTACCTGATACAGCAATACCTCTGACTTCGCATTAGAGTTTATCATCTTGTCAAATCTGCAACGTAGACGTAGGCCTACGTGTCATGTATTCCAGTACCCCAGGGATATATTTGTTAGCATATCTACTTGTAATCTTTTATATCCTCACTGCAAGTTTTGTAAATGCTGTTTATATTATAATGCTTTACATTACCTTTCACAACATTAGTTCAAGTACTCAACTATTTACACCTAGAGCCTGTTTGTTGTCTCTCAGATTGTACACTACTGGCCATTAAAATTGCTATACCACGAAGATGACGTGCTACAGACGCGAAATTTAACCGACAGGATGAGGATGCTGTGATATGCAAATGATTAGCTTTTCAGAGTATTGACACAAGGTTGGCGCCGGTGGCGACACCTACATCGTGCTAACATGAGGAAAGTTTCCAACCGATTTCTCATACACAAACAGCAATTGACCAGTGTTGCCTGGTGAAACGTTGTTGTGATGCCTCGTGTAAGGAGGAGAAATGCGTACCATCACGTTTACGACTTTGACAAAGGTCGGATTGTAGCCTATCGCGATTGCGGTTTATCGTATCGCAACACTGCTGCTCGCGTTGGTCGAGATCCAATGACTGTTAGCAGAATATGGAATCGTTGGGTTCAGGAGGGTAATACGGAACGCCGTGCTGGATCCCAACGGCAGTCGAGATGACAGGCATCTTATCCGCATGTCTGTAACGGATCGTGCAGCCACGTCTCGATCCCTGAGTCAACAGATGGGGACGTTTGCAAGACAACAACCAACTGCACGAACAGTTCGACGACGTTTGCAGCAGCATGGACTATCAGCTCGAAGACCATGGCTGCGGTTACCCTTTACACTGCATCACAGACAGGAGCGCCTGCTATGGTGTGCTCAACGACGAAGCTGGGTGCACGAATGGCAAAACGTCATTTTTTCGGATGAATCCAGGTTCTGTGTACAGCATCACGATGGTCGCATCAGTGTTTGGCGACTTCGCGGTGAACGGACATTGGAAGCATGTATTCGTCATCGTCATACTGGCGTATCACCCGGCGTGATGGTATGGGGAGCCATTGGTTACACGTCTCGGTCACCTCTTGTTCGTATTGACGGCACTTTGAACAGTGGACGCGACATTTCAGATGTGTTACGACCCGTGGCTCTTCCCTTCGTTCGATCCCTGCGAAACCCTATATTTCAGTAGGATAATGCACGACCTCATGTTGCAGGTCCTGTACGGGCCTTTCTGGATACATAAAATGTTCGACTGCTGTCCTGGTCAGCACATTCTCCAGATCTCTCACCAATTGAAAGCGCCTGGTCAATGGTGGCCGAACAACTGGCTCGTCACAATACGCCAGTCACTACTCTTGATGAACTGTGGTATCGTGTTGAAGCTGACTGGGCAGCTGTACCTGTACACGCCATCCAAGCTCTGTTTGACTCAATGCACAGGCGTATCAAGGTCGTTATTACGGCCAGAGGTGGTTGTTCTGGGTACTGATTTCTCAGGATCTATGCACCCAAATTGCGTGAAAATGTAATCACATGTCAGTTCTAGTATAATATATTTGTCCAATGAATACCCGGTTATCATCTGCATTTCTTCTTGGTGTAGCAATTTTAACGACCAGTAGTGTATATGATGTTCGCGAGAGTTTGTGTTCCAGCATTTATAAGTCTAAAGTTACTATGTAGGTATGCCTTTGTGAGTGGTTTCTCATTGGCTCTCTAAAACGATCGCACTTGAGGGTCGTCTGCACTATTTGTTCTCCTTCTTTGTTTGTTATTTTACTCTGTGAATCATGACGTAGATGCGATCTACATGTAATTTATAGTAAGAAGAACAGTCAGTATGTATCCTGAACATCAGCTAATGCTTCACGTATACATTGGGCCATGTATCACTTCCAATACTAGCTAATAAGTCAAATTATAGTATTTCTTACTACAAACAGTAGTTGAGTGTGATATTTATTGCACTACATTTTACAAGGTGTCTATAATTAAAGCTCCGGTTTCAAACCGCTGTAGAAAGAGAACCATCGCTAGAATGGCGTCAAATTTTAACAGATCGAAGGGGGGAAACGTCATGGAGCTAAATAAATTAACAAAAATTTGGCGAATAGACAGTTACTTAAGCATCGGAATATGAACACTAACAGACGCGCAGCACGCGGCTGTTCCTCAATTTGCGTCGAGATGGCTAACACGGCTTTTCTCCATGAAGGATCGAGCACTGTTGGTAAAACTCTTTTACAAGGATGGTGACTCTGCGCCATTTGCTTTTTAGAAGTTACGGACACTCAAGGGTATGAAAAAAAGGCATGGGTCCAATGTCTGCTAAGGATCTAGGGTAAATGATTACAAAATTCGAGAATATAAGTTCTTTTGAAGTGCGTTGCCTCAGAGGAAGGAAAGCAGTGGATTTGACGTTGTCGAAGATGTGGGTCGTATTGTGGTGTGCAAACACAAAGTGCACGGGGAATTGCCCGAACGTTAAATATGCTGGGGAGCATGATGCACAAAATGCTACGAATCTTTCTGCATTTCTATATATAAAATCACCCGTGTCCAGAAGTTGCTTCCCGCTGACCTTCCTGCAATACAAACGTTCGCCTTGGAATTTCTTGCTCGTGTTGAAGTGGACAATAAAATGGCCATGAAACATCTGTGGACAAACGAAGTGCATTTTCATTTCTTAGGGCATGTCAACACGCTGAATCGCAGAATTCGTGCAGCATAAAACTTGAACACACATCAATCGGTGACTCTGTGGTTCTGCAAAGGTGATGTGTGGTGAAGGTTGACGGTGTCGTTCATCGTAGGCAGCATTTTTTTCGAGGAGTTGAGTCCTGTGGGTCCTGTTACCTGTAACGTCACTGGTAAAAGCAATGAGAGTCTTTTCCGCATCAACGTTATTCCAAACCTTCAACAGCATGGATGACAGGGGAGGACCATTTTTATGCAATACGACACTCCTCCACACATTATACAGCCAGTGAAGCGCCTTCTGCAGAGGCATGTAGGAAATGCAAAAATTATTACTCGTCATTTCCATACAGTCTGGCTGTGGAAACCACCTGGTCTTAATCTTGGTGGTTTCTGGCTGTGGGGTTATCTGAAAGATGTTGTGTTCAAAAAATGGTTCAAATGGCTATGAGCACTATGAGACTTAACTTCTGAGGTCATCAGTCCCCTAGAACTTAGAACTACTTAAACCTAACTAACCTAAGGACATCACACACGTCCATGTCCGAGGCAGGATTCGAATCTGCGAACGTAGCGGTCGCGCGGTTCCAGACTGTAGCCCTAGAACCGCTCGGCCACACCGGCCGACGATGTTGTGTTCAGTGCTGCAGTTCCGAACATGGTTCAAATGAAGGCACGCAATGCGCAACGCTTTCTGAAAGTGAACCCCGAGACACTCCGATTTGTAGTGCATTATGCTGTTCCTCGATTCACTTTTTGGCGGAAACAGATGGGCAGCATATTGAACATGTCTTACGCCGAACTCACAACAATTGGAACCGATGCCATTTTGATTTCTATTCAGTTTTTGGTCCTAGGAAAATTAAAACCCGATGTCATTTTGCTGTTTTTCGCCCCAGGACATTTATAAACAGATGTTATTTTGCTTTTCATGCTGTTTTTGGCCCATGGCAGTGAAAAATCGTTTTTACATCCAATATAGTACGACCTCACCGTGGTGAATGGGCTTACCTAACTAACAGTGCCATAATTGTTGACGGTCGAATTTGCGGTATCATGCACATTGAACAGTACGGATAGTGTAATGTGCGACTCAAACCATGACCGTCGTATTGCGATTCATGTGTCATTTGCAGCCGACCCTATTTATGTTAAGGCGCTTACAGCACTATCAATTAGTAAATTTTCGTTAAATATTTTGGTATTACATGAAGTTTTCCCCTGAGTCAATAACATTCTTTCCAAACTTAACTCACTCTGAGCTGTGGTTCTCTTTCTATTGTGGTCTGAAACTGGAACGTTAATTTTGGACACACTTAATGCCACTTACAGCTACATTTGTAGAATTGCATTGTCTTTCCGTTATAATATTGGCATCATATATAGTGGCAGTTTCTCCTAGCTTAAGTATTGTACACTCAGGAACAATGTACGAGAGAATGTTGAAATGCCATGCTACCCAATTTTTTATGTGAAAACTCTGAACTCCATTTTTAAATGAAACAAACATTATTAAAATTCTTCATCTCTGTTCATAGTGTCTACATATTTGCATCCCTCTGCCGCTAAAGGGCTGCGAATAGTAGCGTGTTAACAAGGCAGTGTAACGTAACTACACACATCAAAAAAAGTTTTACATCACCTGGGTTCGCAACGTTCCGGAACCTGTACAGAAAATTGTAATAAATATCAACATAAACATCATTTCTGCCCTTTTTATTGCTCATGAAGGCCACACATTAACATGTTGTAACACCACACAGTGAGACTTCAGAGGTGGTGGTTCAGATTACTGTACACACCAGTACTTTTAATACCCAGTAGCACGTCATCATGCAATGATGGATGCCTCCATTCGTCATGGCATACTATCCACAAGTTCATCAAGGCACTGTTGGTCCACAGTGTCCCACTCCTCAATGGCGATTCGGCGTAGATTCCTCAGAGTGGTTGGTGGGTCACGTCGACCATAAACAGCCCTTTTCAATCCATCCCAGGCATGTTCGATAGGGTTCATGTCTGGTGACGATGCTGGCCACTCTACTCGAGCGATGTCGTTATCCTGAAGGAAGTCATTCACAAGATGTGCACGACGGGGGCGCGGATTGTCGTTCATGAAGACGAATGCCACGCCAATATTCTGCCGATATGGTTGCTCTATCGGTCGAAGGATGGCATTCACGTATCGTACATCCGTTACGGCGCCTTTCACGACCACGAGCAACGTACGTCGGCTCCACATAATGTCACCCCAAAACAGCAAGGAATCTCCACCTTGCTGCTATCGCCTGACAGTGTGTCTAAGGCGTTCAGCCTAACCGGGTTGCCTCCAAAGACGTCTCCGACAATTGTCTGGTTCAAGGCAAATCATGAGCGGTCCATTCGGCATGTTGTTGGGCCCATCTGTACTGCGCTGCATGGTTTCGTGGTTACAAAGACTGACCTCTCCATGGACGTCTGGAGTGAAGTTGGGCATCATGCAGCCTATTGCGCACAGTTTGAGTCGTAACACGACGTCCTGTGGCTGCTCGAAAAGCACTATTCAACAAGGTGACGTGGCTGTCAGGATTCCTCCCAGCCATAATCCTTAGGTAGCGGTCATCAACTGCAGTAGCAGCCCTTGGGCGGTCTGAGCGGGGCATGTCATCGACAGTTCCTGTCTCTCTGCATCTCCTCCATACCCGAACAACATCGCTTTGGTTCACCCCCAGACGCCTGGACACTTCCCTTGTTGAGAGCCATTCCTGGCACAAAGTAACAATGCGGACGCGATCGAACCCCGCTATTGACCGTCTAGGCATCGTTGAACTACTGAAACACGAGCCGTGTACCCCTTTCCTGGTGGAATGAGTGGAACTGATCTGCTGTCGAACCGCCTCCGTCTAATAGGCGCTGCTCATTCGTGATTGTTTACATCTTTGGGCGGGTTTAGTGACATCTCTGAACAGTCGAAGGGACTTTGTGATGTGTGCACGTCGGTACGTGAGAAACAGCCTGCTCTAGCCAGTGATGCAAGTCGAGTGAGTGCAATGCTCGTTGCTTTCACACAACAGCACTTGAGAGTACGGTATACTGATGCAGTATTAGCGAGTGCAATGCTCGTTGCTTTGACAAAATAATATCTTGATAACCTAATCCGTACTGACATCAGGTGAGCACATGCAAGGCCCATTGCTTTGATAAAATAATAAGTAAGTCATTCTTTTACTGAGCTTCTGTTGTAAACAACAACGTCGACACACTGATGTGAAGCAAATGGTAATACAAGCTGTTGTACCTGTTTTTAGTGGGTAGTCTAACCAGGACCAATTAAAGATCTTGAAATCTAAGTCAAGAATGAGATTAACAGTTATTTATTTGCTCTAATGGTCGACAGAAAACACAATGAGCGAAGTTTCGTACAGTTCAAATTAAATTGTAAAATTACGGTGACGCAGTCAGAGGTACCAAAAAAACCGTGTAAGACTGTATTGATCCAGCGTGTTAGGATTTGCTTGTCTGAGCAGCTTGCACAATTTAAGTCAACGCTACAGTAAGAAGACACAAATATAACCAAAACATCCAAGACAAGTTGAATGGCAAAGTAAGTAAGTAACACGCTGCACAGAATATGAACCTCACTACCGGAATCGAGCTACAGCACCTTGTTGTTTCGATCATCAGTCCGAAGACTTGTCTGGTGCAACTCTCCATGCTATTCTATCGAGTACGAGGCTCTTCATCTCCGAATAACTACTGCAACCAGCATCTTTCTGAATCTGCTTACTGTATTCATCTCTTGGTCTCTCGCTACCGTTTTTTACCCCCCATACTCTCCTCCAATACTAAACTGGTGATTCCTTGATGTCTCACAATGCGCCCTATCGATCGATCCCTTTTTTTGGTCAAGTTGTGCCACAAATTTTTTTGTCTCCCGAATTCTATTCAGTTTTTCCTCATTAGTTATATGATCGGCCCATCTAATCTTCAGCATTTCGAAAGCTTCTATTCTCTTTTATCTAAACTGCTAATCGTCCACGTTTCACTTTCATGTATGGCTACACTCCAGATAAATACCTTCATAAAAGACTTAAATCGATATTCGACGTTAACAAATTTGTCTTCTTCAGAAATGCTTTTCTTGACATTGCTAGTCTACATTTTAGATCCTCCCTATTTAGGCCATGAAGAATTCTTTTACAGCCCAAATAACAAAATCCATTTCCTATTCTAAGTGTCTTGTTACATAATCTGATTCCCTTAACATCATCTGATTTAATTCGACTACTATCCATTATACCTGCTTTACTTTTGTTGATGTTCATCTTATGTCTGCCTTTCAAAACACTGCCCATTCCGTTCAACTGCTCTTACATGTCTTTTGCTGTCTCTGACAAAATTACAATGTCATCGTCTTCTCCCTGAATTTAATTCCATCTCCAAATTTTACTTTGGTCTCCTTTACCGCTTGTGTAATGTACATATTGAATTACATCAGAGTAGGCTACAACTCTGGCTCAGTCCCTTTTCAAACACTGTCTTCCTTTCATGTCCTTTGACTCTTATAACTGCCGTCTGGTTTCTATACAAGTTGTAAATAGTCTTTCGCTCCTTGTATTTTACCCTTGCTACCTTCAGAACTTCAAAGAGATTGCTCCAGGCAACATTGTCAAAATCTTTCTGAAATGTGAAATGTAAAATTTTCCAGGTGAATTAACTGTTCTAAGAGATTTCGGAATTGCAACCGTTCGTCGTGAACTTCGGCTGAAGTCTTTGATAGCTCACCTGAAGGTGGATGGCAGGTGTCCAGTTGAAATATCGTGAAGTAACGTCTATCGGCTGCATTCTCGAAATCTCTTCGCACAGCTTTCTGAGTCTACAAATGCTACAAACCTAGATTTGCCTTCCCTTAACCTATCTTCTAAGATAAGTCGTAAGGTCAGTATTGCTACATTTCTGAGGAATCCAACCTGATCTTCCGCGAGGTCTGCTTCCACCAGTTTTTCCATTCTTCCTTAAAGAATTCGTGTTAGTATTTTGCAACCGTGATTTATTAAACTGACATTTCGGTAATTTTCACACATGTCAGCGTCTGATATCTTTGGAATTCGACTTATTGCGTTCTTATTGAATGTAATAATTCGAAACCCAAAGAAAGCAGTCGCTGACAGATGTTGAAGTCTGAGGGTATTTCGCCTGTCTCATAATCTTGCAAAACAGATGGAAGAGTTTTGTATGACTGGATCTCCGAAGGCTATCAGTAGTTCTCACGGAATATCGTCTACCCCAGGGTCTTGTTTCAACTTTAGGAGCTTTGTCAAATTCTTCTCGCAGTATCATATCTCCCATCTCATCATCTACATCATATTGCTTACAAGTTCATCTCCCTTGTATAGACCATCTATATACTCCTTCCACCTTTCAGCTCTCCATTCTTTCTTTAGGACTGGTTCTGAGTTCTTGATATTCATTCAGTTGCTTCCCTTTTCCTCAAAAGCGTCTTTAATTTTTTTTCACTTCCTTTCAATTTCATTTTTTAAACGCTTGTGTTCCCTTTCACATGCTTCATTTGTCACAAGTTTAATTTTCTCCTTTCATCAATTAAATTCAATATCTCTTGTGATATATATGGGTTTCTACTAGGCCTTGTCTTTTTAACTGCTTCATCCTCTGCTACCTTCACTATTTCATCTCTTAAATAGATCAAATGGCTCTGAGCACTATGGGACTCAACATCTGAGGTCACCAGTCCCCTAGAACTTAGAACTACTTAAACATAACTAACCTAAGGAGATCACACACATCCATACCCGAGGAAGGATTCGAACCTGCGACCGTAGCGGTCGCGCAGTTCCAGACTGAAGAACCTAGAACCGCTCGGGCACACCGGCCGGCCATCTCTTAAAGCTACCCATTCGTCTTCTACTGTATTCCATTCCCCTCTTTTGGGCAACCGTTGCCTAATGCTCCGTCTGAAACTCTCATTGATCTCTGGTTCTTTAAACTTATCTAGGTCCCATCTTTTCAATCTCCTATCTTTTCGCAATTTTTTCAGTTTTAATCTACAGTTCATACACAATAAATTGTGGTCAGAGTCCACATCTGCTCCTGGAAGTGTCTTACAACTTATGCCTACATTCGCAATCTACGTGCGCCGACCAACCAAATGGTAGCCGGAGACGATACCCTCTATTGGCCCACATCAGAAAGCTCTCCCCGCAGGGGCCTGGTGCTGTGTGCTAGAATCCAAGTTCTTGGTCCTCAACTCACTATTCTCTAAAAAAAACGCTAAATGGAGAAAATGCTGTTGCCAATCTGATGGGTGAGAAGTGTTGCTACATTCATGAGAAAGCAGTAAAAAGTGCTTGTAACTTTTCCCCTTTTGCTTACAAGACACACTCGACCGAATCAGTGTGTTCATGGTTTTTCAATCTCAATTAGTTAGTTCCATGTTACATAGAACATTTGAACGATTGTTTTACCAAAATGATGTGGGACGTCCGGCCGGCGTGGCCGAGCGGTTCTAGGCGCTTCAGTCTCGAACCGCGCGACCGCTACGGTCGCAGGTTCGAATCCTGCCTCGGGCATGGATGTGTGTGATGTCCTTAGGTTAGTTAGGTTTAAGTAGTTCTAAGTTCTAGGGGACTGATGACCTCAGATGTCAAGTCCCATGGTGCTCAGAGCCATTTGATGTGCGACGAATCATTTTATAGGATTTGTGCACATGATTAGTGTTAATATTAATGAAATATTGTCATTTTATTCCTACTCATGTAACTACACTCAAAAACTAGTGTAATCTTTTTTTTTTTTTTTTTTGTAATGGCTATCAGTTTTTAAGTAGAAATCAGTGAATGGAATGTAAGGAGGTGAACTCCTCTCTGAGTCTCTGACAACTTTAAAAATGGATAATAATGGTCATTATTTCCCTTAATTTTGTAGGTATGTACATCACTCTTCTTTTCAAATTGTGACGGCTTATTTACGACGAATTTCATTAGCGAAAATATGAATTGTGACGACGCGATTAAAGTGCCTAGCTCATTGTAGAGGTACCTCTTGACGTCCTTGTGTAAACACCACATATTACTTTACTGCTCAATTTTGTGCAATCAGTGCTTTTTTTCTAAGTGATGAGTTACTCCAAAAAATGAATCCGCAGTTCATTATTGAGTGAAAATTGCCAAATACCTCAGGAGGTTTATACGTTTATTTCCAAGTTTAGCGATTGTATTAAGAACAAAACAAGCTAAACTTAATTGTTGGAGGAGGTCAGTAATATAGTCAAAGGGGTGAAAATGTGCCTAGGTGAGTGAGAATGCGTCAACGTCAGATATGCCGCCTGCGTGCCATCTAGCGGTTTTTCTGTGGAAGTAGGGAGTTCCGTCTGCTAGTGTCGTCAGCTGCCACGTTGGACTCGTTGCCTTGTTGATTTCGCCTCGTCACCGCAGTCTGTATTTATTCGGATTAGTGGCTGCGGCATCAGTTTTATTAATAACTGGAGTATAGTCTTGTTTGTGTATTTTAAATCACGAAAAGGTAATTTAGTATATCAATGCAATAACTACTATAGAAGATAACCGTTGCTGTAAATTGAATAGTTTTCGTATGAAACATGAAGTTCTGAGGAGTAGGCACTGAAGGGGGTGAGTGTGTACCACTAATTTTTTTCCCATTTTTTCCTTTGTTTTTAGGGGTATGGACGGCGGTATTGCAATTGGACAGATGAACAGTTGTGTCAAGCGTTGGAGGCAATGAAGAATAGGAGGATTTCCATCAGGGAAGCTGCTAAAAAGTGAGTTCAGATGTCATTAAATTCCATTTTTTCATTGAAATCCATATTATTTTTGAAACATACTTGTAGATACCTAGGTACATATACCTACTTTGTTATATGATAGATGAAATTAGATATGTTCCGCTTTCAGATTTATTAGTAGGTACCTATTTCCACTAATATAAATGATTGTTATGTGTGTTGCAGGTATGACATACATCGCAACACTCTTAATATCACAGTAAAAGAGGGTTATTCTGAAATAAATGTGATTTTTGATCTTGAAGTTAAATTGAAAGAATATTTTCTTTCCCCAGAACTGTGAATATCTAGCTAATGTTCAAGTGGAAATTGTTTTGTGATGAGTCAGTGAGAGGTGAGAACGTGCCGTAGATTTGTTTCCATTCGTTTCAGGCTCAAGTGAGTAGTGGCAGTCTCACTCCACACAGATAAAAATTTCGTAGGCCTACATTCTGCAGGAGGATATGTGTAGCAACGTTGTGACAAAATTTGAAAGCCATAAAATAATTTGTTTGAAATCTGTGTAAGAAAAACCATAAAATCTGGCACATTCTGACCTCACTTGACAGTATGCTTCTTCCATGTCAAGTTTTCATTAATATTTATGCCCAAAAATTTAGAGCATCATACCCTATTTAATGACTCCTGCAAATGTGCTACATCAATTTTTGGTATGAATGTCTGTTGTACACAACTGAATGAAATATGTTTTATCAAAACTTAGGGAGAGTCCATTATCAGAGAAGCACTTACAAATTCTTTGGGAATATCATATACCAAGTTACTTTCTCTCTAACTGTGGTTGTTATAACAGTGGTATCATCTTCAAAAAGTACCTGTTTTGCTTGTTTGCATACATAAGGAATAGGAGTGGACCCAACATTGAACCCTGAGGGACTCCCTTTGTAATGTAACCCCCATCAAAAGAGTTTTGTAAGTTTCTGACACCGTTAGAATGGTTCAGTACAATCTTCTGAATTCAATTTATCTAGTATGATTCAAACCAGCTGAGAGAAAAGTCATAATTTCCATAAAACTAGAGTTTTTTTAAGAGAGTATCATGATGTACACAATCTAAGGCCTTTAAGAGGTCACAAAAAATACCATCTTGCAATATATTATTATTTAAGGCTTGTACTATTTGTTCCCCCCCCCCTCCCATGAACCATGGACCTTGTCGTTTGTGGGGAGGCTTGCGTGCCTCAACGATACAGATAGCCGTACCGTTGGTGCAACCACAGCGGAGGGGTATCTGTTGAGAGACCAGACAAACGTGTGGTTCCTGAAGAGGGGCAGCAGCCTTTTCAGTAGTTGCAGGGGCAACAGTCTGGATGATTGACTGATCTGGCCTTGTAACACTAACCAAAATGGCCTTGCTGTTCTGGTACTGCGAACGGCTGAAAGCAAGGGGAAACTACAGCCGTAATTTTTCCCGAGGGCATGCAGCTTTACTGTATGATTAAATGATGATGGCGTCCTCTTGGGTAAAATATTCCAGAGGTAAAATAGTCCCCCATTCGGATCTCTGGGCGGGGACTACTCAAGAGGACGTCATCAGAAGAAAGAAAACTGGTGTTCTACGGATCAGAGCGTGGAATGTCAGATCCCTTAATCGGGCAGGTAGATTAGAAAATCTAAAAAGGGAAACGGATAGGTTAAAGTTAGACATAGTGGGAATTAGTGAATTTCGGTGGCAGGAGGAACAAGACTTTTGCTCAGGTGAATACAGGGTTATAAATACAAAATGAAATAGGGGTAATGCAGGAGTAGGTTTAATAATGAATAAAAAAATAGGAGTATGGGTAAGCTACTACAAACGCCATAGTGAACGCATTATTGCGGCCAAGATAGACACCAAGCCCACACCTACTACAGTAGTACAAGTTTATATGCCAACTAGCTCTGCAGATGATGAAGAAATTGATGAAATGTATGATGAGATAAAAGAAATCATTCAGGTAGTGAAGGGAGACGAAAATTTAATTGTCATGGGGGACTGGAATTCGAGAGTAGGAAAAAGGAG